>NC_012876.2:60115188-60423266 GCF_000003195.3 Sorghum bicolor | reverse complement strand
TTGCGACGGGAGAAAAAAAACTAACATGTTCATAAAAACGACGATAGGACCGATATATATATTATTTATGTTTCACTCCATAAAACTTGAAGGCTATAATTTATTTTGTTATGACCATGACATCCATAATATAAGTTAATGTCAGCGACAATATGACAATACTAAGCCTCTATCAAATTAAAATATATTTTTGATGGATTTTTCTCCTATTGCAAAGCGCATAAATATTTAGATGCAATAAACAATAACTTTAATTAATTTTTATACTATTCATGTGTTCCTTTAGTTAAAATATCGAGTTTTGTGATCTTTTAGGACCCACAAATATACGTATTTGATCTATGATTAATGTCGACAAGGAGTTATGCAAACATGTCAAGGATTGATCTGTCCTCTGGTGATTATGACAGAAGACCTCTCTAGATTTTTCACATGCTAGTCCTTATCAGGAGATTCCAGATATACATTTATTTAAATTGGATTAGACAAAAACCTACTTAATATTTCAATTCATATTTTTTATCAGTTGAACCTTTAGCTAATCCAGCTTTTAATAAAATTTCTAATCAAAATTACATCCACAATTTAGCAGTAGAAATCTTTATTTCTTATGGGTGGATTTTATCAGTTGAACCTTTAGCTAATCTAGCTTTTAATAAAATTTCTAATCAAAATTACATCACAATTTAGCAGTAGAAATCTTTATTTCTTATGGGTGGATCAATGGTTCAAATATGAGTATGTGACAGATGAGGCATCAAAGAACCTGACCGCCCTCTCTAAAGGACAATCAAACTGAGATTTATATGGCCGGGCTGGTTTACATTTGGTTCGTCCCTTGTAGTGTTTTATTAGTTTGCGACGAGTTTGTAGGCCACTATCATGACATATGTTATCATGCATGTATACACGTACCTGTGGAATTTCAAGACGCTCAACAAGGCACATCGGGTGAACCTGCAACGCTGAATGAGGTAAAAGCTTAGTGTTCATGTCATCGTAATCAGAGTAGCCATGCATGTGTGACCACGGGCCAATCTTGAGGTTCGCCACACACGACAGGTCTCCACCAGAATAAACCTTCAAATATGGCTGATTGGAGACCGTAAATTCCTCCAGCTCTAGGGCCAGCAACGTGAACATCTTAAGATCGTGAGTAGGTGTCGTCCATTCATCGATTTGTTATAGACACAGTGTACAGTTCAGGTGAAGCATAACAGTTGATAATCATCTCAATTTAGTGACCACAATATGAACACCACTTTGTCAAGGTTTACATCCAGTTCAGCATATGAACACCACATGAAACAGTTTATGGGCACATAATCTTTATCCCTACAAAAAATAGTTCACAAAGCCATTAAGTTTCAAAATGATGCACATAAGTTACATACTGCTAATTCAGTTGCCTAGTTATATGAAAATGAACACTACCAAGCAACATCAAAGTCATAGTGCTTTCAGTAGGAACAATTCAAGACTGCTCTACTTCTCTAAAACACTTTAGCAGTTTGTCTAATTTTCATGCCTAACAGAAACCTATTAGATTCTTGAATGCCTATCATGCCTAATAGAAACCACATAGTGGATACATAATTCAAAGTAAGTTGACACAACCGTTACACATGCATGCTCTCTATTTTCAGAATCTGAAAAACAAGGTAGTACTTGGTTTGGTAAACTGAAAATTATCAAATGACAGCAGCAATTCATGATTTCTGATGTTAGGTTCATAACAGAGAGTACTTATTGATAATAGAATGTAGGTCCCATATTTTTTCTTGCAGCACGGTTTGAGCAAACAAAAATGCACTTAGTTATAGGGAAATTAGCAATTGAACTTATTCAGCAGGTCATTGCAATCCATATTCTGACCAGTTTATCTATCTATTTATCCAGGAGTCAAAAGCTTTGCATATTCTGGCCACACACTATGAAATTATATAGCAGCAGATGATTGGGGAAGAAACGGAAACATCTTCTAACGATTAGGAAGAACTCTATAGCAAGAGATTGGCAAACAAATTAAGTGTAGGTGATTGGGGAAGAAACAAAGTTGTCGCCGTGACCAAGGTGATTGGGCTGCCGTCTTGCTGTTGCTGCCACGACCAACAAAGCTGGACGTCGTTGCCGTTGTAGCACCTTGATCTTCCTTACTGTTGCCGTGCCATGGGGCTCCGCCGCCGCCGCCGCCGAGATCGACACGGCGCACTACAACGCTGTTCTCGAGGATCTGCTCGTCATTGCGCGCCTCCGCGTTTCTGACAGCGTCCTCCTTAAGATGCACCGCCTGGGCCTCCTCGAGCGCAGCAGGATGGGCCGCCGCCGGGGCAAGCGTCGATGGCCCGCCTGCCTGAGCGAGCGCGCTGTTCCCATCCTCGCCTAGGCTCCGCCGGCTGGGGGATGAGCCAGGGACGGGAGCGGGCGTGAGGCAACAAGTGCGCTGGCAGCGATGGAACGCGAGTGCATATAAGAATCTGGCCAGACGAAAAAAAATCCAACCAAAAAAGAGGCTGAAATTTTGCCTCTATATATATATATATATATATATATATATATATATAGGTATAGATGAGGTAACTTACGTAGTTAGAAATCCTAATTCTAATAGAACTCTGATCATAAATAACTTGAATAGGAATTCTAATCTACAACTATATGTACTGAGGTATGTAAAACAACATGTCTAGCGATAATACGTAGTCTGATTCTTAAAAGTGTTGGTTTAGCAAAAAAAGAATCAAGTTCTTTTTATCTTTTCTGCAAACTCCAGTTCGGAACTCAGATATTTTCCACGACCCAAAATCGCTCTTTCTCTCCATAAATGTGGAAGCAAAATGCTGTCTTTTTTATTATATTATTTATATTATATATGTAAACAACATGTTATTAATCGAAGTTTAAAAAACAAGGACTTAGACATGGTAAAGCAGCCGGACATGATCGAAATCCATAGGGAAACTCACACCTCTCTATATATAAAATGAATTTGCTGCATCCAGCTAATCAAATCAAACAATAACTTACATCAGTCATTGTATTTTGTTTACGCTTCTTTTCCTATTTTACCTATCAGGATCACGCACATTTGTTGTTGTGTTTTTACAAACCCTATATTTAAACATGGAAAAATGTCCTTAAGTTTCTAAAAATTCCGATAAAAATTATAGGTATAAATTAGTATACAACAAATTCTAATAAAATATTTAGAACTCATATATGTAGCATCTTCCAAGAAATAGATTTTAGCTCTAGGAAAACAGAAATATATAAATCTAAAAATACGGAAAATTCCCAAATCATTGTAACCGATGTATAAATGCATTTTTGAAACTTTCCACAACAAGAAACATAAGACAAAACCATCGCAAGTGCAAAGCATACATGCATTCAACATTAAAATATGTTGCATTCATGCTAATTACATCTTATATTTTTGTCATATAAAGTTTTTAAAGCCTCTTTATATATCAATCATAATGATGTTAGAATTTACTAGATTTTTTGGATACCCCCTCCCCCATTTTTGTAGAGCCAAGTCTATATTTTTTTAAAAACGTTTATTGGATTTTATTAAGAAAAATAGAATGAAACCACGTTCAAATCCACTTCAACACAGGAGGTAATTTGAATAGTCTTGAAAGTTTAGAGGTTAAAATGTTTGATTTTAAAGTTCTATATGAGGAAAATTCGACTATAACACATTTTCCTTATGTCACTATTGGAAGCCCTGATCAGTGGCAAAGCCACAAATATGGCCCACATACATCTGGAAGAGGCCCAATGGCCCAAAACGTCCGAATCCGCACATCCGACGGTTCCAAGATTAACACGCGTCATCCATCGGGAGCTCGTTCTAGGGTTTTGCTTCGACACCGCTCCCCGCTCATATATAAACACCCGGCGCCGCCGTTTCAATTCCCTTTTCGCCTCGCTCCGTCGCTCGCCTCGGGCCAAACCCTAAGCAGGTATGCTTGCCATGGCCGCCTCCTCTCTTGATGACGGCTCGATTCGCGAAATCACATGTTTCGGTGCCCTATATGTTGTCCATTTCACCGTATCTGACCCTTCTTTCTCTTTTTTTTTTGTAGTGTTGTTGTTGTTGTTGTTGTTGTTGGTGGTGGTGGTGGTGGTGTTGTTGTTGTTGTTGTTGTTGTTGTTGTTGTTGTTGTTGTTGTTGTTGTTGTTGCTGCTGCTGCTGCAAGAGATAGAGAAGAGATGCTCACGACTTCTGTTATCATGAGCAGCTGTCCTTATAAGCGGAAACTCCTAAAACTTCCAACTCGTGTCATTAACCGGCTTGAGTGGCAAAACCAACTATAATACCACATCGAGTCGGGCTCAGCTCGGCAATGACAGTTGCGTGCGTGTGGCACGCCTTCATCTTTTCTCAACTTCTCAATATCAATGTAGGCAAACACAATCCACACATATAAATCAAGTTAACATTCAACTATAATCCCATATAGGACTAAATCATATAATGCACGCAATATTTAATCTAGATTTTAGGATTTTATTCGATCTAATTAATTAAAATATTGGACAAGTCCACATTAAATCTAACACATTCCTACATGCATATGCACATCCCTATTTTCAATCTTTGACCTTCATCGTAATTATATTGAAGATGTCATTATTGTCTTTTATCCAGCACATTTGGGTCCATTTCGCCAATGTTGTGTGCAATGATTGTCTTTTCTCTCTATTCCTTCTTTTTTCAGACAGGCACGACCAAACAACACTATGAGCGATGATAATAGGCATGTCACATACAGCTTAAATGCCCCAGCAACTTTCCTGCTCACCACTAGCGGTGACCCGTAGTTGGGCGCCTGCATATTCAGCTCATCTGTTCTTTCATCTCTGTTGGTGTTGGTCATTGGTCAATGCACTGCATAAGTTAGAACAGATTGATGCTCGTAGGAAGTATTGATCGGTTGCTATCTTTTGTGCTTGTTTGCATGGAGGAATCATCCAAGATGGGACGAGATATATGGTTCCTTTTAAGGTCTTATTTAGGTGCATGTGTATCCACTTCAATTCACATGTATTGAAGTGGATTGGAGTAGAATTTCATTCAAATCCACTTCAACACATATAGATTGAGATGAATACATACAGATTAGGCCTGTAAGATTGTAAGTAACTGCTTGCACTGCATTGTGTTTGGATGTTAGAATCGGATCCGTCTCTCATGTGATTCACTAGAAATAGCTCCAAATAGTGTTCAGCTGCTTGAATCCGAAACGTTTCAGTTCCTCGTTTCCTTCAAAAAAAAAAGTTGATACATTGTATGTTTCAGTTCCTTGTTTCCTTCACAAAAATTAGAAACTAGAACATGGGATACGTTCTGAAAGGATCAAGATGCCCAAGAGAATGTTGTGTACAAAGAGCAAGTACAAGGCAACTAGGCCCAAAGCAAAAACAAGGAAATAACTAAGTAAAACTATCTCTCCATAAACTGGTTAAGGTGCTTCTGCTTGTTGCTTTGGCTTTGGTACACACAATGTAAAGTTCATCTTTGAAGTTTCTTTTCCAAAGTCCAATGCTTTTCTGACCATTATAAAAAATAACACATTATAAAAAATAACACTATTTCAAGTAGTTCAAATAATCCAACATGCCTCGTGATGACTATTTCTCTGATGATGACACCGTGAAAGGCACTCTTTGAGGGTGCTTGGTTAGGGGGTGTTAAAGTTTAACGGATATTATAGTATTTTTATCTTATTTAAAAATTATTGTTCAGTCATGAGCTAATTAGGCTTAAAAGATTCGTCTCATAAATTTCTCTCTAGTTGTGTTTTTAGTTTCGTAAATAGTCTATATTTAGTACTTCATACACGTGTCTAAATATTCGATGTGGCACACGGTAAACTTCACCAAACAAAACCAAACAGCGAAGTCACGAACACTGGGATCAAGAAAAAGAATAATGATGCAGTGATCGATACAGTAATCCAGTACGTGTATCGTCCATTATAGCTGGGACTATGGGAGGCCCTCCATGCATGAATTAATGTGACTAAAATTTACCAGGAATCGACCGACAATAATCTCATACGCCGATCCACACCCACGTGCATGAGAGTATATTATTATGCGTCCAAAAAATGGTGATCTTGTCGATACACACATTATGCGGCATGCATATTCTTGGATATATAGATGTCATCATCATCTCATCAGCCAGCGAGGAGGAGAAGATGACGGACGGATGATGCGTGTGTGGTGGGTGATTGACGGATGAAGGAAGAAATGTTAATTACGATGCTGCAAACAATAACAAAGAACAAGGAGATGAGATGCGCGCGCCGCGCATGGAACACATGACTAAATGAGGAGTTGAGGACCTACATGTACACGACGACGACAGCGCCGCGGCTGCCGAGCCTCGCCAACCAACACCACTGCATCAATGCAAGCTCCGTACATACATACATACATACATACATAGTATATATAATAATTGCGTATATTCTAGTATTATACTAGTGTCTTGTGTGTCTTTTTCCGCTGGCTATATGATTGAGAACTACTAATAATTTGTGAAAGCCTGTTCTCTTTTCTTTTCAGCCGTACTTTTTTCTATCAGCGAACAGTGTTTTTCTCTTACAATAAATCAGTCAACAATAATTTATTTTCCAGATCAGCGAACAGCTCCATGATAACTCTAAAACTACTACTACTACACACAGCAACTGTAGCTCATCAATCATGTACGAGCTTGCTAGCACGAGTAAGTGGAGCAAGAGTAATCAAGGAGGAGGAGGAGGATGATGATGACAACGACGCATGGCGGACATGGCGATGAAGTTATATATATTAGCTATATATATGTATATCTCCACAACAGATGCCTTGTTCTCTCGTAATTCTATCATATATTAGATCGATCGACTACGTGCATAATAATAATCACCCGGCCCGATTGTCGCCGAATGACAGGATTATTAATTTGGAATACTCGATGACAATCGCAGACATTACATGTGGGATGAGATAGTCAAAATGTCAGATGGATGACGATAGGCCGAATATACTGTGCCGATCGATCGAGATGCCTGATGAGATATGCAGATGGATCAAAGGTGCGGCGGCCACCGGTCGTCCCAACAAGCAAGCCGCATATTCGGCGTTCCCAGCTAGCGTGCCTGCGCCGGCTGCCTTTGCCAATCACGCGTGGTTCTCGGTTCTAGAATTACGAGTACCTGTTTTCTCAGTGTCTGACCATCACCTAATTTACGATCAACATACTGCCAGGCAAGCACTTTCCTTCCTAGCAAGTGCTAAGGCCTTGTTTACATCCAATTTTTTTTGAATTTCGACACTGTAGCACTTTGTTTTTATTTGACAAACATTGTCTAATCATATAGTAACTAGGCTTAAAAGATCCGTCTCACGATTTACAAATAAACTGTGCAATTAGTTTTTGTTTTTATCTATATTTTATGCTCCATGCATATGCCGCAAGATTCGATGTGATGGAAAATCTTGAAAAGTTTTTGGTTTTTGAGGTGAACTAAACAAGGCCTAAACTTTACTCGGATGTTTAGATAACAATTGAGAGAAGTAAATGTGAGCTAATTATAAAACTAATTACGCAAACCAAGACTAATTCATGAGATGAATCTATTAAGGCCTTGTTTAGATACACCCAAAAACCCAAAACTTTACAAGATTCCCCATCACATCGAATCTTGCGGCAAATGCATGGAATATTAAATGTAGATAAAAAAGATAACTAATTGCACAGTTTACTTGTAAATCACGAGACAAATCTTTTAAGCCTAGTTGCTCCATGATTGGATAATGTTTGTCAAATAAAAACGAAAATGCTACAGTATCAAAATCCAAAAAGTTTTTGGATCTAAACAAGGCCTAAGTCTAATTAAGTCATGATTAGCACATGTTTGTTGTAGCATCATATGGGCTAATCACGAATTATTTGTACTTAATAGACTCGTCTTGTGAATTAGTTTTCATTTATGTAATTAGTCTATTTTTAATTTAATACACCTAGTTAGTGTCTAAATATCCGTTATGACATGGACTAAAGTTTAGCCATAGGAATCCAAACACCGTAATCACCAACGCGTGGAGTGGTGTCAATGTCAATAATGCACCGCCTTCTATATACCTCCTCGTTCCAAATTCTAAGGGCTCCTTTCGAAGGTAGGATTTAAAAAATATAGGAATAGAAAAAATATATAAATAATATAGGGCTGCATGTGCAAAACAAAGGATGTAAAACATAGAAGTGATGATTCATTTTGCAGAAATATCAAGATTGAATAAAAATAACACCAAATGCATGTGTTTGCTCTCTTTGGGTTTGGGTAGAACAAGCCATAATTGACCATTGGTTACTAGCATCAGCATTCAACTCCTCATATTTGGTGCATATGAATTTTTCCAAGAGGTATGAGTGGATGTTACAAATCCTATGGAATCTACACATAGCATAGGAAATCCTATGGAATAGTAGTGCTTCCAAACCATAGGATAGGAAACTTTCCTTCACTAAACAGTACACCCCAATATTTTTCCTTCAAAAATCATGTAATCCAAAGGATCCCTAAGTCATATAACTTTCTCAAGAGTCGTCAAAGCATTTCAAGTCTGATCAAATTTATATAATAAAATAATAACATTTATAGTATTATTAGATTTTTTATTAGTTATATTTTTATAATACAAAATGTCATAAATCCTTGTAATTATCTCTATAATTTTGAACAAACTTGAGATGATTTGACTCTCTAAGATAGTTGGAATGACTTTATGATTTGGGATGGATGGGGTACATCTCTACTAGTCTGGCTTCTTTTAGGATTAAATGGCCTCATTTGCTCGTGCTCTCTTTGACACCACTCGTGGATATATCTACCATAGACCATGTTTCACATTGCTTTGTTCTAGAAGGAAGCGTCTTAACCCTGAAACAAAGAAGCGTTTTTTCGAACCTAGGCATAAATTTAAATGCAACAATTTCAAAAAAAAAAAAAACTCGCTCGTATATTTAGCAGCTTCCAAAAATAGATTTACTTCTAGGAAAATAAAAATATATCCAAAAATATAGAAAAAACACAAATCATTATAATTGATGTCTTATTGTATTTTGAAAACTTTCTAAAAAAACAACACACAACCATTACAAAGTGCATAGCATAAATGCATTTTACATTAATATATGTCATATTCATGTCGATTGCATCTCATGTTTTTGTCATAGCCCATTTATATACCAATCATCATGTTTCCAGAATTTTCTAGTTTTTGATATTTCCCCATTTTTATAGAGTTAAATTAAAAATTTCTAGAGATATTTTGACAATGTATAAATATTTTATTTGGATTTTTTTACATCCAATATATATCTAGGATTTTCTTAGATGTTTTTAGAATTTTTAAGACAATGTTTATGGTTTAAAAAATAATCAAGTATTTACTGGATTTTTATTAATAATGGATGAAACCACATTCAAAACCACTTCAATCCATGGCAAGAGGTAATTTGAATGGTATTGGGAGTTTAGAGGATATGAAATGCCTATAAAAATTTTAAAGTTCTAGAAAGAAAATCCAACTATGACGATAGCTTAAGAGTTTTTTTGAGCCAACGATAGGTTAAGAGTTTTTTAGCAGAAATAGCTTAGGCCTTGTTCAGTTCCCAAATTTTGTGTTTTTGAGTAGTGTAGCACTTTCGTTTTTATTTGACAAATATTATTCAATTATGGACTAATTAAACTCAAAAGATTAATCTCACAATTTACAGGCAAACTGTGTAATTAATTTTTATTTTCATCTATATTTAATACTCCACGCATATGTCTTAAGATTTGATGTGACGAGAAATCTTGATTTTTTTTTTTAAAAGTAAACAAGGCCTTAAATAGTTTTTCCTTACGTGATCGCAATTGAAGCCCATGAACAGTGACGAAGCCACAAACATAGCCCACATATATCCTGAAGAGGCCCAATGGCCATAACGTCCG
This sequence comes from Sorghum bicolor, assembly GCF_000003195.3. Classification (NCBI taxonomy): domain Eukaryota; kingdom Viridiplantae; phylum Streptophyta; class Magnoliopsida; order Poales; family Poaceae; genus Sorghum; species Sorghum bicolor. Next base: position 60,413,262 of record NC_012876.2, on the reverse strand, counting down.
TACCCGCATCTGGCGGTCTCAAGATTAACACGCGTCATCCATCGGGAGCTCGTTCTAGGGTTTTGCTTCGACACCGCTCCCCGCTCGTATATAAACACCCGGCGCCGCCGTCCCTTCCCTCTCGCTCCGTCGCTCGCCTCGGGCCAAACCCTAGCAGGTATGCTTCCAGTGCCATGGCAGCCTCCTCTCTTGCTGACGGCTCGATTCGCGAAGTCGCATGTTTCGGTGCCCTATCTGTTGTCCGTTTCACCGTATCTGACCCCTCTCTGTTTTTTTGTTGTTCCTTCTACAGGGAGTCGAGTGAACGGTTGCAGCCATGAGGTACTACTGATTTCCCCTTCTCGTTGCATCTGCTGTGTCGTGCATCGGTTCGTACGGTAGAAATGCCGATTTCGTGTAGGATTTGAGTGATATGTAGTTGTCTCGTCGATTGCCATGGTAGGATTTGGTCCTACAGGGGATCTTCAATCTTGCCTTTAGGAGATCAATGCCTTAGGTATTTGAGTTGTGTTTCATTTGATTATCATAAGCTATATTAAGGATGATAAGAAATCTAGGAGCCCCCTTGTATCATGCTTTGATTAGTTTATTATGCTTGATGTAGCCGTGGTCTTTCCAATCTAGACCTGCTAACGGGGCGGCATTAACCCTTTTTTTTGGTATGGGTTCTAATATGTGCTGTGGGTAAATGAGTGGAAACTTGTTTTACTATGTCGTGGATCGGGACGGGTTGGGTTTACAAGAAACGCGAGTTGGGGCGGGTCAGTAAGTGGGTTTTGTCAGCCCCTACTGTGTCTGTGGGGAGCCAGGGGTGGGGCCGTGTTGCTGCTCAAGTGGGCGGCGGCGAGGCTGAGCTGTGGCATTACTGGTGTGGCACCAGCCCCCCACGGAGCCTAGTGTGGGCAGCCCTCTGCTGGAGGGCCACTACACTGTAGAGGAGGGCGGTAGGAGGAGCACGCCTCTGTGCAGGAGAGGATGTTCTTGTCAGTCGTCTCCTCCCATACGCTGCCGCTGGCAGCTTGCATGGAAGGCGAGGAGTACTGCCATCAAGCCCTCATCCTGTGCACTTTCATCAGCGATTTGTCTAACCTATCTCTGCAGTGGTTCTTTTTTTTCTGCTGCATTGCTCTTTTTTTTTCCTGGAATAGTGATTGATTTGGAAATGAGGTGTGACTGTGATATGGATGTGATCACATGGTTTCCACCACAGCTCTCGAGCTCTTTTCTACAACAAGATAAATGCAGGATTTAATGCTGGCTGGCCGTTGCTAATGGCCATCCAGTTTGGCTTTTCTGTGACAGTTTCTCTTGTTTTCTGAAGAAACAAATTTTTTCAATAAACTGTGTGAAAGTAAAAATTTGTATCCTACCATCTAAAATCGCTGCTGTGTGTTATCAGAGGATGGATTTTGGATGCCTTGCTTGGAAATTTATATTTTTGTTCATCTGGATTAGTTTTCTCCATGATTTAGAACAGCCTGGGGATGGATCTTTCAGCAACCAGAGAGCATCAGTTAGCATGCTCCATGGGTTAAATGGCGGGTGGGTGTTGCGGAGCAGGTTGGGGTGGGTGCTTGATTTAGATTTTTGGGTAGGGTTGGACATAACAGGTTGACTCATTGGCTGTGGGTTGGGGTGGGGTTAGACCCCATTAGCAGTCCTATTCCAATCTGATTCTTTGAAAGTCGGGTCCAGCTGTTAGTTCATTCACATAATGAAAATGGATTTGAGATAGATTCAGGTTGTTGTCTAGACCAGTTGACTCATAGGCTATGGGTTGGGTTGAGGTTAGACCCCGTTAGCAGGCCTAAGTCCAATCTGATTCTTTGGGTGTTGGCTCCAGTTAGTTCGTTCACAATTTACATAATGAAAATGGATGTGAGATAGATTCAGGTTGTTGTCTCAACACATGATATAGATTCACTTAGTTTGCTTATTATGATTGATTATTCTGCAGTTTTTGCCTTCTACAATTCTCCCTAGTATTGTTCCCAACCAGATAGATTATCTTTGTCTAATAAATTCTGTGCACTGATATTAATGCAGTAAGTTGCAGTCCGAGGTTCTCAAGGATGCCATCTCTCAGATTGTTGGGGATGCCAAGGAGAAGAATAGGAAGTTCACCGAGACTGTTGAGCTTCAGATTGGTCTGAAGAATTATGATCCACAGAAGGACAAGCGTTTCAGTGGCTCTGTTAAGTTGCCCCACATCCCTCGTCCAAAGATGAAGGTGTGCATGCTTGGTGATGCCCAGCACGTTGAGGAGGTAAGCAGGCAGTTGCTGGTGTGCTTGAAAATCTACTTATTTATATATTGAACATGCTTACAGTAGTACACTAGTAGTTTGTTGAACAGAAAAAACGCCAATGTTTTGAATTACTCAATTTCGCCTGGCATGTATGACTCAGTCCAATCTTGCGCTTGATTTCATTTGCATTAAAATCTGTATGTACAAATCCTGCTCAACTGTACGGAAGTTTGAGTGAGTGCTCAGATAGTATAATTGCCCTTGGATCAACTCTTCCTGACATAAACCATTTTACTTCATTTCCAGGCTGAGAAGATGGGACTTGACTACATGGATGTTGAGTCCCTCAAGAAAATGAACAAGAACAAGAAGCTTGTTAAGAAGCTTGCCAAGAAGTACCATGCGTTTTTGGCATCAGAGGCCATCATCAAGCAGATTCCCCGTCTCCTTGGTCCTGGTCTTAACAAGGCAGGCAAGTAGTCCATTTCTGACATAATTGTTATTTGCATTCTAAGCTTGTAACATGCAGTGCTGTTTCATATTTCTGTGCGTAGTTTTGCATGATTTTTCTGTTTTCATTCGTTTATGGTATGCATTAGCGTTCCTCCTATATGTTAGTCTTACCTGCAAAGATTGATAATGACTTAATTACTTAGTACTTGTTGAAAGCCAATGTCCTGTCATTGTGTTAATATTAAAATGTTTTATTACTGTTTCTTTTTGACATTCTCAAAGCAATGTGTTAATATTAAAATGTTTTATTAGTGTTGCTATTTGACATTTTCAAACTCTGGGAGCTATGCATCTGAGAGCTTTTGCTAGATATGGTCTGCATTTCCTGCCCTTCTGATTGAATCATGTTGATATCACTACTGCAGGCAAGTTCCCTACGCTTGTTACTCACCAGGAGTCCCTGGAATCCAAGGTGAATGAGACGAAGGCTACTGTCAAGTTTCAGCTGAAGAAGGTCCTCTGCATGGGTGTCGCCGTCGGTAACTTGTCCATGGAGGAGAAGCAGATCCAGCAGAACATCCAAATGAGTGTGAACTTCCTTGTGTCCCTCCTGAAGAAGAACTGGCAGAATGTGAGTGATGCTCTAGTCACTGTTGCATCTTTACCTTAATAATTGTACCTGTTTTGTTTTACATCTAACGAACATTTTTTAGAATATAATCTGAAGGACTTGGTTATAACATGTTGTGATATATGCTTATGCAGGTGAGATGCCTTTACGTCAAGAGCACCATGGGGAAACCATACAGGGTGTTCTAAGCCTGCTCGATCTTTGTGAAGTCTGCTGTTTATGAATTATGATGCTAGGATTTTGAACCGAGGTTGTCTTGAACTAAAACTCTTGTTAGAGTATGTTTGGTTGGCAGGATATTGGAGTGGTACTAAAGCCTTTGTATTCTCTCTCTATATATATTGCTTGAGGCTCAATATAACATGCGTCTTATAACTCATTTCTTTTCTAATTTCATGGTAGCATGAGTTTCCACCATGGCTGCTCCGCCCTCGGGGAGATTGATCACCATTTCTAATAATTAATGCATTCATAAATATCCATGCATACATAAGTTTTTGAAGTTTGATATTGTAGCACTTTCGCTTGTATTTGACAATTATTGATTAACCATAAACTAATTAGGCTTACAAGATTCGTCTCACAAGTTATAGTTAGTTATTTTTTATCTATATTTATTGATTCGATGTGATGGTAAATTTTATAAATTTTTTGAACCTTGGGTGCATCTAAATAATAAGACCTTAGTAGCGATAGTTAAATGTCCTTGGCTGCATAACGTTGTGTTCATGCATTGTAAAAAGAAAATTAAAGATATGTTTTTTTCCAAACATTTTTAAAGAGCTGATACCCATGGCAGAAAGTATTTTTAGCTGATTTTTTAAGAATTTTTTTTTAAAAGAAAAACACTGCTGAATCAATCGCTGACATATTCGGTTTATAAACCTAAATGAACAAGGCGCATGCTCTTGACTTTTTAGGGTGCGTTTGTTTCGCTGGCCCACTCGGGCCACCGTGCCGGTTGCAACTGCAACCTGCCTTGTTTGACTAGACGCAGTTAGAGCAACTCCAGCAGAGTCCCTATTTAAGCCTTAATAGCTAAATATAGATGCTCAGGTCAAAAATCATACTCCAGTAGGATCTCTACTCAAGACTTCATATTTAGTTGGGACCCCAAATCCTCCCTGCAGCTCCAATATATTTAGTTGGGACCCCAAATCCTCCCTGCAGCTCCAATATATTTAGTTGGGACCCCAAATCCTCTCTGCAGCCCCAATTCCTGTTGGCCCAACAAACCGGCCCCCATCTGCTCGTTCAGCCCCGCGTCGTACGGTCTTCTCTGCTCGGGCGCGTCTCCCTCCCATCCGACGAGCGCGGCTATCCGCCTCACGTCTGGCGCGGCGGCCCACCTTCCTCGGCTGGTGAGCTCTCTTCCCCGCGACATCACCGGTGACCCTGCCGCTCTCCGCCGCGTGGGCTCCCTGCGCGCCACTCCCTCCTCGGCGCGAGCTCTTCTCCCTCGGTGTAGGCGCCCCCCGACGTGTGAGCTCGTGCTCCACGGCACGGGCGCACTGTCCCTCGCCCGCAATCGCGCTGCCCCACTGCTGGAGCCCTGCTCCGCCGTGCGGGCGCGACGCCCCTTGCCGTGTGGTTGCGCTGCCCCCTGCCGTGCGAGACCCTACTCCGCCGTGCGGACGCGACGCCCCTCAAGCTCGAGCACAAGCTCCAGTCGAATCCATCTCCGGCGAGCTCCATGTACAAAGGAAGAAGAGACAATGACAAACGGGTCCCATTTGTCATTGTCTGGCGAAATAGGTTTGAGGGCCTCAATTTGGGGGGCGTTGTTGGAGTAGAATCAAAAATATGAGCCAATAAAAATAGGAGGCAGCACCCAAATCAAAAGTAGAGGCCCTGATTTAGGTGCCACTGCTGGAGTTGCTCTTAGGAGGCCGGCTCGCACGGGTGATTAAAGCATCTAAGATGCTGCATCATAGAATCCTCTCTCGCTTCACACGGGCCAAGCTCGGCGCGAGCACAAGACGTGCTGCCTTCACCTCCCTCAGCGTTACCTCCTCGACCTCATCTTCTCTCCTCAACTACGCCACAAACAACCACTGTCTCAACAGAGGAGAGGCAAGCCGGCGAGGAGCGGGCTCTCCGCTTGAGGCCATCAGTTTACATATTAGATGCTCCGGATTGGAGTTTAACCGGTCAGCTTTATTCTTTTTCATCATATCTATATCTATTCTAGATCCCTCCTATTTTGTATCAGCCTAGAGCTATTCCTATTTTATATGATACTAGCAAAACATGCCCGTGCGTTGCGACGAGAGAAAAAAAACTAACATGTTCATAAAAACGACGATAGGATCGATATATATATTATTTATGTTTCACTCCATAAAACTTGAAGGCTATAATTTATTTTGTTATGACCATGACATCCATAATATAAGTTAATGTCAGCGACAATATGACAATACTAAGCCTCTATCAAATTAAAATATATTTTTGATGGATTTTTCTCCTATTGCAAAGCGCATAAATATTTAGATGCAATAAACAATAACTTTAATTAATTTTTATACTATTCATGTGTTCCTTTAGTTAAAATATCGAGTTTTGTGATCTTTTAGGACCCACAAATATACGTATTTGATCTATGATTAATGTCGACAAGGAGTTATGCAAACATGTCAAGGATTGATCTGTCCTCTGGTGATTATGACAGAAGACCTCTCTAGATTTTTCACATGCTAGTCCTAATCAGGAGATTCCAGATATACATTTATTTAAATTGGATTAGACAAAAACCTACTTAATATTTCAATTCATATTTTTTATCAGTTGAACCTTTAGCTAATCCAGCTTTTAATAAAATTTCTAATCAAAATTACATCCACAATTTAGCAGTAGAAATCTTTATTTCTTATGGGTGGATTTTATCAGTTGAACCTTTAGCTAATCTAGCTTTTAATAAAATTTCTAATCAAAATTACATCACAATTTAGCAGTAGAAATCTTTATTTCTTATGGGTGGATCAATGGTTCAAATATGAGTATGTGACAGATGAGGCATCAAAGAACCTGACCGCCCTCTCTAAAGGACAATCAAACTGAGATTTATATGGCCGGGCTGGTTTACATTTGGTTCGTCCCTTGTAATGTTTTATTAGTTTGCGACGAGTTTGTAGGCCACTATCATGACATATGTTATCATGCATGTATACACGTACCTGTGGAATTTCAAGACGCTCAACAAGGCACATCGGGTGAACCTGCAACGCTGAATGAGGTAAAAGCTTAGTGTTCATGTCATCGTAATCAGAGTAGCCATGCATGTGTGACCACGGGCCAATCTTGAGGTTCGCCACACACGACAGGTCTCCACCAGAATAAACCTTCAAATATGGCTGATTGGAGACTGTAAATTCCTCCAGCTCTAGGGCCAGCAACGTGAACATCTTAAGATCGTGAGTAGGTGTCGTCCATTCATCGATTTGTTATAGACACAGTGTACAGTTCAGGTGAAGCATAACAGTTGATAATCATCTCAATTTAGTGACCACAATATGAACACCACTTTGTCAAGGTTTACATCCAGTTCAGCATATGAACACCACATGAAACAGTTTATGGGCACATAATCTTTATCCCTACAAAAAATAGTTCACAAAGCCATTAAGTTTCAAAATGATGCACATAAGTTACATACTGCTAATTCAGTTGCCTAGTTATATGAAACTGAACACTACCAAGCAACATCAAAGTCATAGTGCTTTCAGTAGGAACAATTCAAGACTGCTCTACTTCTCTAAAACACTTTAGCAGTTTGTCTAATTTTCATGCCTAACAGAAACCTATTAGATTCTTGAATGCCTATCATGCCTAATAGAAACCACATAGTGGATACATAATTCAAAGTAAGTTGACACAACCGTTACACATGCATGCTCTCTATTTTCAGAATCTTAAAAACAAGGTAGTACTTGGTTTGGTAAACTGAAAATTATCAAATAACAGCAGCAATTCATGATTTCTGATGTTAGGTTCATAACAGAGAGTACTTATTGATAATAGAATGTAGGTCCCATATTTTTTCTTGCAGCACGGTTTGAGCAAACAAAAATGCACTTAGTTATAGGGAAATTAGCAATTGAACTTATTCAGCAGGTCATTGCAATCCATATTCTGACCAGTTTATCTATCTATTTATCCAGGAGTCAAAAGCTTTGCATATTCTGGCCACACACTATGAAATTATATAGCAGCAGATGATTGGGGAAGAAACGGAAACATCTTCTAACGATTAGGAAGAACTCTATAGCAAGAGATTGGCAAACAAATTAAGTGTAGGTGATTGGGGAAGAAACAAAGTTGTCGCCGTGACCAAGGTGATTGGGCTGCCGTCTTGCTGTTGCTGCCACGACCAACAAAGCTGGACGTCGTTGCCGTTGTAGCACCTTGATCTTCCTTACTGTTGCCGTGCCATGGGGCTCCGCCGCCGCCGCCGCCGAGATCGACACGGCGCACTACAACGCTGTTCTCGAGGATCTGCTCGTCATTGCGCGCCTCCGCGTTTCTGACAGCGTCCTCCTTAAGATGCACCGCCTGGGCCTCCTCGAGCGCAGCAGGATGGGCCGCCGCCGGGGCAAGCGTCGATGGCCCGCCTGCCTGAGCGAGCGCGCTGTTCCCATCCTCGCCTAGGCTCCGCCGGCTGGGGGATGAGCCAGGGACGAGAGCGGGCGTGAGGCAACAAGTGTGCTGGCAGCGATGGAACGCGAGTGCATATAAGAATCTGGCCAGATGAAAAAAAATCCAACCAAAAAAGAGGCTGAAATTTTGCCTCTATAATATATATATATATATATATATATATATATATATATATATATATATATATTATAGAGGCAAAATCCTAATTCTAATAGAACTCTGATCATAAATAACTTGAATAGGAATTCTAATCTACAACTATATGTACTGAGGTATGTAAAACAACATGTCTAGCGATAATACGTAGTCTGATTCTTAAAAGTGTTGGTTTAGCAAAAAAAGAATCAAGTTCTTTTTATCTTTTCTGCAAACTCCAGTTCGGAACTCAGATATTTTCCACGACCCAAAATCGCTCTTTCTCTCCATAAAATGTGGAAGCAAAATGCTGTCTTTTTTATTATATTATTTATATTATATATGTAAACAACATGTTATTAATCGAAGTTTAAAAAACAAGGACTTAGACATGGTAAAGCAGCCGGACATGATCGAAATCCATAGGGAAACTCACACCTCTCTATATATAAAATGAATTTGCTGCATCCAGCTAATCAAATCAAACAATAACTTACATCAGTCATTGTATTTTGTTTACGCTTCTTTTCCTATTTTACCTACCAGGATCACGCACATTTGTTGTTGTGTTTTTACAAACCCTATATTTAAACATGGAAAAATGTCCTTAAGTTTCTAAAAATTCCGATAAAAATTATAGGTATAAATTAGTATACAACAAATTCTAATAAAATATTTAGAACTCATATATGTAGCATCTTCCAAGAAATAGATTTAGCTCTAGGAAAACAGAAATATATAAATCTAAAAATACGGAAAATTCCCAAATCATTGTAACCGATGTATAAATGCATTTTTGAAACTTTCCACAACAAGAAACATAAGACAAAACCATCGCAAGTGCAAAGCATACATGCATTCAACATTAAAATATGTTGCATTCATGCTAATTACATCTTATATTTTTGTCATATAAAGTTTTTAAAGCCTCTTTATATATCAATCATAATGATGTTAGAATTTACTATATTTTTTGGATACCCCCTCCCCCATTTTTGTAGAGCCAAGTCTATATTTTTTTTAAAAACGTTTATTGGATTTTATTAAGAAAAATAGAATGAAACCACGTTCAAATCCACTTCAACACAGGAGGTAATTTGAATAGTCTTGAGAGTTTAGAGGTTAAAATGTTTGATTTTAAAGTTCTATATGAGGAAAATTCGACTATAACACATTTTCCTTATGTCACTATTGGAAGCCCTGATCAGTGGCAAAGCCACAAATATGGCCCACATACATCTGGAAGAGGCCCAATGGCCCAAAACGTCCGAATCCGCACATCCGACGGTTCCAAGATTAACACGCGTCATCCATCGGGAGCTCGTTCTAGGGTTTTGCTTCGACACCGCTCCCCGCTCATATATAAACACCCGGCGCCGCCGTTTCAATTCCCTTTTCGCCTCGCTCCGTCGCTCGCCTCGGGCCAAACCCTAAGCAGGTATGCTTGCCATGGCCGCCTCCTCTCTTGATGACGGCTCGATTCGCGAAATCGCATGTTTCGGTGCCCTATATGTTGTCCATTTCACCGTATCTGACCCTTCTTTCTCTTTTTTTTTTGTTGTTCCTTCTACAGGGAGTTGTGTGATCGGTTGCAGCCATGAGGTACTACTGATTTCTCTCTCGCCGCATCTGCTGTGTCGTGTATCAGTTCTTGCGGTAGAGTGCGATAGAAATCGTGTATTGTTGTCGAAGTTTAAAATAGCGGGTTATTGAAAATATAGGCAACTTTTTTCAGCAGCTGTGAAGGTACTACAGCGCTATGACAAATAGCATTTTTATGAAGAAACATGGAAAACACCAGTAATTGATGAAAATAAAACTTGGCATCGATGAACACAAATAGGTTTCTAAGGTTTCACAAAGTAATATTAGCAATATGACTTTACAACATGGTTCATGAAAGTCTAGCATTTAATTGTCCAACATACCAAATTAGTGGGCTAAGCGGGCGGCGCTATAGCGTGCAATAACATGGTGTTTGAAGGGCAATAGCGGGCTATATCAATGCTATAGCGTGCAATAGCGGTAAAACTTGTTATAGTGGCAAAAATAGAATAGCTTAGCTTCAAGTCTCTTTTGCCGCTATAGCGCCGCTATATCCCACTATATTTTTCTATGATTGTTGGTTGCCATGGAAGGATTTGGTTCCCTACAAGGGATCTTTTTTTGCTGAATCGTGCCTTTAGGAGATCGATGCCTTATGTATTTGTCTTCTGTTTCACTTGATTATTATAAGCTATGTTATTGATCCAAGGATGATAAGAAATCTAGGAGCACCTGTATCATGCTATGATTAGGTTATGCTTGATGTAGCCTTGGTCTTTCCATTCTAGGCCTGCTAATGGGGCAGCGTTACATTTTTTTTCGGGGTCAGGTTCTAATGTGTGCTGTAAATGGGTGGAAACTTGTTTTACTGTGTCATAGATTGGAACGGGTTGGGTTTACAAGAAACATGAGTTGGGGTGGGTTGGCGTGTGAACTCAGTGGTTTTATCAGCCCCGACTGCTTCCTAGGAGCTAGGGTCGGGGGCAGCATCGCTGCTACTGTGGGCAGTGGCGAGGCTGAGCTGTGTGGCATTACTGGTGTGGCACCAGCCCCCCATGGATCCTAGTGTGGGCAAGGCTATGTGGGAGGCCCTCCACACTGGAGAGGAGGGGCGGCAGGAGGAGCTTGGTGCTGGCGCTAGGGAGGATGTGCTTGTCAGTTGTCTCTTCCCACAGGTTGCCTCCAGCCTTGATCTGCCGCTGCTGGCAGCTTGCATAGAAGGTGACGAGCACTGCCATTGAGCCCTTGTACTGCACACTTTCATCAGCGATTTCTCTAACCTATCTTTGCTGCAGTTCTGTTTTTTTTATCCATTTGTATGTTGCATCGCTCTTTGCACTGGTTCTGTTTTTCTGGATCCATCTGGCTGCAGTCTGTTTTGTTCTTTTTGACTATATTTTCCCGGATTAGTGATGGATTTGGAAAGCGAGGTGACTGCGTGATATGGAAGTGATCACATGGTTTCCACCACAGCTCTTGAGCTCTTTCCTACAAGAGAAATGCAGGATTTAATGCTGGCTGGCCGTTGCTAATGGCCGTCCAGTTTGGCTTTTCTGTGACATTTTCTCTTGTTTCTTTAGAAACATTTTTTTTAAACAAACTGTGAGAGTTGAAATTCGTATCCCACTATCTCCAATTGCTGCTCTGTGTTACCAGTGGATGGATCTTGGATGTGTTGCTCAGAAATTTCTATTCAAGTTCATCTGGATTACTTTTCTCTATGATTTAGAACATCCTGGGGACGAATCTTTCAGCAACCTGAGAGTATCAGCTAGCATGCTCCTTGAGTTAATGGGGCTGGGTGGGGTGTCTTTCAGCAACCTGAGAGTATTGGCTAGCATGCTCCATGAGTTAATGGGGCTGGGTGGGGTGGGTGCTTGATTTAGATTTTTGGGTAGAGTTGGGCTAGACCAATTGACTCATTGGCTATGGCTTGGGGTTGGGTTAGACCCCGTTAGCAGGCCTATTGCAATCTGATTCTTTGGGAGTCGGGTCCAGCCGTTAGTTTGTTCGCAATTCACACAATGCAAATGGATGTGAGATAGATTCAGGTTGTTGTCTCAACACTTGAGATAGATTCACTTAGTTTGCTTATTATGATTAATTACTCTGCAGTTTTTGCCTTCTACAATTACCCCTATTATCATTAATAATTTGAATGCTAGAGGTGTTCCCATCCAGATAAATTATCTTTGTCAAATAATTTCTGTGCCCTGGTATTATTGCAGTAAGTTGCAGTCTGAGGTTCTCAAGGATGCCATCTCCCAAATCGTTGGGGATGCCAAGGAGAAGAATAGGAAGTTCACCGAGACTGTTGAACTTCAGATTGGTCTGAAGAATTATGATCCACAGAAGGACAAGCGTTTCAGTGGCTCTGTTAAGTTGCCCCACATCCCTCGTCCAAAGATGAAGGTGTGCATGCTTGGTGATGCCCAGCACGTTGAGGAGGTAAGCAGGCAGTTGCTGATGTGCTTGAAAATATACTTATTTATATGTTGAACATGCTTACGGTAGTACCTTAGTAGTCCATTGAACTGAAAAAAACAACAATGTTTTGAATTACTCAATTGTGACTGGCATGTATGAGTCAGTCCAATCTTGCACTTGATTCCATTTGCATTGAAATCTGTTTATACAAAACATGCTCACCTGTATGGAAGTTTGAGAGTGTGCTCAGATAATGTAAGTGCCCTTTCTATCTGGATGAACTCTTCCTCACATAAACCATTTTACTTCATTTGCAGGCTGAGAAGATGGGACTTGACTACATGGATGTTGAGTCCCTCAAGAAAATGAACAAGAACAAGAAGCTTGTTAAGAAGCTTGCTAAGAAGTACCATGCTTTCTTGGCATCAGAGGCTATCATCAAGCAGATTCCCCGTCTCCTTGGCCCTGGTCTCAACAAGGCAGGCAAGTAGTCCATTTCTGACATAATTGTTACTTTGCATGCTAAGCTTGTAAGATGTAGAGTAGTTATGCAGTGTTGTCTCCTATGGTGATGACACATTCTCAAAACTCTGGGATCTCTGCATGTGCGAGCTTTTGCTAGATATGGTCTGCATTGCCCGCCATTCTTATTGAACCATGCTGATATCACTACTGCAGGCAAGTTCCCTACGCTGGTAACTCACCAGGAATCCCTGGAATCCAAGGTGAACGAGACTAAGGCTACAGTCAAGTTTCAGCTGAAGAAGGTCCTTTGCATGGGTGTCGCCGTCGGTAACTTGTCCATGGAGGAGAAGCAGATCCAGCAGAACATCCAAATGAGCGTCAACTTCCTTGTGTCCCTCCTGAAGAAGAATTGGCAGAATGTGAGTGTTGCTTTGGTCTCTGTTGCATCTATACATACCTTAAAAATTGTTCCTGTTGTTCATTTAGGCCTTGTTTAGTTTGAGAAAAAATTTGGATTTCGCTACTGTAGCACTTTCGTTTGTTTGTGGTAAATATTATCCAATCATAGACTAACTAGGATCAAAAGATTCGTCTCGCGATTTACAGGTAAACTGCGTAATTAGTTTTTATTTTCGTCTATATTTAATGCTTCATGCATGTGCCGCAAGATTCGATGTGACGGGAAATCTTGAAAAATTTTGGGAACTAAACAAGGCCTTAATGAAAATTTTATAATATAATCTGAAGGACGTCGTTATAACATATTGTGATATATGCTATGCAGGTGAGATGCCTGTACGTCAAGAGCACCATGGGGAAACCATACAGGGTGTTCTAAGTCTGCTCTTTGTGAAGTCGTCTGCTCTTTGTGATATTAGGCTTTTGAACCGAGGTTGTCTTGAACTGAACTCTTGTTAGAGTATATTTTGTTGGCTGGATATTGGAGTGGTACCACCATAAGTATCCGGGCAGGTGTCTTGCTCCCAAGTCTTTGTATTCTCTCTATATATACTAGATGATACCTCTCGGGGATTTTGTCTCGTTATAGCATATCTCTCATTATTCATGCCACTGTAATATTCTGAATTAAAATTCTAATTACACCATTTACTCTTGAGGACTGATTTCAGCAAAGCCATCGGGGAGCACCTGCACAAAGTGCAAGAAAAAAAACTGCACCTTTCAGTAAATCTACACAGCTATGTTTCTAGTAAACACGCACCGAGAAACTACCAGCAAACTCTGAGGTGTGCTTTTGATGAGAACTGAAATATAAAGTAAATTATGTTACTAATGTTTCCAGAAAATATATTTAGACCTTTTGTTACTAATGTATTCACCTACACTGTTTTCTGACTCGGTTCTAAGAAAGCTCATAGCCCTATGGTCTCGTATCAACAACAAAAGGACACTTGAAGGTTAATAATCCAATCATCCTACATACGAGCAACAAGCATAGGTTCGATTTCACCATAACCGGAAGGATGGCAAATAAATATTGTATGTAATAACTAGTTTCATTCATGAACTCTCTTTTTTTAACAAAACAAAAACCACAGATAATCAGGTGACCATAACACTTAAGAGTAAATATTATGACACCAGAACCGGTACCATGATGACTTCATGTCTCCAGCTTCATTATGCACAAGGAATAAATAAATGTATAGACTCTTCAAATGGAATCCAGTACGGAGAAAACAATACAGTGCTGATGACTGATGGGATCTGTCTGCTTTGTTCAATATCCAATCATTTACAGCTAAACCCTAAACTCTAGGCCGTGTTTAGTTTCTGAAAGAAAAAATTTCGCGACATTGTAACACTTTCGTTTGTTTGTAGTAATTATTGTTTAACCATGGACTAACTAGGCTCAAAAGATTCGTCTCGTAAATTCCGATCAAACTGTGCAATTAGTTTTTATTTTCGTCTATATTTAATACTCCATACGTGCGTCTAAAGATTCTATGCGACGGAGAATTTTGAAAAATTTTAGTTTTTTGAGTGGAACTAAACAAGGCGTTATAGGGTTTAGGGTGAAATTCAAGCAAATGAAATGCAGGCATGTCAATACTGCTCGGTAGCCAAGACATTGGCTGAAGCAAATAAGTACTCCCTCCGTTAATACGCATAAATAGTATCATTGTATTAAGGCCTTGTTTAGTTGACCCTAAAATCCAAAAACTTTTCAAGATTCACCGTCACATCGAATCTTGTGTTATATGCATGAAGCATTAAACATAGTAAAAAACAAAAACTAATTACACCGTTTGCCTGTAAATCGCGAGATGAATCTTTTAAACCTAGTTAGTCCACAATTGAATAATATTTATCACAAACAAACGAAAGTGCTACAGTAGCCGAAATTTTTTCATTTCGGCAACTAAACAAGGCCTAAGTAGATAGAAACCTATGACAATTACAAGATTTTGACAATTAAGTAGATAGAGGCTTCTACTTCTCGTATCTTTAATTTCACAAATCATTTCGTCTTTGATTTCACAAAATCAAGGGATCACTTGACCCCAAGTCCCCAATTGCAACTCTACACTACAGGTACAAATTTACACATGAACAGGCCGGGGTTTTGTTTTTGGTCATCATTCAGGTTAACAAATTCCCAGTACAATTCAACAACCCTTGCGCAGGCTGTACTGCAGCTGTCTATACAGCGATACATAACACTCAAAGTGAAGCCGGAGTTCAGAGACTCCATCCGATCACAAAAAGCTTCCGAATCCAGATTATTCACTGCCCTGTCTCCTGAATTCTGAAACTCTGAATCCCCTACCATTACACAAATTCATCTTTACCCGAAGTGCACACCCCATCAATCCCATCCCCGAAGGACCTGCCGGCGCTGCAGGCTGCAGCATTTCTTGGCGGGATTATCGCAGCCCCACGTCTTGATTCTCCGTACTATCTTGCCTCGCTCAAGCCGCATCAGCCACTGGGGGAGACGCGGCGGCGGTGGCGGCTACCACCATCTTTGTTCTTGCTGCCGCCTTCCTTGCGCGCGGGCGCCTCGGGGACGACGCACCGGAACAGGCTCGCGAAGATGCGCGCCTTGATCTGCCCGCGCCGCGGCAGGGTCCGCCTCGCCGCCTCCTGCTGCCGCTGCCGCTGCTCCATCGCCGCCGTTATCGAGTGACGAGTGTGTGTGTGAGTGAGTGACGGCGGCAGGCGAAGGCTTTGGCATTTTTATAGGCGCAGAGGCAGAGCAGATGAGATGCAGTGGGGAAGAGTGGGGGCCAAGGCGCCAAAGCTTCCTTGGGGAGCAAGGAGGTTGCTCCTCTCCCAAGTTTGAAGAGTTCTAGAATCGCTCTGGGCTTGTACTCACCTTTCACACTGAAACCTACAACTACAAATAAACTGGCGAGACTCTACCATTACTGTGCAACACTACTTTTTAGTCATGAAATGGTTTTTTCACAACAAATCAGCATGAGCATCGGTCTTTTTTTTTTTTTTCGGTCAGCCATGTCAATCTGTCCTGCGTTCAGTCCAGAGACTGCGTCTTATGTGCAGTCAGTGTGCTGCTTTACCTCTGATTCAGCGCTTGTTTAGTTCCATTTTTTCTAGTTTTGGGTACTGTATCACTTTCGTTTTTATTTAGTAATTGTTGTTCAATCATGGACTAACTAGGCTCAAAAGATCCATCTCGCGATTTACAGGTAAACTATAAAATTAGTTTTAGTTTTCGTCTTTTTAGTGCTCCATGCATGTGCTGCAAGATTCGATGTGATAAGGAATCTTATTTTTTATTTATTTATTTTTGATGTGAACTAAATAAGGTCTCAACCTCCATGGTATCTTTTATCCACAAAAAAAACACCTTCATGGTATCTGGATGCACTGCCAAGTGACAACTTGCAGTGTGAAGAACAAAGTAGTACAGACATGGGAATAATCAGGCATCTTTGATGGTTACCAGCAATCAAAACTGGTTTACAAGAACAATGGTGACCAGCCAATCTGATGTTTCAGTGTTTGGGTGGAGTAGTCACAAAGCTGATCTGACAAAATTTTGGGACTACGACTGGCTAGATTCTGTGATCAGCAATCCAGCTGGCTTGCCATAGCAAATCATGCCCTTGTCTGGCTGTCCAATTCCTTGTCCATGGTCTAAGCAAAATCAGTATCTAGCAATGGGATTTGGTCTCCAGACAAGAACAGGAGAAGAACATTGAGATTCACTACTAATGCCAGATACAGTCATGGACCTTGCAAGTGCCCCAAAACAAGACATATGTTTGATAACTTGAACAATAATGCACAATCAATGAGCCACTAAAATACAGGCACACATGGGGCCAAAGTTGTTACAAGAAATTATTTGGTCATAAGAGAGCAGTTGACTTGAGTGACACACTACCCCTGTGACCCATCTATTCCGTTCACACAGGGAAAGAAAAGTCTTTAGTCATCAGCATGGACCAATTTTCTGTTTGCTACTGTCTGGATTCAAACACAATGCAACAGCAACAAAAGCAAGAGACAAATATAACTATCACGGAAGCGAACCAATCTCTTTTTACTGACCGACAGTGTGCAACAACACACAAGAATCAAAACTTGGAAACTGTTCAAGTCTGAAGGATAAAAAGTCTGAAGTTTGACTTGATCCAAGATGCTTCATATAAAGATGCAACTACCAAAGTCTTCGACATAACGCGAGAGCCTAGCTATGTTATTTTACAATTGCATTTGCTCTCTATATATTAACAAAATGTTAAAACACACCATCCTGATGCCTCCAACACAAGGGACATAAGCCAATTATTTAGGGCCTAGGAAACAAGGTTAGTTATATAGCTTTACATCTAAGCAAGATTCCTGTCTGCCTAGGGCTTATTATTGTATGGAGGCAATGATCTGTCTTGTTTGACTTGAACTTGTCTGTAATAAGAAACGTGATTCTCATGTGTCCATCAGTTTCCAATTGATACTTTGCACATGTCCTCTTGCCCGAACAGTCCCAACACTACAAACTACCCTTCACAGATTAATACAGCTAATATTCGATGATCACACACTGCAGTTGCTGAGAAGTGATAACATGCACAAAAGTTGCATCAGGAGCATCAACATGTATTGTGATTATAGAAAACCGACCAACATATTATTCTACCCATCCCAAATATTTCTTCGTTATAATGGAGGAATAAAGACTCGGAGAGCAGCCATTTAGTATACAATTGAAGAAAACCTCCAGAATGGAATGGACGTGGTGTTATATCTACTTGATTGCAATTGAAGCAATACTGCTATAGTTGGTTTAATACATGTAAAAATGTACAATACATACTTCCCAGTAGAAATATTAGTTTACAGCTCACCTCCTAGCTGTCACCTCTGCAGTTACTTGGGAGGAACAACTAGTGTATAGATTAGTAATGTCAAGACGATGATAATTGCCCCCACCAAGGTAAACTGGGGACTTGTCCACAGCATCAAGTTAGATCTTTCAGTTCTCTTGATTGGATCAACCTCTTCTGACAATGGATACTCGCTGCGCCGTGGGTTCCAGGTCACGTACTTGTTTGGTGAGAAATCAGAAAAGAGGGTCCTCTTCCCTTTATTCTTAAAGCTAGCCCATGCCTTGTCCCAGTCAGTAGAGGTTTCACCTGACGAGGAAGAAAAGAAATGGTTATTGCTACCTTCATAACGATATCTAAAATAAACTAAATATGTACAGATAAGTGCAATTTTTTTCTTGTTTAAAAAGGAAGACAGGAATGCTGCCATCTTAATAAAAAAGGAAAGTGAGAAGTTTTAAAAGGTATAGTGGGTCACATTTTTTTAAAGTTCCAGCTTACAGCTGCCTTGTATTAATAAGGAGAGTCAGAAATACATGCACAAGTTGTGCTCACATCGCCTCTTAAGCTGGTAGACCACCAGCCAGGCAAAAGAAAAGGAGGAGGAAAACTGACTACTCACTAACTGAGTTTACAACTAAAGTGGACAGAGGTCTGATGTTCGACATGCTCCAGGAGACTACTTGGTCATGGATTTCTGCAAAGACCGAGCTTTCGTTCTCTTCTCCCTGACTGAAAATTCTGCTGTTTCGTTGTTTCCAGATCGTCCACGCTACTAGGAGTGCGAGGGACTGGTCAGTTGCCTCTCCAGTGGCTGTCAGCTCTAGCCACATTTCGAGTACTGAATTCCAGTTTGCTGGATTCAAACTAAGGCATTTGCTCCAGCAGATGTCTGAATTACAGTGGGTTACATCAGCAGCTCTAAACGATCAAAATTTATACAAAAGGTTGAACTTCCTAATGCTAACTTCCTTGGAGCAATATCCTCCCTGATGAAGTAGCAGATTGTCTGGTTGTCAGATTTGATTTTTGAAACACTCTATATGGTTTGGTGTATTCCAATGGTTTCACAAGATTTAGACAACGATGCCACTTGCTTCCTTTCTCCTTTCCACTGGAACTAACACTAGAATCCACCACCACCACTTTTCTAGGAGGCCTTTTGCAATTTCAGACTAGAGCTACAGTTAGCCATGTACATCCAGTTAGATGTTGTCCAAACATCCTGTGCCAAGGAACAATATAGAGTATTATCCTTTCTGTTTTCAGGTTGATGGGAGCAAGGTTTGTGAATTAGTACAGTGGCCCATCCTCTCCTTGCAAGCTATCTGTGGTCAGAATTTTGTTCTGCAGGAGAGCCCTAAGTCATCTACTATTATTTTATTAGTACAGCAACAAAATTCTAACCATAAGAGGTTTCTGAGATCATGCATAACCTTGTACCATAACAACTATAAGATGGCAATTCATAAATCATCATCACCAACTATCCACCAAAGCAAAAGTATGGATAAGCAACATCAAAGCCAAGTATTGACTACTGAGCCATGTTTCAAATAGCGAGCTAAGGTCAAGGTGTTTAGCGATTTATAAACTGTAATTAGCGCACTTTAGCGGCAAAATAGCGGTAAAATTGAGCATGAACGCAAATAGCGGCACAATTTTTTCAAGCTATTTTGGGCTATAGCGACAAAAATAGCGGGCTATTTTTTTCTATGTACTGAGTCCAGTGAGTAGTAACTTCTTGTGAAAAGGGATTAGGTATTACCAAAAATAGTGCAAATTCGAGTTCCAGGACTTAACCACTGGATTGTGCACTGTAAACCTCACTCAGACACTCAGAGAGGAAAGGGAACACCAACATAAGGACAACCTACACAATTGGTGCATCGTTGATTTTTCATCGCCTTATTAGTAGAATTTCTTTTAGATCAACTCCATCAGTAGCACGTCAAACTCAAATGTATGCATATACGTTGTCTTAAGGTGTGCAGGCAACCACCAAAACCTGCACCCTCTTGAAATTGAGGCAAGCAAAGCAAGCATCATCCAACTCAAATCTTAGCACACAAAGCCCTGCGGCGATCAGATAAACAGATCACCTCATCAACCTACTAAACGAGGAAAGCAGGCGGTTGCATCCTGAATTCCTGATATGATGACTGGGCAACTTAAAACCGTACTGCATCTCTGATCGGCCATACTCACAACGCTAGACCGAGTGACACCGCTACTAGTCAAGCACGTAATCCACTGCGGCATTTCACCAAACACTTACGGTAGCAGCAAAGAACTTGACACGACAACCATCAGATCGGTGCTTACCTTTGTCGCTGCCGCTTTTGTCCGGGGAGCCTCGAGAGCAGCGAGGGACGAGCGCGAGGGGAGGAAGCCGTCGCGCCAAGAATCTCCCGGAACCTAGCAGTATATCCATGGATGTGGCTGCCAAAGATTCTATCAGCCGGGCAGGAATCTCGATCAGAGATTTTCTTTTCCCTTCTTCTTATCCCGGTTGCAGGGGGGAGGCGTGGCGCAGGGGTTCTGAGACAACGACAGGAGCAAAGGTTGCGCTTGCGTGAACGGAAGGTGCGAGAACAGTCGTACTGCACTGCCGCACTACGGCACCACTAGGCCTGGGCGCGATTGAGGGAAAGGAGAGTGCGACTCCAACTCCAACGGCGCGTTGGAGGAGATGCAGTAGGTGCCGTTGTGTTGAGTGGCGACGGAGGAGCAGCTAGCACCGAACTCCAGGTCTTGTCGGTCTTTGCCCAGCTCTAGCCGCAGTGTGTGGTTCTCCTCGACAAGCGTGGGTCAAGCCTTGGCTCTTCTCTCGCCTCACCTTGAGCCTCAATGATCGCTCGCAGAAATCGATACTTGAGTCAAAAACTGTCCACCTCTTCGGATTATATTAGGCCTGGTTTACTTCGCGAAAAGAAAAGTTTTAAGTAGTATTCAATTATAGTCTAATTAGGCTTTAAAGTTTCGTCTTACAAAATACATATAAACTATGCAATACATGAAACTATATAATTAGTTATTTTTCTAATCTATATTTAATGCTCCATATAGATGTGATGGCTGAATTTTTTTTAAAGTAAACAAAGCCGGCAGTTGTAAGTTGCAATCATGCATCAACTATCATGAATGGCTCTGCACTCCGCTATAGTCTTCCAGATGGGCCGGCACTGGCACGGCCCTAAAGACATGACACTAGCACGACATGGCCCGGCTTCCATCGTGCTCGTGCCTGGCACGGCCCGGCCTTAGTGTCGTGGCTGGGCCACAATGATAGCCCATGGGCTAGCACGGGCACAACATGGTTTTTGGGTCGGCACGAATTTAGCCTGATAATTCTTAGCCATTGGATGATCTAGAGAAACTTGTGGCCGTCCAATAAGAGTATATAATGATAAAAACCCTAACTTCTTCTCCCAATTCACAAAATCACTCCCAGTGGCCGCCGTCTTCTATGTCCTGTCCTCATCCCGTGCTCCTCCTCTTGTCCTCCTCTCGGTTACCCCGTGTCTTGCTGGACCTACTCCCATGATGGCTCTTCTTCAAGCAATAGTTTGTGCTTCAAGCCGGCCCTTTTCCCTCCTGAAACCTATCTTCTTGCCCCCATGGATAGCACTCGCATGGCGGCGGCGCAAGGCCTGTCCGCGGCTGCTACACGAGGCTAGTGCGCGTCCCCGGGGCACCTGCACGAGGGCGGTGCGCGTCCACGCGGCGGCGGCGGCGAGGGCGCGTCTGGTGCATCCGATTGCGGCACTCATCCAAGTTCGGCAAGGTGCGTTCGAGCGGCGGCGACGTGTACACGCGAAGACTGAGATGCAGCTTAGAAGTCACACATCAATGACGACGGGCCGACACAGGCACTGCAGGCCATCGTGTCGATCGACATGGCACAACACAACTAAGGCTTCATAGTGTCGTGTCTAGGCCTCGACATTGGCACGACAACACTATCAGGCACGGCACGCCGTATCGTGCCGTGCCTTACTATGCCCATGCCCGCGCCGTGCTGAGCGGCATGTTTGGAAAACTATACACTCCACACCGAAAATTGTCGAAGTCTGTGCCATGTACCATCCAGGTACTGAGAAGCCAGTGGGCCTGATGGGCTGTACAACAAGTGGGCTAGCCATGTCACCGTGTAGAGCAGTACAGAGAAGGCAGCAGGCACGAACAGGAGAGGATCGAACAAAAAAAGGAAGGACAAGCCCCCTTCTCTGTATTCGTCCAAGAGCACCCAATCTAATTTCCCTTATAGTTTTACAGATAAACTACGCAATTAGTTATTTTTTAATATATATTTAATGCTCTATGCATATGTCACAAAATTTAGTGTGATGGAGAATCTTGAAAAGTTTTTAAATTTTAGGTAAACAAGGCCTGATTCTTCCTAATTTGTACCCAATACTCTTGTACTTACGATTCATAGTGGAGGTTGGTAACAGTCTGATGCCAGAACTTTTGCAATGCCAGCCTCAAGTCTCAGTACAAACACACGAGTACAAAGACACCATGCTTGTTTGTGTTCCCCAACGGTGCCATCCAGGGTTTAATGATCAGGACGAACTTGCGTTATAATACTGACTGATGTCATACGGCTTGTTCAATAGGTCTGGACAGGCAAAGCACGGGCTTATCGTCCTTGAACGATTTCATAGTCCAAAACGATGTCAATTCCATGAAACTAACCCTCAAAGGTATTTAATTAATGTACAAAACGAACAAGGTATGCGTTACCAACAAGTCAATTTGCAAGATAAAGGGAGCACTGAACAACAAGACTCACTAGTTAACAGCCCCACCACCACTCTCCAAAATAAAAAACAAAGAAGAAAATCCATTTGCACAAACTAGGGGAAAACACTCCTACTAGAATCATGACTGATGACTATGAAGTTACAAAACTACAGCACAAGCTAAGGGACGATGAAGGGGATGACCATGGACAAGAATCCATCGTATGTAAGAGTGGCCGAGCCGGTGTAGCGGGTGTCCTTCTCCTTGAATTTCTCAGTTAAACCCTGCACACAACAAGCACGTAAAATGAATATATATCAGTAATTACAACTTGAAATCCTTGATTCACTCCATAGGCTGTAGTATCCAAGCAACAAAACTAACATACCTTGACAATCATCCCACATCTACAAAGAGCAGAAAGATATACCAAAGTCAGGTCACACGCGCTCAGCCACCGAAACGTGGATAAGAATAGAAAGGTTATTTTTTACAACAGATTACTTACTCCACAAAGTTGTCAAAATCTAGGGCGCCATTGCTAGGCACACCATTGTTGTAATTCGCTATAAGAAGCTCGATGACAGAAGGTGGAACAGCATATCCAAGGCTACGAAGAGCTTCGGTCAACTCACGGGAGTCAATTTTCCCACTCCGGTCCCTATCGTATCTGTCGAAAATTCCCTAGATGGTGCCATGGAGAAAATTAATAAGGAGATCACCAATTCTGAATCACAGCATGTATATAGATGATACTCCAAATTCCAAAATAAATAAGTCAACAGCAATAATACTGTATCGCCTTTTGACTTCTTTCATCATTACACTACACATGATTTGAGCGCCAGCTGCACCATACACAGAAACATGGCCTCCACTCCAATCATGCATAAGATTCTTGTATAATCAAAGACAAGTTGATAGCCATTGGTACTTTTTGTATACATCATTTGTTATTGTGTGACTAGGCCCTGTTTGGTTCGCGCTGTTTTTTTAACACCTATCTTATCGGATGTTTGGACACATGTATGGAGTACTAAATATAGACTACTTATACGAAACTAAAAACACAACTAGAGAATAATTTGTGAAACGATTCTTTTAAGCCTAATTAGTCCATGATTGGAGCTATAGTTACAAATGTGCTACGGTACCTGTTAGACTTTAGCACTTCCAACCAAACACCCCCTTAGATGTAAAAACAGCGTTATGCATCACAAATTGGACTAGTGGTACAATGAGAATGTAGCAATTGCGCATTGTGTTTGTAATTGTAGTTGTAGTTGTAACTGAACTGAGAAATCGTGCAATACTCACCCGCCATTGCCCAAGGCAATTCCAGAGCGATACGAACTGTGTTGGCCCTGCAACGTGGAAGCAGCATGGAGTCAGTAGCTTGTAGTATATACCATTCTGACAAGCAAAATGTTATAGCTGCTTTGAAGAAAATAAACAAATGCAACAGAAAGAGATGAGATGAATGTTATACTACAGTTGCTAACTGGCACAGGCGCAGAAGGATGGTAATCAGAAGCATTACAGAAACAGAAAGAACAATCCCCCTAAAATAGGCAGGATGGCGTGCAGCACCAACTGCTACTTTGTCTGCATCACTGAGCATTCATATGATCTGAAGCAGCAGCAATACAAGAAACTAGCACCTTGCGCTTTCAGGTTTGAGCACAAAATAGTCTTACAATCTTTATACCCAAAAATTGAAGCTGCACGCTGAAGAGAACGATCAGAAATGAAACAATTCAACTAGCACTGCGCAATCAGAAGACATGATGATGGGTGGCAGGCAGACACTGTTGGGAATCTGAACCTTTATATTATTATCCCCTAGTTAGTATGGTAGCGGGCATCAGAGTTTGCAGAGGCGAATGAAATCCTTGATGCAACATGCAAGAAGAAAGAGAGGAGGAGGTCCGGGCGTTATTAGTTACCCATCCGTGAGGGCGTGGAGGAGGAGGAGGAGGCGTCGTTGAAGAGGAACATGAGGAGGCGGACGGTGCGGATGCTGAAGCGGTGGTAGGCGGAGGAGAGCGCCCCCTGCAGCTCCCGCTCGTCGATGGCGCCGCTGCAGTCCCGGTCTGCGGAGCGGAAGGCGCGCTCGACCTCCGGGTGCGTCCCCGGCGGGAACGCCACGGGGACGAAGCCCGAGCCGTAGCCGTAGCCGGAGCCGAATCCGCTCGCCGCCGCCTGCGCGGGCGGCGGAGGGTAGGCGGCCGCGGGCGGGGGCGGGTACCCGCCGTAGGAGAAGGAGGAAGAGGAGGAGGGCGGGGCGGCGGAGGTGGTGGTGGTGGTGGTGGGCATGTGCGGCGCCGGCGGGGCTGACGGCGGTGGCCCTTGGCCGTACCCACCGCCGCCGCCGTAGCTGTAGCTGTGGCCGTAGCGGTTGTAGTCGGCCATGGTACGGGAGCGGGGGAGGGGGAGAGGCGAGGTGGCGTGGCGGCTGGCGACTTGCTTCGTCGTTCTTGCGCTGGCCTGTCGTGGGCTGGTTGGTGGTGGCCTGGTGGGTGGGACGGATGCCGAGCAACAGAAAAACAAAAAAAAAAAAATGGGGCTCTGCTGGTGCAGGAATGGAGGAGGAATTCAGAAGCAGAAGATGCTGCTCATGCGATGTGATGGAGTATATATGAATGTTGGCGCGATCGATTTTCTTCTCCGTGTTGTTGGTCATGCCAATCTCATGCAACTACTGCACGGGGCGCACGCGTCGCCATGGAAGAAGCGGCGTGGAGTTTTTTTTGTGAGCCGAGACTAGTTGAAGACGAACCGCGCGAGCGAGAGGAGCAACGACGAGGAAGAGGGGAAGAAAACACTCGGTTGAGTAGAGCAGGGGCGTGCGTGAGCGACTTGGCTAAGGAACCGCCCATCCCTCCTCCGTACCCGATATTATCGACGGGGATCTTCCACGCCGCGTCGAAGCGAGCGTACGGGCTACGCGGCTGCTGCGCCTGCGACTGCGAGCGAACAAACGAGTGCGCCGCGCCGCCGCCGTCGTCATCAACCTCCATCCACCAACAGCAGGCGCAACTACACGTACGTAGAGTAGAAAGGCTCTTGCTTTCCCGCGGCGGCCCATATCCGATCCCTCCACAGTCCACACGTTTGATACGGCCGCCTTTTCATTTTTCCTATGCTCAACTACTGTAGATCCGATCACATACTACGCAGGCACCGGATCGGACTAAAATATATATATATATATATATATGGGGTCAAAAGTTTTGATCCAGCTTTTGATCCGACACACTAGCTAGCGAGTGGGATCAGTTTGACTTCGCTTTTTTTAAAAAAAAATTATGTGGCTACTTTTCTTACAGCAAAGTTCTTAGAGATAATTTTTGAGCGACAGTAAATGTGTTGACAATGAGGATTATTTTGGTTTGTTTTGGTAGGAGAAGGAGAGCGTTGATCGATTGTCATTGTATGCCTTTGTTTGCATGTGGTCGAATTTGCATCGATTCATATCCACATGCTTTGGGGGTGTAGTAGGGGTGTTGAGTTGGATTAGAGTAGACTGGAACTTAAATTAAATTTCATCTCTACACATATGAATTAACATGAATCTGACAACATCCAAACAAAAGGATAGTGTGTAGTTGCTAAACAACTATGTTAAGTGGTTTCTCAGATTGTATATTTTGACGTTGGTTGTAACTTTGAATAAGTTGGCAATTGTTGCATTGGTTGAGTGAGAAGAAATTTGATGTGCTCAACATTATCAGTGCTTCTACCCTGCGGGGGTATTTGAAAACTAAGGTCTTTGCTTTCAGAATCTACTAGTCTGAAAGAGCTTGAAGAAGTTTTTTTTTTTTTTTAGTTTTGGCAGCGTAGAGAACTTAATGACTGTTTTGTTACCCCTAGTGAAAACTTAAACTCAGATTGTGGGATGGTATCCCCATCCAATGTTGTAACATACTATAACAGTCTTAGTTTTTTTGCAAAGACTAAGGCCTTGTTTAGTTCCAAAAAATTTTGCAAAATAGGAATAGTAGCACTTTCGTTTGTATTTGACAAATATTGTCCAATTATGAACTAACTAGGCTCGAAAGATTTGTCTCGTCAAATCCGACCAAACTGTGCAATTAGTTTTTATTTTCATCTATATTTAATACTCTATGCATACGTCTAAAGATTCGATGTGACAGGGAATCTAAAAAATTTTATAAAATTTTTGGGGAACTAAACAAGGCCTAAAGAAGGTTAAAACGGCAGCGCCCTAGGGTAGTTTAGGTAAGGTTACAATTAAGAATTCAATGTGAGGTTAATTGGAAGACGGAGCTTTTGAAGAGGTTGTCAAACGGCGTTCTAGATGGATATTGAGCGGATGGCGAGACATCAGGACTCAGGACTCAGGAGTGTAGCACTCCTAAAGTTGACAACTTATACCCTTGGGTACAAGGGGATTTTTAGTGCATAATATGCATACTCGTCAGCTTGCAAATAATGTATTCATCCCACTCTATTCTGTCCAAGTTAATAACCCTGGTAAAAAGAAACGCCCTGAACCCTATCATTTGGTGACACTGCTCGACTAAATTATGCCTTTGCCCATTTAAACACCGTATAAAAGTGACCATTTATTCTATTTAATTTGGCATCTAGCTTGTTTAGCCTAAATAACTATTAAATGGTAGGTGATCATTGTTTATTGTTTAGCTTTAGAAAAAAAAGTTTTGTCCTCCCGTGGCAGCGATGGATTAGCATCAAGCTTGTTGTGGGGCGTTGCCTCGGCTGAGGGTCTTTCATCGGTGCTTTTGCTCCGTTCTTGGGATGGACTTTCTTTTGCAGCTTATATAGTTCTTTGTGGCATTTCTCGCTGATGCGTCTTCGAGGATGGTTATGGAGGTTGTCCCCTTCTGTTTGCTATTTCTTGTGAGAAGATGATGGAGAGTTCTGTGTTGAAGCGTTGCTGGTCATGAAGAAGATGACACTATGTTTTTTTGCTTTTATGTTAAGGGTACCGTGATAATGAGTAGTGTACTCCTTTGTATCGTCATTTTCCTTACCTAGTGGAGGTAGATATTACTGTTGAAAAAACGATGCGGTGAACTTGTTTCTTATATACCATTGTTTAATTAACTTGTCTTTGTTTACATTAAATTTATACATCTATTCCCTTTGTCCCAAATTAAGTGTCGTCTTTTATTTTCGTGCCATACGTTTAACTTAATTTATAGAAAATATGTGTAATATTTGTATTTCTAAATAAATTTGTTAAAAAACTAGATTTAAAGATCTTTTTGAAAGAATCTTTGAATCTAGTTTTTAGCAAATTTATTTATAGATACAAATGTTACATATATTTTCTAAAATCGAGTCAAATTTGTAATACAAAAACCGAAAATGATACTTAATTTGGGACGGAGGGGTACATCTTTTAAGTTTAGCAGCCTAGGTCAGGACCAAAAAAATGTGCCTAACCGTCGTCCCACGATCTGCATCAGGCAACTAAAATAAAATCTGAAATATATCAGGCTGGAACATTTTTTTTTTCAGGTCTATGTTTCGCTACGTAGATCCTGTCCTGTAACTCCCAAGCGTTTCTGGATGCAGGGTCTTGTTTAGTTCCTGAAAAATTTTGCAAAATTTTTCAGATTTCTCGTCACATCGAATCTTTAGACGTATGCATGGAGTATTAAATATAAATAAAAATTAAAACTAATTGCACAGTTTAGTCGGAATTGACGAGACGAATCTTTTGAATCTAGTTAGTCTATAATTGAATAATATTTGTCAAATACAAACGAAATTGCTACTATTCCTATTTTGCAAAAAAATTTTGGAACTAAACAAGGCCCAGGTTGCAATGACCCATCGCCATCGGATATATTGGCATGTGCACGGTGAAGGTGGCGAGGGCCTCGGTGCCAACTGCCAAAAGATTCATGTTGCCATCTGCTCGTGGGCCCTCTTAGGTTACCCCACATGTCAGCCAGTGGCTACTCTATGTATTACCGTTGGCGACCGGGCCCATCCACTCCACTGGCACAAGCCAGAAGCCACACCAATCGCTTCGTCCCCGCGTCTCGCCCGGCCGCGTAGGCGCCACAGAAACTCCCACGCCACCCACGCCGTCCGTCGCCGTCGCCGTCGAGTCCAATCCATGGCTCCACCCGCGGCCCCGACCGCGCTGCACCACCGCACGCCCCTCCTCCTCCCCCGCCGCGCCACCGCCGCCCCGGGTGCCACCGCCACCGCCACCGCGCGCGCCGCCAGAGCCGCTTCTCTAGCCGTCGTCAGGGCCCAGCCGGACACCACCGCCGCGACCTCCGCCCCCGAGCCGCCGACGCCGGAGTTCAAGCCGCCGCCGGGGTTCAAGGTGCCCGAGCCCAAGAGGTTCGAGGTCAAGCCCGGCCAGCAGAACAGCGTCCTCGGCGCCTCGCTCGCCATCCCGCTCCGCCTCGGCACCGGCGTCTTCGTCCTCGGGTACGCACCACGCCTTCTCTTACCATACGCGCGTCTACCTTGTCCTACGGGCTAGTGGGATACAGCCTATATCTGCCTATGCCTGCTTACCTGCACGTGTCACTTCAATTGCAGGTACTCGCCATCACTTGTTTCTCCGTCAGAGATACCATCAGATCAATATGCACTGGAATTCGGAGGTGAATTTATTCACATTTCTTTCATTTTCAGCTATTACTCCTACTAAATCATGGAAATCACAAAGAATTGCACAATACGACGAAGTTTGTGAAAATCACTGCAAACATTTGTTTCTTGTTGTAGCTTGGAAGGTGAAGGAGGAATCAAAAATAGGACAGTGCAAACGACCGGAAAAGCCTATCGAGATATATGAATTTGAAGGGTACATCCTCTCTCGCCTCTGCCTCCTGTAGTCCTGTTTATCTCCTACTTTTGGCTCCCCAATAAAAATTGTACCTACTTTTGTTGTACCAGCCCCTATTATTTGTGCTCAATGATCATGCTGACTTATTCCTTTTCTTCATTGTTGGTGTATTCTTCCGAATCTTCAGTTGTCCATTTTGTCGAAAGGTGACTATTCCTGATCTACTGCAACTGCATTTTGCAGCTGTAATTCTTCATGCACATAAACAATTTTAGTATTTGTATTTGCGATGAAAAAATTTCAGGTCAGAGAGATGGTATCAGTTTTGGACCTAGACGTATTGTTTTACCCCTGTCCTCAAAAAGGCCCAACATTCCGACCTAAAGTCCTCGAGATGGGTGGAAAGAAACAGTTTCCTTACATGGTATGCAACCATCCTACATAAGTTCTGATATTTTATTGTGCGTTATCACTTAAGTTCATATTCGATTGCTAGTGTGCCCACATTCACATCTGTGAAATATGGTGCACGAATTATATTTGATAAATGAACTTCTGATCACCATTGAGTATAGATTTGTGACTCCCTGGCAAGATGGATTTTTATCAAATTGGTCTAATGTGCTACTTTGGTGTGTGTCATAATTTTTCATTGGGGGAAAATATGGTGTTCATCTGTCAATTCTGAACTCCAAAGGAATAAGTTATACCGACTGTTGCAGGTGGATCCAAACACAGGGGTCGCCATGTATGAATCAGATGACATCATAAAATACCTAGCTGACACATACGGTGTGTATTCAACATATCTCCCTTTTACCTTTGCCCTTCAGGGTTGTTCCTATTAGTCGCCTCCCTCACTTGTGCTTGTTTTTTCAGGCGATGGAACTGTTCCAATTATGCTATCACTTGGTCTGTTAACAGTAAGTAACTAGGTACCACTAATCGAAAAGTATATGATACTAAGTACCCCAACTATCCAAGACGAAATGGCATGGTTTAATTTAGTACCCAATTATCTAGGAATATATGTG
Source organism: Sorghum bicolor (assembly GCF_000003195.3). Classification (NCBI taxonomy): domain Eukaryota; kingdom Viridiplantae; phylum Streptophyta; class Magnoliopsida; order Poales; family Poaceae; genus Sorghum; species Sorghum bicolor. Next base: position 60,382,799 of record NC_012876.2, on the reverse strand, counting down.
ATATGTTTACACAAGCTTTCTGTATTTTTGCCTATCCGATGAGTATAATGGTTTATTTTCTGCCAAGGATCAGTATGCAGTTTCGATAACTTTCACCCTTTGTTTTGTAGACAATCACAGCAGGGCTTGCTACTCTTGGTCGTTTTGGAAAGGTACAATGTGAAAAAACAATATAACCAAGTTCATTGCATGTTTTCCCCTGAGTGTTTGCTCAGAAACATGGGCATTGCGTCATTGTTTACAGGGAAATTCCTATACTGCTTCAAAAGTTCCACCACAGCCAATAGAGATATGGGCATATGAGGTCTGAATCCTAACACATGAGCTTTCTTTATAGTATACAGATCATGGTTGTGATCTATTTCAGTTTAGTGCCAGTTCTGGATTCTGAATGGCTGATGATCTATTTTTTCAGGGATCTCCCTTCTGTAGATTAGTACGAGAGACGCTTGTTGAGTTGGAATTGCCACATCTGCTGCACAGGTATCCAAAATACTTTAAAACCACAAGTCAATGAATGGCATCATAACAGCAGCTGTTGCTAAGCTTTCACTTTAGTAGAATTACACATTAGTTCAATTCTTCTGGGCTGAGATATGTGCTGTGCAAGAGCGTTAGTAACCAGAGAATATTCCTGCAGCTGCGCACGTGGCAGCCCCAAACGACAAGAATTCTTGAAGAAAAAGGGAGTTTTCCAGGTATGAGGCCTTGCTATTGATGCCATTGACGCTGAACATTCTTGATTTGCCTGCCTAGTATGTGACATCATATATGTATGTATTACTGTGCTGGCAGGCGCCTTACATTGAAGATCCGAACACCGGAGTCCAGATGTTCGAAAGCGCTGAAATCATAGACTACCTGAAGGCAACATATGCCCTGTACCCAAGCTCATAGTGGCATATCTCAAATATGAAATGCCCATTTGTAATGTTGTGTAGAGCGTGTAAATTCAATTCTTTCCAGTAAAGGAAAAGAAATAGCAAACCATATATTCTGTATGATGCACAGCCGATTTTATCTACGCTGGTCTGAACTTCGAAGTTACTGCAAATTCCGTTCTTCTGGTTAATCTAGTGAGTTCCCTTGTGCGCAATGCTGGAGTAGTTCGGATCTAAGAACAGTGGTGTACTGAACTACTGATGCTGATTGTACGGAGTAGACGCGATTGGACTGTTCCCTTGTAATTCGGATCTTGAAAAAACCGTCATTAGTGATTGGCCATCTCTTGGAAGTTGGACTCGGAGAGAGGCAAATCAAACTGTTGGTTCACGAATCAACGTCAACTGTCAAGTGTGGACGGATCAGGTCGCCGTCACCAAAGCCGCCTACACACACACACAACAGAAGGAGGCCTCCACCTCCTCCAGGCTTCCCAACAAGGAGCCACCGGCCACCTTCGTCATGGGCAGCGCGTCGCCGCCTTCGTCGCGCCGGCGGTGGAGCTGGGGCTCGGCGCTGGCCGGCGCGGCGACGACGGCCGCCGCCACGGCGCTGGTGCTGTGCCGGCCGCGGGACCCTCGGTTCGAGCTCATCTCCATCAGCCTGTCCGCCTTCCACTTCCGCGCGCCGGCGGCGCTGGACATCGGCCTCACCCTCACCGTGCACGCCACCAACCCCAACGTCGTGCCGGTCCGCTACGGGGCCTCCACCGTCTCCATCCTCTACGGCGGCGCGCACCTCGGCACCGCCCGCCTCGACGCCGGCGAGCAGCCCGCCACCTCGTGCCGCCTGCTCCACCTCCCGGCGCGCCTCGACGGCGTCGAGCTCGCGCACCGCGCCCGCGCCATCCTCTCCGACGTCGCCCGCCGCCACATGGAGCTCGACGCCGCCGTCGAGATCGCCGGCGAGGCCGCGGTGCTGCTCTGGTCACGCCCCTTCTCCGTCCGCATCGACAGCCACATCACCGTCGACCCCGTCTTCCTGGAAGTGGTCGAGCAGGAGAACCGCTCCGAGATGCAGCTCTATCTCGCCTGAATTTTTACCAACTAGTGTAGATGGATGATGGTGCCCAAAACTCATCTCTAGTCTTGTCAAAAACCCTATCGCTTATTTTGTAATTTGTGCAATGCTCAAAAGTCAAAACCTTATCATTTGTCTGCACAATGCAACGCAACATTCAGATTCCAATGCAATTCAAGCTAAATTTCACAAATTTCTGATGCTCTACAATCAGTATCGCACAACACAAAATGTTACAAACGATTGATTGGGAACAAAAGGGAAATGCACTGGGGGAGAGCCAAGGCAGCTCACCCCCCACCACAGTTAACCTAGCACAAGTGCACAACACGGACAAAAAAAGCCGGCGAATTGATGCCCTACTAATAAATTACACTGCACACGGGGATGTAAATGTCTCAGTTGATTGTCGCAAGCGGCAAGCGAGGAATCTGAGTTAACTTGGACTCTTTGCCCGATTCAGATTCATAAGGATGGTTCTCACGGAACTCATTCATCAAGGTCTCCATGGGCATGGCTCGCAGCGACTCAATCGAGCCTTTGCTTGGCACATTCGGCTCAGACCTCACCGGAGTTTCACCACTCGGTTCGTAGTCCTGAAAGAAAAACATTTGCAGAGTTTAGTTTCAATTGTTCATTCATTGTCAACTCAGGCAAGCACTTTAGTTTCAGGCTTTCAGCAGATTTTCAGTCTCACCTTGTAACTGGTTTGGAAAGCCTTGTCGGCGTGCATGTTGATACCGGCAGCCTGGCTGGAGTGGCTCTCTTGCAGCTTCTGTAGCTCCGCGAAGTGAGCCTCCACCGTTGAGACCACTCTTGAACTCGAATTTCGTGCCTCTTCCAACAGATCTGAAGCAAATTAATGTATCAAGATGCCCAAATCAGGAAGGGAACTCTATAAGCGCTGGCTAAGATGAACAAATTGAGTGCCAAGAAAGTACTTTCGATGCCCTGGGCTATGTCATTGCTGTTATTGGAGGCGTCTTCTTCAGCCACAGCTCGAGAAGATGCAATCTCCACTTCATGTTGCTCATTGTTCTCAATCGCAGTCCTGAAAAATACAACCAAGCTACATTAACGGCCAATACATAGTTTTGGAAACAAAGGTGCTGACTCGAATGCTCAGGCACTGCAACTGCCCCTTGGCTGCTTATTTGCTGTCACTCAAATTATAAGAAGTTTTCACTAAAATTATGCACGGGCATGCAAATTGTCACCAAAGTAGACCCTCTAAGAGAGTGCCAAATGAATTTATTGAGATGCAATAGAACTAATCAACTTGCCTGAGGAGTGCTTCAACTTCAGCAACTTGTTTTCTGCTGAGATCGTTAACAGCAGCATGTGACGTCTTCCATTGCTGAACAGCGGAGTCAACAGTGCATGCGCTGGATAAGTCAAGCACAAATGATTACTCATGAAATCCAAGTTCAACGGATAAGTGGACGAACAAAAAATAATCATATGCAACCGTTGACATACCACTCTTGCAGCATGGTTTCCATGCGACAATGCTTAGCTGCAGAGAAGCTGGAGCCAGCTTTGCAGTCATTCTCAGCCTGCTCTGCAAATGTTTCCCACTTCCTCTTAGCATCTTTTGTGACAAACTCCATGGCCGATGTGTGTTCATCCAAAAATGCCTTGTTTCCACGAGCAGAATCACCCAGAGAACTCAATCTAACACCCACCTGATAGAAAATGCATGTCAGGATCGTGTACTTGTGGCCCTATATGGTAGGCCCCAAGCTTTTGCTACAGACATGAAATAAACGGATGCAAGAATAATGTCATGGGCATGCACGCACCAACTCTCTTTGTCGAGTAATATGTTTAGACACTAAACTGCTGATGTCCGCTAGAAGCTTCTGCTCCTCTGATTTTGATTGCTCCTGCACAAGAAGATGGTATTAGATACACACCTACCAAACTTTGCAGCAAACAAAAAGAGGGCTAAGGGGCTCACCTCATAAGCCATCTGAAAATCTTCAATGCTTTTCATTTGAGCTTCATGAGTATTATTTGAGTGGCTCTGTAACTTGGATGTTTCCTCAACATACTTGTCAAATAGCCCAATAATATAAGTGGACATTTCTTTTGACCTGTCCAAGCTTATTCGGAAACTCTACAAGACCATGAATTAACTCCAATTAAGAGATGGCATGTTAAAAATCTAGATGAAGAGAGAAATCATCAGAGATTGTGACTGACCTCCCTTAATTCTTGAGTGAAGTGTGTCATCTCGCTTCGGTGGGTGGTTAACAATTTATGAATGTCATTAAATATATTCTGTGCCTCTCCCTCAACACATGATAGTAGCTGTGAGAAAAGGTATTTCCATGAACATAAATAGAACAACAGTTAGGATCAAGAACTTGACAGAAGTAGATTTTTATTAAGCTACACAAGCAGCCAAGTTACTTACCTGGTCAAGACTACAGCAGCTTGCAGCAGACAGTGATGATATATCTTCTAGTGTGGCATTTGCACTTGCTTTATGTAGGAGGACAACATTTTGGAAAGCTTCCATATGCGACATGTACAATGATTTTGAAGCCAAAATCTTCTTTTTCAGCTCAGAAGTAGCCTTCAAATGTTCAAACAAAAATAGTGAGCATACAATATGAAGTCACTGAGTGAGGTAATTCAGTCCAGAATTAGGTATGCCAATTAATGGTTCGGTAATAGTTACCTTGTCATGGGACTCAACACAAGATTGGCATAAATCCTCCACAGACTTTAGGTGCCTATTTTGTTGATCTATGGATGCATTGAGTGTATTCGAAAGAATATCCAACTTCGAAGCAAGGTCAGTTTGGAATGTATTCACGACTGATCTATTTGTTGCACTTAGCTTGTCTCCCCTAGCTATCTCATCATGGTCAACAATATGTTAACACAAATGACAATCGTAATAAAGAAAGTAACAGAAATGCTCCAAGACACTTACCAATTTTTGAATACAGTGAAGTATTATCACGAGTATATTTTTCCAGATCTGATCTCAGCACACAAGCTTGGTGTGTTAAAGCATTTTCTGTAATAGAATTAGTTAAGTCACTATTAAAAATAGTAAAATAAATTGTTTCCTGGAATGGACAATGTGATTAAATGGTACCTGCTTTTTTCTGTTCTGAAATTATATAATCTTTCTCCTTTAGATCGTACTGTGCCTGCTTCAGATCTTCTTTTGTCGTAGAGAGTAGGTTGCTTGTGTGGTCCAGATGTTTCTATCACAGTAAACAGCTATAAGACTTATGGTTTAGATAACCATAAAGTAACCGGATTAAGAAACATGCAACTTACCTCTGTGACTTCAAGCTTTTTGCTCAAATCAGCAGAATGTTGAAGCTCAGAATCATACTTTTGTTGCAGATCACTAATTAGCTTCTGGTTTGCTTCCAAAGAAGCATTCATTTGTTCTATCTGATCAGCCATTGCCTTCATAGGGAAAGGTAAAAGAAAACAAGTTATTTCAGGATTGGAAAGAAAATGATTCCCCTTCAGATTGACTAACTTTAAAACATGTCATGCTAAACTCTACCTTTCGCTCATTTTCCTCCTGCTGATATCTGTCTTTGGGAATGTACACTCCAACTTTTTCTCGAGCAGCATAGACCTCTGGAGAGCAATCAAGTTTTGTGAGGGGGAACTAGTGTCACCATTCTGTTGAGATGAATTCATTATGTGCATTCACTACTGACCTGCCTTAAGTCGGTCAATTTCACCATAAAGATCTTTAATTAATGTTGATTTCATCATTTTCTGGTTTACCTGCAATAAATAAAGATACCAAAAAAAACTAATATCAGGTGTCAAACATGAATAAAATAGCAAGAGCATGCCCAAAAGTGAGTTTTGTGGTTATAGATCGTTCTAGAATAACAATGGCAAAGACTTATCCAGACTACTTCAGCGTCTCTTATAATTGAATATCTCAAACACCACAAACACATCAAGAACTAAATTGGTGTGTAATGCTGGATCAAATGAGATGGCGATAATGCAATAACAAATCATAGCACAGTTTTCACCAAGAGGGCCATCTAAATGCTTGCATCCCATAAAACAGCATAGGCAAAGCCATAACTGCTACTCTACTACAAAGTAAAAAAAAAAAGGGTTAGGCAGGTGGCTGCATAAGTGAATAAAGAGTGCAAATGAAAATATGTTTATTCATATTGCTATATACTCCCTTCCATTCCAAATTATATAATGTTGTCTTTTCTAGATATATAGCTTTTGCTATGAACTTAGATATGCACTATGTCTAGATAGTAGTAGATACATAATAAATGCAATGTATCTAGAAAAGTCAAAACATCTTATAATTTGGAGAGTGCATGCCATCTAGTAGGAACATTTCCATCTGTATCAAGTATCCAATCACAAACATTACAGCTGATATGTCTCCAAGTTTGTTTTGCCATTTGCCTTTTCGGTCATGGCTTGAAGAATAAGGATAACAAGAATTCCATTAGACTTACACAGAAATAATGAGTACAAAGGTTGTAAACTGAGAAAGTGAAGCCATATCACCTCAGGTCTGTTCTTAATGCTCTTTGCCCGGTGTGCATAATCCAAAGTACTCAAGGTTTCTTCAAGGCAATGCACGGAGGGTGAAACAGTAGCGATAATGCAAGTCTTTGTTCTTCCTCCTAATGAATCACGCAGCAATCTTGTGAGTTTGCTGTCCCTGAAAGATAGGAGAATTTTCAGCAAGGAAACAAACAGCAATTAGTGTATCTGCACCAACATGATCAACTGCTGCTTACCTGTAAGGAACATGTCCAAGGTGTTCTACCAATGCCGTAATCACACGGCCTAGAGTAAGCAAGCTTTTATTAATTTCACCAGCCTCCCTTGCACGGCCCTATAGTCAAGAGGAAGTGCCTTACTTTAGAATACAATACAATTGATGCCAAAAGATGAGAGTATTTAAAAGCAGCATTCAAGCTTGTTACATGATACAATACCTCCTTAGCCCCAGAACGAGAGATGTTCTCTGACCCAGCCAAGTCAACTAGATTTAACTTCCCGCATTTTATCAGCTCTTCTCCTTCAGGGGTTGCCTCTTTTATGTGAATAGTGATTGAGAATAGGGAGTGCGATCGACTATAAAATGTTAAAAGTGGTAATGAGCACTTAAAGTTTGTTGTAGCATTATAGTTCAGAACAAGACAGAGTGAGATTGACCTGGATTGCTTGTTAAGTAATGTCTCTGCAGTGCGGCGCTTTGCAGACCCCCTTTCTAATAGAGAGAATATTTCACTTGCATTCGTGACAATTTCTTCCTCAAGACCTCGAACAAGAACTCCACCCTTCCCATCCTCCATAAGAGGTAAGGTTTTCTTCTGTTTATCCTCAAATGTAGCCTTAGATATCTCTTCAGGTGCAAGAAGATCTGTAATTTCCTCATTGTACAGCTCAAGGAATGTGACCTTAACACTGTACTCAGTGTTCTGCCTCTCCAGGGTATCAAAGATCTGCTTCACTGCCCGAGGTATAACTCCAGCGTCTGCAGGTAATTGGCCCTTTGGTCCACTCTGCAAGCATTCGAGCACTAGCAGTAATCAGCAATTGAGACAACCAAGAAGCATAATACAGTCATAAAAAACAGCATAGACTTGCCTTGGCTCTCCTGCACTCTCCTTCCATGGTGTACGTTTTCCCAGTGCCTGTCTGCCCATACGCAAAAATGGTGCAATTGAATCCCTCTAAGACCTCATTTACAATAGGAATGATGGCCTGGTCATACAAGTCCTTCTGCTTTGCTGTTGGTCCAAAAACCTGCGAATGGAATGAGGGTACTTCATGTTACAGCTCTGCACCTGGCAGCCAAACCTGAATCAAAGTAGTAAAGCTTTGTGGTGCGGCGTGCACTAGCTTTTGATAGTAGCTTGCCCGTGATTGCCTCACGGTCTTGCACTAGCTTTTAGCACAGAGGACTTATACTAGCATAATTAAAACGTGAAGAACAGGTGTTTATCATGAGTGATCCAGATTTTTTGATATAGTCAAACGTGACTGTTTGAATTCACAAGCCAGGCGCTTCCACTGCAAATTGAACTTGTTCGGATGCAAGCAACAGCTCTAATTATTAAGCAACCCTAGATATCAAATGTCCCTAAAAGTCAATCAGGGGAACAAACACAAAAGAATACTGGCGGGGATTCGCTAAGCGTTCAGAAATTTTAAATTGGTCACACCGAAACAGAGCTATCCACAGCCTCATCGCAGTAAAACCAAATGCGACCCAACAAAGGAGTGGGGGAAGCGCATCCAGCCACTCAAACTCTCAGATCTCCGGGTCCGGAATGAGGTAGGAAGCAGCAGACCTTGTCGAATGTGAAGACCTTGTCGAACTGCTTCCCGGCGATAATCTGCGTGACGGCTACCTCCCGCTGGAAGTCGTTGCAGGTGATGACCTGCGGCGCGTTGCTCCGGAGCTCATCGTCGCTGAAGGGCCTGCGGAAGCAACCACGCGGGGGGATCAGAGGGCGGTGGATCTGGGGTTTGCGGGGGACGACACCGACGACGCGCACGCGCGCGCGCGCGGAGAGGGAGTGAGAACTCGGCGGCTGCCCATGCCACGTACCTGCAGCGGAGGAGGACCTGCACGTTCACCGCCTTCTCCTTGTCCTGCCGCGACGACATGGCGCACGCGGCGGCGAAGAGCAGCGGTGGCTGGGGGGAGATTTCAAAATGTCTGCGTCCAGAGGGGAGGAGCGGGGTGCGGGGTGGGGGGAGAGAGAGAATTCGAAATTTTGGGGTTGCCGCAGCAGCAAAGATGCGGTGCGGCGGATTTATGCTATCCGGCCGTTGGATGGGCGGCGCTCCAGGTGTGTGAACTGGGCTCGGCCCAATAGGCCTGTTAATGGCGCTTCGCTTTTCGCTTTGATGTTTCCTTCCTTCTCTCCACGAGTCTGCAGTGTGAATTGGAAAGGAAGAAGTCCACTTGAGGTCCCTCAACTTTCGCAAAAGTCTATTTTTCATCTCTGAACTTCAAAACCAGATAAAATACATCCCTTAACTTTTAAAACCATGCATATTACGTCCTTGACATGGTTATGAGCAGTTTTGAAGGCAGTTTTGTCTTTTTCATTTTTATTTATTTCCGTTGAATATTTGTAAAATTATAGTAAATCATATTAAATTCATAAAATATTAAATATGATTTTGTTGGACTAAGTAGATCTACACAGTGAACATATAATATGGTATGCTTTAGTACAAAGTTTTTTGTTGTAGCTTTAGATCTATGTTTTTCAATAATTAATTCGAATAATTCACAGCTATATGTTGTATGGCCCAATTGTGGTGAATTTTTTATGTTGTGCTAATTATTATATGTTTAAACTATGGTAAAAATTTCATACTCATTAGATCATGTATAACTTAGTTATAGATTTATTAAGATTTAACAAGCATAAACTTGAATAAATCGATAACTAAGTAATACATGATCCAATGAGTATGAAATTTTTACTGCAACTCAATCATAAATAATTAGCCCACTATATAATTTTCATCACAATTGGACCATAGAAACTATAACTATAATTAGTCTAATTAATTATAGAAAAGCATAAATCTAAAGCTGCATAAAAAAAATTGTACTAAAATATACTATATTATATATTCAATGTATAGATGTACTCATCTGAAGTCCAACAAAATTGAGTTTTCTATTTTATGTTTTTTATGTGATTTACTGTGATTTTTCAAAAAATTCAGCCAAAATAAATAAAAAGAAAAAGACAAAACCGCTTTCAAAACCAGGTCAGGGATGTAATGTGCACGGATTTAAAAGTTGAGGGATGTATTTTACCCGGTTTTAGAGTTCAGGGACGAAAATCAGACTTTCGTGAAAGTTGAGGGACCTAAAGTGAACTTTTTTCAATTGGAAAATCGAAATGTGGGGGCCGAAGCCCAAGGGCCTACTGTGATCCTATCTCCAATAAATTATCTTCAAATTCAAAAAAAAAATCGACCAGCTGACCTTCCTAGGACATTGAACTGTAATTATAATTAAGGTAGAAAACATCAACCATGTTGCCAAGTTGTTTAGATATGTTTTTACGGAGAGTCGAACTCAGAAGCTGAGATGCTACTAAAGCTTTTGGAGCATCTCCAACAGCTTGGTATTTCAACATGCTATCCTACCAAATTTGCTAAAAGCATAAAAATCCTCCTCCAACAACTCCTTATCCCAACTTGCTAAATTTCCTAAGTTGCTATCCAGAGGTTTCTACTGCCGAGATTTGTCAAGTTGCTATCCCAAGTTGCTATCCCGAGCGCAATTTGTTGGAGACACATATTCTTTTATCAAGTGAGCGGATCACATCTGCCATCCTCTATTTTTACCAAGTGAGAATAGCAACTTATTGGAGACACATCCTTTTTTCTTTTGCTAAACAAATTAGCAACTTGCTATAACTCAAGATTTGACAAGTAAATTTTACCAAGTTGTTGGAGATGCTTAACACCAATAAAAATTATGTTATAGAAAATACTTGTCGAGAATAGAAATAGGGGCTACAACTCACATGTTTTGTTATTCAGTGGTGGATCACACTTAAAATTATAACCGGAGCAAATGCAGGCAACAAACGTAAGGATTGCATATGTATCGGTCTCGTTTAGTTCGCGAAAAGAAAAGTTTTAGGTATTGTAGTATATTTATAACTACAGTAATTAGTGTTTTATCATAGTGTAATTAGACTTAAAAGATTTTTCTCGTAAAATACATGCAAACTACGTAGTTAGTTATTTTTAATTTATAGTTAATGCTTCATGCATGTGTCCAAACATTTAATGTGATGCGGCAAAAAGTTTGTTGGTGGGGTGAAGAGCTACTAAATTTGAAGAGTCACTAGTCATCCGTTTTATAGAGTTTGTTGAAGTACTCTAATATTTTGTTGTCAAATCTATTTTAGAGAGTAGCTAATTCAATAAATTTGACAAGTCTTTTTGGCTAATCTCTTGAAGATGCTCTATAACTTATAAGGTTTCTTAGACATCAATCTAAGGCCCTGTTTAAATTGGAGATGAAAATTTTTTGGGTGTCATATCGAATATGTCGGCAGGATATCGGGAGGGGTTTTTAGAAACTAATAAAAAAACAAATTACATAGCTCGTCTGGAAACTGCAAGATAAAATCCATTAAGCATAATTAATTTATCATTAGCACATGTGGGTTACTATAGCACTTAAGGCTAATCATGGACTAACTAGGCTTAAAAAATTCGTCTCGTGATTTTCAACCAAACTGTGTAATTAGTTTATTTTTTATCTATATTTAATGTTACATTTATGTGTCCAAAGATTCGATGTGATGGATGAAAATTTTTTAGGTAGGGAACTAAACAGGGGCTCAGCATAGTAGGTACAATAGCATAAGGGCACTCACAATGCAAGACTCTATCATAGAGTCCAAGACAATTAATTGCATATTATTTATAGTATTTTGCTGATATGGCAGCATATTTATTGAAGAAAAAGGTAGAAAAAAATAAGACTTCAAGTCTTATTTAGACTCTAAGTCCACATTGTTTAAGGTAATAAATAACTTTAGACTCTACGATAAAGTCTGTATTGTGAGTGCCCTGAGAAAACAATGAATCAAGTTCACAACCACGGCAAATGAGGAGCTTGGTCGGCTCATCCACCGGGGAAGAGGCGCGGTTGGCACCTGGCCTCGGCTCTGTCCGGAGGGTGACACGAGCTTGTTACCACCGTGCGAAGAGGGCCTGGCACCACGTGAGGCGCAGGAACTCGGCAATTGTTGTGGACACGGGCCAAGCTTGGTTTAATTTGGACATCTAAGAGCAACTCCAATGGGCCTCCTAAACAGGCCCTCATCCTAAATTTTAGGAGTTTGAGAACTCCAGTGGGCCTTCTACTTGGGCTCTTGAGAGCTCCCAAATTCTAGTTGGAGGCCCCCAAGAATAGGACCCGACGCGGCCTCCCTCTCCCCGACGCCTCGACGCCACCGCGCCCCGACGCGGCCTCCCTCTCCCCCGACGCCCCCACGCCACCGCCGGCCGCGGCCACCCTCTCCCCCGACGCCCCGGCTCCACCGAACCCTAGTGCCGCCGGTGTCGCCTATGGACGACAGCGCGTCATCAGGAGGATTCTCCGGAGCCGGGCTGTCTCCCCGTCCGACGGTGTCTACCACGCACGTCGTCCGTTCGTCGCGCCGCATTCCCGTGCTGCGACATCGTCTTCTCTCGATGCCAACCTACCTCGTCGCCAAGAACTTCCTTCCCCTGGCAGCGACGGCAGCGACAGCAGGATGCCTTCTCCTGGCGGCGGCCGCAGTGGTGGCAGGATGCCTTTTTCCGAGCGGTGGCTTACCTCGTCGGCTCCCCAACGCCCCACGTACACTCGGCCCTCGCGCGTTGAGCTTCACAGAGCCTCACGCCGCCACCTGGGACGCCGGCAGAATCACATCACCAGCAGAAGTCTACCAAGTCGCCGACGATGACTTTAGCCCCAACCATTGGACGCCTGATTACTCGGTGAGTTGAGCTAATTGATCAATTAGCTGAATTCTTTGGTCAATTACGATGACTGTATCGGAGTGTCCTGAAACCAACAAATATGTAGGTATGCATGCTCACTGACAGGGTTACAAAGAATAATGCAATCCGATTGTTATATTACCATGCAGTTCAATTTACTAAAAGGGATCTAATAAAAAATTTGCAGTTAGTGTATGACTTGTTTGTCCTAGTTTCGAAATCACATTGTGTGCAGTGAAAAATGTTTCTTTGCTTTACTAGTTTCCAAACATGCCTGACTGCTTGTTGCATACAAAATGTACCTAATCCTTAGGGATCCATTCCAAGACTAATGCGGCCTGTTGGATCCCCAAAGCAAACCATGTAAATGTTGGAAAAGAAACACAATATGAGTTGGATAAAAAAAAACCTTTAGGTTGGTTGAAAATCCGATATCATTATAGCAGGGGATCCAGTATTTACATATGGTTGTCTTGTCAGGAAGTAGCCTGTGGTGGCATATGTGCAGATGAAGTAATGATCAGCCTATTCTTTGCTGTCCTGACATAAAAATAAAGGTAAAGTGACAGCATTTGACTTCAAGTATCGTGTTGGGTACTGGAGTTGAATTATTTGCACCTACACAAAAAGGAACCAAAATGCTAAGCCAGTACCAGAGTCCAGAAATGCCAAGTAGCGAGTCAGTGGCAACTAAAGCATTGTGTTCCTTGAAATTTGCTATGCTGATAACTGTAAAATAAACCTAGAAACATACTCAGGTTAAGAAAGACCACTAAAGATCTCTCTGTCAACAAGAAAGCAATGCCATATCAGAAAATAAGAAATATAGTGTTCTGCAGACTAGCAAAAATCAGGCAGAGGACTTTACTAGCAAAAATCACATTGGGTGGCTCTGTGCATTACCACACCTCTCACTTAACCAGTTGAGTTAGGCTCAATTCGTTTAATTTCTGAACCCGATAGCTGTACAAAATGGCAAGGTGTTTGTTAGTTAGCGCTGAGATGTCGCTTATATACTGCAGTCTGGCACTGATTTCTCTTCTTCGTCCTAACTACAGGCGGTTGAACGGAATAGATGGCTTGCTTATCTCGAGGAGTAATTTAATTTAGTGCAGGGTTTGCCGCTATACCTCCAGAAACACCACAAGTATTTTCCTTATATACTGTTGTCTGTGTATGCGCGTGGCCTACTGGCCTTCTGTTTGGATTGCTGAATGTTATGTTATTGATATTCTTCAAGGTAGTGACAGTCAGACAGAAATCAAACACCGAATGTTATGTTTGGATTAGTTAGTATTGATCTGAAAAATCAGACATCAATATAGCAAGGGAGGGCAGCATGACAATTTCATTTTGTATGATTCTCTAAAGAATCTACCACCACTCTTCCTTTAGTCATTTCAAAAGAATCTATCATGTAGATTCTGCTAAGTTTCAAGACTATTTGATTAGTGCTTTGAGGATAGGAGCAAGCCAGCATACTCCAATTAATTATTAAGTTTTTGTTAACTGTTGACATCCATTCAAAATATCTGAAAGGGATATAAAACCGCATCATTAATGAATGCTATCTTTGGAATTGTGTTGAATTTCTTTTACCCCAATTCTTAGCAAATTCAGAAGTTCTGAACAGAGGGAGGTTATATAAGCACCATTGCTGTCATGGCATATATACAATTAAAACCTATAATAATAGCCAATTTAGTATTAATCATGTTGCTCTTATTTACACAATTATATCTACTGCAGTCTGACAATTTAAATGACTGAATTCTTTGTATGTATATTTCTTTGCAGCAACCAAGGGCTTCAAGTGCACCAGGAAGTGGATATTTCACAAACATTTTGACACAGGAAATGGATGATGATTTAGAATCATTGAGGCAGCAGGAAGTGCAGGAGGATGCCACTCCAAGTACTGGCGGCAAATCAAAGCGAGGCAACAACTACACTAATCTTGAAGATATCCAACTTTGCAAATCTTGGATTCATATCAGCAATGACCCTATCATAGGGAATCAGCAGCAAGGAAAAACTTATTGGGAGAGGATCGCAAATGATTTTCATATGAATAGGGACTTCGAGTCCGATAGGACTCCCAATTCACTCGAGCATCGCTTTGGGATCATACTAAAGGAGTGCATGAAATTCCAAGGCTACTACGAGGAGGTCCAGCGTCGTCATCCAAGCGGCATTCCATACCAAGAGCATGTAAGTGATCTTGCACTTGGTTCATCCCATATCTTGTCCTTCCTATATATCTAATCATGCACTTGATCTTTGTTGCAGCTGCTGGAAGCCCACGCAAGGTATGCCAGAAAAGCGAATGGCAAAAATTGTCAATTCGAACAGTGTTGGCTCACGTTGACGCACACTCAGAAGTTCGAATCAACGCTTGAAGCCAACAAGAAGCCGGCCAAGTCCAGAGAGCTCAACCTTTCGGTAGGAATTGAACAAGAGAACAATGAGTCAAGCGCCCAAGGCCAAGAGACCTCTTCAATCCCTTCTGCCAAGAAAGCCCGACCTCCGGGTAGAAAGCAATCCAAAGAGAAGATGAAAAAGAATGAAGGAGATGACGACTACAAGGATATGATGCAAAATTTGTTGGTAATGAAGACCGAGGAACATATGATGAAGAAAGAAAGGTGGGAGAAGGATATGATGCTTGAGCAGCGCAAGCTTAAGATGGAGGAGGAGCGGCTGCAGTGGGAGCAGGAGCAAAAAATTATGTTTTGTGATGTCACAACAATGGACGATGATCAAAGGGCATACGTGAAGGCAAAGAGAGGAAAGATTGTGAAGGCAATGAGTGCTAGTGTAGGCGAGACGGCTAGTGATGAGAGTGCAGTGTAGGTTTGGTGAGAGTGGAGTCACTTATGTCAACTTATGTCTGCCTCTGTATTTATCTATATTTCTCATAGTACTTTATCTTAGTCAAACTGAATGTAAGCAGAAACTGAATGCATCCTTTCTGAAAACAGGGAAGGGAAACCTTGGACTTGTTTAACACTGTATCTTGCATCCTACAATTACTCCATGTTTAACTGAGAATGATGTGCTGGGACTGGAATGAATTATTTGGATCAGGGATCTGTTGCCTCTGATTAGCATGACAGTGTTCCTCTTTGTTTGTTGGTTGTAGTCAGAGCTGAGTTTTATTGTTTCTATTTGTTTTTCAACAGACCCTAGCTAAAAGGTTGGATTCAAAGGACTGGGTTATGACATGTGAAGCTCTAAACAATGTTCGCCAGTTTGCATATCTCCTTTATTAATTGTTCAATACAAACTGTTTGAATTGCAGGGAGCCTCTAGTTCCTCTTATTGTTAAATCTGTGAAGAATCCAAGAAGTGTTGTATGCAAAACAGCACTGATGACTTGTGCTGACATCTTTAAATTTTGTACAGTTGCAGCTTCTCTAGTCCAGAAATTCAGATGTTCCAAAGTATCTTACCAGAACCAGGTGGAAAAGATTGGGTCAGAAATAGGCACAAAAAATGAAAGTGAACCCCACCCATGATGGGACTAGCAAGTGATGAACATAAAAAAAATGTCAGAGACAAATTGACAGCAGCCAACACTTTCTCATTCAGAGCAAAAGGCTACTACAGTTACAAGCTTTAGCAATCACCATGCTGTGTTTCAGACCTAGCTAGCTGCTACCTGGAAAGTCATGAACATAAAAAAATGCCAGAGACAAATTGACAGCAGCCAGCACTTTCTCATTCAGAGCAAAAGACTACTACAGTTACAAGCTTTAGCAATCACCATGTTGTGTTTCAGACCCAGCTAACTGCTACCTGGAATGAACTTCTCAAGATCAGATATATAGGGCCGATACACAGAGCAGTCCAATTTTCATGACCTTGCACATTTCATCTTTGAACTGTATGTTGCCATTGCAAATATATAGGGCCGAGACAGTCAAGCAGTGTTTGGATATGCTTCTGGATATACTTCCAAATCAGGACAATCCTTTTAGCCATTTTATTCTCTGGCACTGTTGCTGGAAAAGAAGATTGATGCCAAATAAGCCACTTCTACAGATGATACATTTTGCATTAGAGACCAACCATAATCTATTAGACTATTACTACCATAAGAGCTGATAAAAGGGAATTTCTGCTTGCATATAAGAAGAGAGAAGTTTCCTGATACACTACAGAAGCTGGCATAGTTAAATTAATATTACATAATTTAGTCTTTCCTGCAAACCTACACATCTGAACTAGGGATTACATGCATAGTAAATCACTAACTACCTAGAACTATGAATTGCCCACAAGTGCTCTACAAGATCATCACGAAGTCGCTCATGTAAAGACCTATCCTCAATCTCGTCATGTATCTTCAGGAAGTCCTCTAGCACAAGAGGATAACGACGTTGGTAGTCCACAGGTTGCAACACAGGGATACCCTCCTGATGGTAGTTGAAGTCATCTTGCTCATCTCGCTCATCGTCAATTATCATGTTGTGCAAGACTACACAGGCTTGCATTATGTACCATAGATCTTCCTTGTGCCACATTCTTGCAGGACCCCGCACTATAGCAAAGCGAGCTTGGAGTGCCCCAAACGCTCTTTCGACATCTTTCCTTGCTGCTTCTTGAGCCATTGTGAAGTGGATTTTCTTGTTGCCCTGTGGTCTTTGAAAAGCTTTGACAAACGTTGCCCAGGCTGGGTATATCTCACATTGCAGGCGGGCTCGTTCGCAGCCGGCCGCTAACCCGCATTGCTTGCTGCAAAGTTTATTAGCGGGCTTGTGGCTTGCCACAAAGCTACGGATCTTGCGGACAAGTGTTCCGCGAACACAACAAGTTTGTATGTAAAACCCGCAAGATCCGCAAGATCTATTAAAGAAAAAAAATAAAACATATATGGAGGCCAAACAGTAAAGAACAATATTGAAGAGACAACCGGCAAGACGTTTTGAAGACTCACAAACAAACATGGAGCTGTCCTGAACCGAAACAAACAAACGTGGAGCTGTTGTCCTGGTAAAAAGTACGCAGGGAAAAAAAGCATTCATCGGAGAGTGAAGAACATTGTTCAGTGAACATCCAGGTAAATAGCTTTGTTTCGTGGTCATGGGCACTTTGCTCAGTCATGTGTAGCCGCCATGATCGGACCGACGCAAACCAACGCGGCAGCACAACAGGCCCACGAGGCCTACCTACGGCCTCAGCTCTCAGCCGACGAGTGGCAACAGTGCGGACGTGGACCGTTCGTAAAAGAGTGACACAGGCTCGTGCGACACAGATCGCAACAACCACCCTCTACTGTTGTGGGTCTTGCGGGTTTTTGCAAACTTTGTCTTTTACCAACAAGCTTGGCGGGTTCAAAAGCGTTAGGCCACAAAAAAACTGCAGCTGAACCACTACAGCCACAAAGGAAAACTTTGCGGGGCGAACATGCGGGTCTCGTTAAGAGCCCGCCCCGCCTGCAATCGTAGGTATATCCCATCGGCAAGATAGTACCCCATCGTGTACTTGTTTCCATTGACCATGTATTCCACTTGGGGCGCCGTCCCAGATGTCAGACTTTGGAAGAGTGGAGAG
This sequence comes from Sorghum bicolor, assembly GCF_000003195.3. NCBI lineage: Eukaryota > Viridiplantae > Streptophyta > Magnoliopsida > Poales > Poaceae > Sorghum > Sorghum bicolor. The sequence continues at coordinate 60,364,760 of NC_012876.2, read as the reverse complement.
CGGCGCAAAACGTTGATATCATTTAAAGAACCTGGAAGACCAAAGAATGCATGCCAGATCCATAGATCTTGTGATGCAACGGCCTCAAGAATCATGGTTGGCCCATCTTCTTTACCTTCGTATGCTCCTCTCCAACCTACCGGGCACTTGTCCCATTTCCAATGCATGCAATCAACGGAACCAAGCATACCTGGGAACCCTCTTGCACTATTCGTTGCCAACAACCTGGTTGTGTCCTGGGCATTCGGTGCCCTCAAGTATTCTTCACCAAAGACCTCGACGACAGCCTTCACAAAATGCTTCAGACACTCAATGATGGTGCTCTCTCCCATCCTCACATACTCATCCAAAAAGTCAGCCGAAACACCGTAGGCAAGCATCCGAACTGCAGCAACAACCTTCTGTATGCGAGAGGCGCCAAGAGTTCCAACGACATCGGGCTTTTGACGGAAATAGTCATCATGGGACTCCACCACATCCACTATTCGCAGAAAGATCGACCTAGACATCCGAAACCTCCTTCTGAAATGTCTCTCACTGTATACACACTGATCCGCAAAGTAGTCCTGGTAGATGCGGTCGTGACCTCCCGAAATGTCCCGTGGCACTTTGCGGCGGCCCGGCAAAGATCCACAAAACTTTTTCTTGCGCTTGTTCCTCCTGAAGCCCTCAAGAAGACCAGCAATGATGAAGAGGTCATCATCATCAGATTCATCCTCCTCGTCCCACCATCGACAGAGTCTTTTTCCAGACCTAGACATCTGCCATAGCAACAAAAAAGGAAAAAGGCAACAAGCATTATTTCAGCAACATGACAGTTAAACGAAAGAATCAACGACATGGTTGTTCAGCTCAGCACAATGATTTAGCACAATAAAATATAGCATACTGATGGTAAGAACTCCATGGTTCAGGATTTCTTTACGAGTTGAGTTGGGCTTTTGCCAGAGCCAAGACAAAAAGGCTCTGCTCAAGTTTTGCTACTGGAGAGAGTGGAGACCAATCGCTTCGCTTTGGCCAAAATTGCCTGCAGCTGCATTGCTGTACCATTGGGTACTAGCATTTGTATCGTGAAAACTGAAAAGTTACTGTCAGAAGACAGTATTTAGTAAAATGTTTTTCTTTCCTACCACCATTGCCAATGCTAGCTGCTAGCATTCCCTGATCGGTTGGCATGCCACAGCTGCGCTACCAAATTTTATCGTTGAGAGTTTCAAGTGAATTAGTACAAGATCGATTGAACTGACCCTCCAACACAACTGATAATTTAGCACAACATGTTGACGCTTTAGCACAAAGTACACCCCCCCCCCCCCCCCGGCCCCCCGGCTGTATTGGTATACCAGCACAGTGCGTGTGTGCAAGCAGCGGGCTGTCCACAAGGCCGCTGAGCATGTCAAGAAACCTGCAAACTATTTCATCAGCTGCAGGTTTCAGGAGCCACCGTCAAACTTCAGCTCACAACTGCCAATTCAGATTTGGAACCGAAAAAAGGCTAATGACGTGCCAAAGGATCATCTTGATTCTATTGGATCAATGAAATGGATAACAAAAAAAAAAGATAACAAACAGGATTTGTCTCACCATATTCTTTAGCAGAATGCCAAAAACTCGCGGTGCTCTTTCACGAGTGCCCGTTCATCTCCATAGCTGGCGCCAGCGCCGAACGAGAACACACGTCCGCACGGCCTCTGGAGCTAGCAGGAAGCAGACGAAGTTTTTGGACCGGCCGCGGCCGCGGGGGCGGCCGCGGGCGGGGCACGGGCGGCGGCGCGACGCGCGGGCGAGGCGTGGGCGGCGGCGCGACGTGCGGGCGGGGCGCGGGCTGGAGTTGGACTCAATTTCCGGCCCATATTGTATGCAGCCCAGCATGCAAATGAAAAAAATAGGAACCCAATTTGCATGCTGGGCTGGAGTTGCTCTAATCATGTGCTAGGCTAGGCTAGGTTGGAGTGATGATAAATAAAAAATGTAAGTGTGATATAAACTGAGTGTAGCATAGCTGGTTAGATTTTGTATTGTGGAACATGTTTATATGAATTCAAACCCTCAGTTTATATAGGCACTCATATTTTTTTAAATTTATTACAAGGATTAAGAAGGTGATTTAAACAAAAATGTATAAGAAGAATATCATGTGCTACGCTAAAGTGGTGATAAAAAATATAAAAACAAAAATATTATAAAGCAGTAAGTGCGTCACAAAGTGAGCATACTAACATGGTTAGGTTTCTTATGACAGAATCTGTATATCTAGATCTAAGTCTTTGATTTGTAACGGATATTCATATTTTTTAAATCTAATATATAACTAAAATAGAATTAAAAGGTGACTTAAATAAAATAATATATGACGAGAAGATCACATGTTACGCCAGAGTGGTGATAAAAAAATTAAAAAAAATCATATTGTTTGGAGTCACTACAAGAATAAAATAGTGATTTAAATAAAAATATATGAGTGATAAAATAGGACAAAAATAAAAAGAACTCGTATTTTTCTGAAGGTTATTACATGAAAAACGAAAGAAAAGACTTGTAATTTTTGGAGTTAATTACATGATTAAAATAGTGAAGTAAATAAAAATGTATGAGAAGAAGATCGTGTGCTACGCTAAGTGTTGCTAAAAATGTAAGAACAAAAATATTAAAAATGGAGGATAAAATAGTGATTTAAATAAAAATATATGTGAAAAAGTTCATGAGCCGCGCTAGAGTGGTCATAAAAATGAAAAAGCATATCTTTTTTCATGAACAGGAATTAAGCCCGTATTTCATTAAGACGAAAGGAGTTTACTTTTACAATCCACTACTAGATTGTTTGCGACTTGCGAGTAGCAAGCAAAACATTAGCGAGGCTAACAACCCAAAACGAGGAAAAAAAACCACTATACGGCGGTCGATTGTGCGACCAAGCCAACACCACCAACGGGCGTCCAGAAGGAGGCTAGTGTAGAAAAACTCGTGTTGATCCGCTGGCACCTTCATCATGGATACGCTATGCCACGACCATCGGAGTGGAACTCTCATTTCGTCCGCGTGTTCCTCTCCTTTCATATCTCCAGAAGACAAGAAAAAAGCAACATTATCAAAATAAAAAAAAATAAAATTATCAAAAAATGGAGGATAAAATGGTGATTTAAATAAAAATATATGCGAAAAAGTTCATGTGCTACGCTAGAGTGGTCATAATTAAAATGAAAAGGCAAAATTATCAAAATATGGGGTGTTGGCGCTAGAGTGGTCATAAAAGAATGAAAAATAATTAAAATGAAAAGGCAAAATTATCAAAATACATGTGCTACGCTAGAGTGGTCATAATTAAAATGAAAGGCAAAATTATCAAAATATGGGGTGTTGGCGCTAGAGTGGTCATAAAAGAATGAAAAATAATTAAAATGAAAAGGCAAAATTATCAAAATATGGGGTGTTGGCGCTAGAGTGGTCATAAAAGAATGAAAAAAAAAGCAAATTGGGGTGTTGCGAGAATCGAACTCGCGACCTCTCGCACCCGAAGCGAGAATCATACCACTAGACCAAACACCCATTTGGTGTTTTCAGTCTGTAGTGATTCTTTTTAGCATTATAAATGGTGGTTGGTCTTTTAAGCATTAGAAATGGTGAAACAGGTCTTGTTACCTGTTAGTGCTTTGCATTTTTGCCTTTTGGACATTGTAGTTCCTGCTGCAAAGACTGACGACTATGAGAGGTGTCGAAAGATTGAGGTCCTTTTATTTTATGTTCTGCAAAGAGCACGCTCGATGGTATTCTTTGATTCTTTCAGGTTCTATGCGTACATCGTTACAAATTGTCTACCCGCCCAATTGTCTTTTCAGAATTTTTATTTTACTGGATCCAGTTTATAGGCATCAATTTGAACAAGTCCAAGATGCACAAGTGAATCTTGGATGTAGTTGTCGAATGGAGCCTGCATATATTCGTATAAATTAGAGCAACTTAAAGATATGTTTCATGTTATCTAGGCCATTTTTACATTCTCAAAGTAAAAATTAAAGTCCAACAGGTGTGCTATCTGGTTTGCTAAAATAGCAAGTTTGCTATTCCTAAACTTTCGTTTGTCATATATAGTATAGCATGTCGTCCTCACTAGCTATCCTATACAAAGGTTGTGTGTGGAACTCTATGCTTTGAGTGAGTTTTTTATTTTACACAATGGCTAAATCTTGTAGTTTAGAATATAATTTTACCTAGTCTCTTGGAGATGCTCTTAGTATATCCGAGATGAGGAGACATAGGTTATGGACACGAGGACATTCATACTTTATTGTTATTAGAAAGAAAATACACAACATATCTATACTCAAGATCAAAAATAAAATCTATTTCATCCTCTTTATCTTGCATGATTCTTCATATGTCATTTCTTTCACAATATGTCTTCAAGGGTTGCAACCAGCTTTCTCTTGATCTTTTTGGGCAAATCCACCATAAGTTTGTGACTTAAAACCATTTCGACAAATCTGAACTCGAGTTAGTGCTCTACTTAGTCATTCTTCCATATAATCCAATTATGATTTATTCTCTACAAAGTATGACTTTACATAACTTGATTAGTACCAAGACTCAATATAAGCCTTCTCTTCTTCACCTAATTTGTGGTCCATTGGCATCCAAGCCCTTGTGTATCAGTCATCCTTGCTTAATCCCTCAAAGCATTTTTCTTGCTATCTTCACCCACTCTAAGCCATCCCAAGGCATATGATGATTTGAACCAACAATAAGCCTGTGTTGAAAGCCTTTTCATGAAGCTCATCTTCACCATCATTGATATCACAAGCAAACTCTCCAAGTGAGACTATTCAATACTTATCAACTCATGTCTTATTTTCCATTTTCCAATTATGCATGCTTTCACATGATGCCATGATATCTCATAATATGGAAGCCATTTTCATCAACACTATTTGCATTGTTGTCTTCAACTTAAACTAGATTATTTCCATGATCTTCTATCACAACAATGCACAAGTTGGCTTGTTATTTGAGTACGATGTGGAATATTATTAAGTTTGTCTCATTGATGAACCTTTGATATACTTCTTGTTATACAACAATTTATATCTTCAAGTTTATGCAATACACTCGATTTCTTGTTCAATACTTAAAAAAATTGTTAGACCTTTAATCGTGTTATTATTCAATTAAAAAAACACTAAATGGCTAGATGCAGTTTCAAAGATAAAAATAATATGAGGTTATGATCATGATTTTTGTTTTGTACAAGTATATTCTCAATATCATTTTTAGCTTGTTATGTCTTAAACATCTTTAAAATGCATTATATCACTTGATATATGCTAATCACACACTAATAACATCATTAGCTGGATACGCCTACATCTAGCGACTATAACTCCTCAAAAACGTTCCAAATTTGCATATCTATATTTAGCCAGACTAGACCTGTTTTGCATCCCGTAAGCCAGATCTAGAATACATGAAAAGGAGTATCCGCTAATGATGTTATTAGTTGTGATTAGCCAAACAATTATTACCCCAAGTTTCACGAGACCCATCCGACAACCTTGCTTTCTTCCATTGTTGTTCTTTGATTATATGGGCTTTGGAATTTCTGACTGTACATTGGTAAGAAAAAAAAAACTTGCTCAATTATCCTCTCAGACTTTTAGTAGATCAAAGTATAGTCAACAATTTGAAAAAGTATAAGATTCGTTTTGCTGATAAGCCATGACAAAAGGTATCCTTGGCTGATTTGTTGTCCGCAGATTTGATCAATCTGGACAACATCGTCCCAGAAGGCCAAAAAATGGACATATGGATATGGTCCAGCACTCCAGGTGTTTGGCAGATACACATGCGAATGGTGATGCGGGAAACATATATATAGCTTGAGACCAAAGAGCGTTCTGCATTTACAATGATCGTTGGCACCAGTACAGACGGGACCGCCCAAATAATAAGAGCTTGCATTTTGGAATGTACAGATATTTAAGTCGTGATGTCATATCTCCTCCACACATTTCTCACGCGTACTCCAGCTTCCTACCATTATCATATGGAACATGGGAAAGACTGCGGGGATTAGAGTCCACTACTACATGATTGCGATACCGGTAGCACTGTGAAAACACAATTTGGTGGCAATTCTGTGTACATGACACGGCAAACACAGCAAACGCCTGAAAAGAAAAGGCAAACAACTTTGTGTGCTCTAACATTTGAATCCCCTGCAGACCATCAGCCAAAGGATGAGAATCAGAGCCAAGATGCCGCCACCCACCATCAGCTTAAACCTCAGGTTCTGAAGCCACATCTTTCGCCTCAACTCTCTGCCATGCCTGTGGAAGCTGTCAGCCTGAAACAATTTAAAGAAAAAAATTTCTCAGTCAACGTTGAATGTTGATTTTGTAACAGGATTTAGCATACATCATCATACAGACATAGAAAAGTGAATAAATACCTGTGACTGTAAGGTCTCTGTCTTACCCACCAAAAGCTCAATCTTCTCACCACGATCCAATATCTGACCAAAAGTCCAGCATAGTCAGAAAGTAATTAATATGACAGAAGCATAAGAGGTAGAACTCTCAATTAAGTTTAAAGATAAGGAGTTGTCACTGTTGATTGCAGTAATTCTCCTGTTGAGTGCTCATTACAATGGACCCTAAAGATAGATTGCTGAGCTATACTGGCAGGTAGAAGATTTGGGATAAAAAAGTGCACAACCTTTAGAAAACAATTTCTAGACACAACAATGGACTGGTTCCACAATGGTATGTCTTGGTCTAAAATAGAAGGAAACCATTCTTTGTCAAATTATAACTATAACCTAATGAGTACTAACAGCACTAGATGTTCCATTAGTTATTCAAACTGTACCACCAATGCACATGAACTGCTTCTAAGTACTTTCATGTAAGGGCAGGTCAGATTTAGCACAGAGTAATCTATCCGACAGGTGTGTTAACAATTTCCTACGGTGTTAACAATCAATTTCAGAAGGGTGACTATTCTCCTATTATACTCTAGGAGCCTGGACCTTACGGCTGCACCGCACTAGGTGTGTTTGATGGGGCATCTCCAATCCTGGCTAGAGCTCTTCTGCTCGTTAGTGAGGAGCTGCATTTGTGGGGTTCGACTGGAGCACCAGGAATTCCTTATCTCTTTACGCTTCAACCGAACAACAGTGGAGCTTAGGTTGTGGTCATGTGCTTTTTCAATGTAAAAGGCGCGTATGGCTATTTAGAAACCTGGGTGAGTGGTGTTTGTTTGTAAGGGCTCTTACCCCTTTTTCTTCTTAATTCAATGATACACAGCTCCCTTGCGTGGTCGAGCAAAAAAAGTAATCTATCCCACAGGATCTTTATGAAAACATAGTCTCTACCAAGCTGCAGGAATATGTGATGGCCATACTACTGAGGAACTTCATAACCACGTTGTTTCTACCAACTGGTTGCTCAAATACAACAGGAATAAATGATGCTCAAAACAGTATCATGTTATCTTTGAACATGTCATTCAAATAGAACAAAGGAATTATGAGCATACAGAAAAGTGAGTTAAGATCCTTGTTTGTGCAATACTCCTATTTGCCATTTGCTTGTAAAAAAAAGTGAAATGCATGCGACATGATACCTCTCTGGATGGCAAACATTAAGCTGAAAGCATACCTTCTCAATGTTGTCCATCATGATCCCTTTGACATCCGATAGGTGGGCTTTCACCTTGGAGAGCTTGTTAATTTCCTCTGGATGATTAACACAATACTGCATATGATCCTTCAACCTCGGGCTACACCAACAAAACATAAGCACCGATCACATACCCTCCTCTTCCATGGCACAATAAGACAAGTATATCTAATCTAAATTGAACATCCAAACAACGATTTCATACCCAAATTCGCGATCAAGGTTGTAGGCGATGCTGAAGCGGTCCTCAAACAGAAAGTCGTCCTCATCGGCATCATCAGCGAGTGGGTGCTGCCCTTCCTCGTCAATACTGGACCCATACCGCTGCATGAAGTCTTCCCTAACCCTCTCTAAGAAGACGAACGGGACGCTCCTCCCAGCAGCCTCATCAGCGACAACTAGGAACACTACATCAAACAGCACGCATACAATGGCGCCAAGTCAACTCACGGTTCAACGCCGCACCGCAGAGGGCGCAAGCAAAGGAGAGGGGACTGAAGGGAGCCAAAAAAAAAACACGGTACCGAAGCCGCGGTCGACGAGGAAGTTGAAGGTGTGGCCGTCGCAGGAGTAGGTGGATCTGGTGCTGTTGGGGGGAAGCTTCTGGAGGCACTGGACGGCGACGGTGCTGAAGTTGCCGGAGAAGGCCGTGTGCTCCGCCAGCACAACGGAGCCCTTGGCCACGAAGCTGTAAATCAGCGCCTGCTTGCTGCTGTTCATGGCGCCCCGCCACAGAAGCCGCTAAACGGAAACCCTAGGACGCAAATCGACGGGCGGCAGGAATCAGCACGCGAATTCACGCAAGGAGAGGAAATTGTAAAACAACCGAGAGTACGAATTCGATCGGATCTCACAGGTCGGGGGGGAGAGGTCAAGAGTCCGAGGAGGATGAGAGGAGTGGATGGTTCTAGAAGGTGCGAACCTGCGACAAGCCTCTGCTTCGTCTCCTTCCCGCGGCGGGTGGTAGTTGAAGAAGAATTCGATCGAGAACACAAGCTCTTGGTGGGGTTGGGTTGTGGGGCGGGGATTATAATCATCCAAAATACTATAATCGTGTTTTTTGTTGGAAGGAAAACGGGTGGGGATTAATTCCAAGCCTCGTCGTTGCCTTCATGGTGAGTTAACCATGAAGTTACATATTTACCCTTGCCTCCTTGGAGGAGGCCTGTATGTGGGCCCGATTACTGTGTCTGACCGCTGGACTTTTCAGGTTTGCACACGAGACTGCAAAGGGCGTGGCTGTGCTGTGCCTCGGGCCTCGGGCCTCGGCCTGTCCCATCTCGTGCAAGTTTAGAGTGAAGCTCTCCTAACATGTTCTTAACGACCTTTTTTTATGAATTTTTTTGTTCACTCAAATGCATTTTAAGTTATGTCATATAAGTCAAATGTCAAATTATTTAAAGTTTAAATTTTAGAGAAGGCTAATATTCATGACATTAAATAGACAAGCTATAAATATATTTTATAATAAATCTAACGATTTAGTACCATAGATATTTTTTTTATAAACTTAGGTCACGTTTGGATCTTTAGAATTTGGTTGAATTGAATCACTTTTTTTGTTCTACCGTTGGTAGCCGTCAAGAATTTAAAACTGATATTCAAAGAATTTTGTTAGTCCGGAATTTTAACCTTCATCAAATTCATGTGCTCCTCCTTTCACTCGCACTTCCTCCGTGCGCATTTCTTATCTTACCTTCCATCGGATCTAAGAGAGACTCTAGTCTAGTGGTCTTCTTTCTCATCAATCACCACCTTTTCTTTCTCTCTCTCTCCACGTCCACGACGGTCTGTATCAGCTATGACTGAAAGTACTGTTCGCTGATTTGTTGTGAGAAAAGAACACTGCTGAATGACTGATAGATTCGGAGCTTCGGTTGTTCATTACGTATTTGAATACCCAAACATCTATTTGAATTTGATATTATTCCAAGAAACAACTTCCATATCTAGCCAAACATAAAACAAAGGCTTTTGAATCACTTTCTTGCCAATTCAGTTCTTTTTTAAATTCTGCAATGGAATTTGATCGATGGAATGGATTTAGATATCTAGGTTTCCAACAGGGCTGAATAAAGTTCGATATACGCTATTTTTTAGAACGAAACAAAAGACAAGTTCTTTTTAGCAAACCACCATATCAAAATAACATAACATCATTCCACATTGGACAAAGTTAGAAATCACTATTCCTTAGAACGAACCAAGGACACGAGATATTCTTCTTATAGCATATATAAACTAACCTATCAAAACGACATAACCACCTCTCTCACTAGTTAGATCGAAGTTCGGGGTCGATGAAACCCCTACCACCAGTCCAGGTTCGAAGGCTGGCACACGGAGAGGCCAAAATCGATGAATGAAAGACCATTTTACCTTTAACAGCATTTGGGCAAACAGAATTTAAAGCATAGGCATATCCATTGGCTTTACAGTTTACACTACATCAAACAAAAACAGATCCATGGGTGTGAAATATCCCAGTACACGATAGTCATACAGGCGCAGGGCCATTATCAATCAGAATCAGAATCATGCCTCCTCTTCTGCTTGTCTTTGCGGTGCCGCTTTGACCTGTCCTCCAAGTCGTGCCTCCTCTCGTGCTTGTCTCGCCTCCTCTCCTTTCCATCACCATGCTTATCTCGTTTTCGCTCCTTCTCCCCTCTCCTCTCATCACGTTCACGCCGCCTTTTCCCCTTTTTATCATCCTCCGAATCCTCCTGCTTGGGTGCTGGTGGGGGGTCAGCCTGCTCAGGCTCCATTTCAGGAGGATCAAGGTTCAAAGAACTCGATTCGCCCTCATCACGATGAGCCCTGAAGTCATGGAGACAGTTTTGCATTAGATACGTACCAAATACAATACAATTAGATAAAACACTGTAAGATTAATCAGACAACCATTTCAACATGATACCACATTTCAAAAGATGGTTATTCTCAAAACTGAATGCTTACTTGTACAATCCTAGACCCTGCACTTGTGCTGCTTCAGCATGCCCTGCTCCCAAGTCCTCTGCAGTTGATCCTCTCTTAATCAGCTCTGCATATTCGTGCTTATCCAAGCGATTGCCCTTAGGTCGATTGCTGCGCTTAGGAGCTAAGCCAAGAGCCTCACGCATAGCCTGTTCCTCCTCTTCCTTCACTCTCCTTATTTCTTCCTTCAGAGCATCTTCCGTGTCAGATTTCTTATCCCGGGTATACCAGAAAAGGTCCTTTCCTGGAATAGATATCATATCAACATGCAGAATTCACATGGCTATTAGTAATTAGCAAATCACAGGCCTTGAGAACTCAATACACAGCGCTGCCTTAACAAGCCACTGTAAGCACAGAAGTGACAGAGCCATCAAGATAATTGACAAGCCCTGTCAGATACAAGCAGAGGGTTTTGCTACTATTAGTCTATGACATAATATAAGGTGGTCAACTGGTCATGACAAAAACATGAGGCCCTATGGTACGAGTACAAGCATTGCAAAAGGTAGCAGAAACACACAGACACACAGCGTTATGGAACTGGCTCATGGGACCTATTATTTGGACATCTTGTTTGGGCTACAGGATTTATGTTCTTAATTTCCTGGCGTGGATATTGGCAGGAATTAATTGAGACTTTAGCATGGGCTCATGAATGCACACCTTTGGTTAATTTAATTCGCTGGAGAGATAAGCCCGTGGCTCTTTCCATTGTGCAAGCAAGATTGGTCGGATTAGCCCACTTTTCCGTGGGTTATATATTCACTTATGCAGCTTTCTTGATTGCCTCAACATCAGGCAAGTTTGGTTAATTTGTTTTTTTTTTGTACTCTATATGGCTATATGATGTCCAAAAGGTATTCCTCCTAAAGATGAACAACTAAAAAGTTGTACTGCGTAAATGCTTAACTCTGATTGTACCAGGAATCTATTGGAGTAGCTAGGTTGGCTAGCTTGCTCTGTTTATGCCCTTTACCTATGATTGACTCCATAAAAATCTATACATATTTCATTTATAGGCCTACCTAAAGAGACATCCTGGTTCATCCAAACAGAAATGGTATTAAACTCAGAGAATATTTTCAATAATATTTTTGTCAAATCTCCAGACTAACAGACTAGATGCATCCCTTACTTGAATAGGAGTGGCACATATGTACAACCAGTGAGCTGGTGCAAAGCTAAATCATTTCACATAGCAGGACTAAGTTGAATAGAAGAAAAATAATTTGACATATAACAGAGCAATAACATAGGAAAGTGTAGATAATAGAGAAGGATAACATTTACCTTTCTGCCATCTACCAACCGGAGCCTTAACACTATGACCAAGGTAATTCTCTCGATGCTTGTCAACCTTCACATCGTCCCATTTGAATTCTGCAGGAATAAAATATACAGTTAGAACCACTGTCCCTTTTTATGTTCCATGGCATATAAAGATGAAGCCAGAGTGCAAATGAAGCAAGAAAATGTAGACAGCAGTACATGATAACATGCAAAAGAGCTTCTAGCAAAGATCAAAAGGTATGCTTTGCCTGATAGTAGGTGAGGATCTTCCGGATGAGAAAAACTATACAATCTATGAAAACGAACTTCTAATGCAAACAAAGCGCATAACAAAGCAAACCAGGTGGTATCCAAAAACTTGAAGGACTGAAAGTTCAAGATGTGTATTCTGTAGCAAAAGAGGGTCCATTTGAAGAGAGAACAGCCAGCATAAGATATGGTACAACTAGAGTACTAGACACAAAGGCCTCATAGTCATAAGTGGCAACACTCTCCTGAGTTTACCCTAAACAAAATAGCACTGGACTATATCATCGTAACTGTTGTAAACAAGATAACCAGCACAATCAAACAGACTAGCAAGGTAACTCAATTAATCATTCGGTTCATTTTCTTGCATTACAGTTTCCTACTGTTACATAGAGGAATCAGCTTGCTCTCTTTGATGTAACTGACACCGAAACAGGGTAAAGCACATTCAATAAAGGGAAATAGCTTTCTTGATACAACTCAGATCAAAGTATGAACAATGAATGCATATTTATACAGACTACAGTACCTAAAAGTTCTGAAACACAGTGTACATATAGGAACCATCAGTCATTCTGCATGGCCGCGGCGTTTGTGTTTCACCTTCACATCTAAATTACAGAAACTGCCTTAATCCTGGCCATTGCAGATGGAAAATAAGAATAAAGATAGCTTTGATAGCATTGATTCAGGTAATTTCACTGTGGCAGATTATCCTGTTTGCTTTAAAAGAAGGGACATGACCTCTCATCCATTTGATTTGAGCATGACCCTCCGAACTGCCCTAGGAACAGACGCGAGTAAAAGCGAAATCTCCTGCGCAACTACCGAACAGAGGTGACACGAGGTGGCTACAGCGCCGGTGGAGAAGGCAATTTCCCAGCCGCCGCAGTGCCGCACGCATCGAAACCCTAGCAGCTAATCACGCGGTCGATTTCCTTCCGTACAACGAGTAAGATCGGATCGAGACGTGGATGGAACAGGAGAGCGTGGGGAAAGGAGCTTACGATCTCTGCCGCCGCGGACGCCGCCTCTCGTGGGGTGGTACATCTCGGCGCTTCCGCGAGCTTCGGGACTTCAGGGGGAGGAGATTTTGGTGGGTGGGGGGGGGGGGGAGATTTTCTGGGTCGATCGAAAGCGAGATGGAGACGACGACGAAATGACGAGGAGGGGAGGTCGGCTACGGTTACTCGGGTCGGGAGCTGAGACCGCCGTATGGGCTGTAAATGGAGGCCCAGTCAACGCGTTAACAGTTGAGCCCATTAAGCTCGTGGACAGAGAGAAAAAAAGGGCCTCCTTCATTCGGCTTTGCCTGGAAAACATGGCCGATTCACCTCTAATCGAAAAGCGGGGTCTTTTTTTTTTTGAAACCAGTCTTCCTTTTACTCTTCCAACAAACCGTTCAATTTTTGTTTCTTGAGTGATTTTGATAGCAGTATTTGTTGACGTACATGATGCCACGTCAGCAATGAGCCTCTAACTATAGAGGAGATAAGTCGGACACTCCGACTATAATGATAGTTTAGGGTGTTTCAAATAAAGCTATTTGTGTTAGCTACTTGATGAAGTGGATAAGAGAGAATATAAAAAAATCAATCACCAGCAACGAATTTGTCACTAGCTTGCACACCGTCTAACTAGTTGGGCATGTCCAAACCATCCATCTCTTGTTGTTGAGTTGTCACTTATACAGTTATACTCATGCTAAATAGAATCAAGTTTGAGGTTATCGAAGTCACTTAAATTCATACATAGTGTGTCATTATCTTGGACAAACTAACAGCGAGAACATATAATATCCAATAAACACCAAAGTTTGATCATATAAGAACCAAATTATTCCAAACTAGACACCATAAGATAGAACATGACTTTAAAAAATAAAATTGGTTTCAAATTTTCCATGCTAAAACAAATTATATATCTATTTCTAACATTCAGATTTGGAATTTTAAGTTGCATAACTTTATGAGAAAATACTTGGATACTATTTGTAGAACTATTTTTGTAAAGTATATCTAACCCCCTTTACTAATAACAATGTAGTCCGATTTACGCCCCTTACGGTTGACATGGCACCACGTCAATGCGTCCGATGGTGCCATGTCAGCGAAAACCATTGTCAGAACCACTAGGGAGCAAGATCAGCCAATTTCAAATGAAGCCAAAAAACTTATTTTTGATTGGAGGAGACAAATCAAATTTTGATTAACCTTTGGGAAGATCGATGTGAAAGGATTGAGATGTCACATGAGAGAGGTGAACTGATGTTCCTAAAATTTATAGAATTTGTAAAGGATTAGCTAACCGAAGGCTGGTACTTTGGTCTACACCATGGTTCTAGTATGGACCGGAGATATCTTACTAGGTAATGGGTAATAAGAAGAACACAAATCAAGAGACATTGCATGTATTTAGTTGATTCTACTTATTTACCAAGGGGTGTTGGGAATGTAGTGAGTTGATTCCTCCTAAAACCAACAACCATAAACATAAGAACAAGTAGATCGGGCGAAACCACCCAGAGTCAACCTGCACAACAAGAACATAACAACAAAAGAAGAGAAAACACATGATTTATTTACCCAGGTTTGGGTTCACCTTCGTGAGTCCTAAACATTTAGCCTGATCTCAAGAGAGCGACCTTTGACTTCCATTACCTTGATTTTTCCTTTGTGGAGGCAAAATCGAAATCTTCACAATTTTTCGCATCGTGCCATCTATTGGGAGCTCTTCGGGCAATGTCTAGGAAACTTCATCTTCAAGAGTAAAGAACACTTCATAAAAGTCCATAAGTGCTCAATGATACGATGCCCTCTCTTGCTCTCAATCACCCAATCTCTAAGTGACAACATCTAGACCCCCCCTAAAATGAACTTTTGTTATTCAACTACAAAAACTCAGTAGGGACCTATATAGTTGTTGAAAATAGTTATTTGGAAACTCAGAAATCATATACATAGTTTATTCTTGAAATTATTTCCATAGCATCATGCTTATCAGTTTGGGAATCTAAAACTTGAAGACTATTGAAATTCAACAATGGCCGTGTTTGGATACTCTAGCTCGGTTGGAGGTTAAAGTTAGTTTCTAGGCTAGGACTAGTCCTAATCTAGTTATAGCTGAAGACGTGTTTGGATGCAAGGGTTAGGCCTTGTTTAGTTGGCAAAAAAATTAGATTTTAGGTACTGTAGCACTTTCGTTTGTTTTGTGGCAAATATTGTCCAATTATATACTAATTAGGATCAAAAGATTCATCTCATGATTTACAGGCAAACTGTATAATTAGTTTTTTATTTTTGTCTAAATTTAATACTCTTACATGTGCCGCAAGATTCGATGTGACAAGAAATCTTGAAATTTTTTGAAAACTAAACAAGGCCTTAGAATGATAATAAATGTGACGGATCGGTGCGGCAGATCGAACGCTAGGAAAGAAGATAAGCACAATCCCATGTGGCCTGAGTTGGAGAAAAAAAATTATTATGAACCCCACCAACTAGCCCAAATAATCACTCATGTGGAGGGATAATTTTTTTAGACTATTTGTAAAAAAAACTAGCTATAGCCCTCCTATTTGGCTATTTTTAGATTAGTTGAGCGAAATTAGCATAAACTAGCTCTAGCCTCTGGATAAAAAAAAAGACCAATGACAAATATCCATGGTTGGGGTACCCGGTACCATATAGGAATTGCAGAACATAGGAGAATTTTTAATGATTGCCCTTTCTTTTTTTTTTTACAAAACGGGTTTAAAGAGAGTGTAACGAAAAAGCGAAAGGAAGTCTCCACAAAAAAAAAAACTTTATCTAGACAGATGGCAGCGTGAAAAAGCGACAGGAAGCCTCCATGAAAACTTTATGCAGAATTTTGTTTCAAAAAAAAAATCAAGAGCCAACCTGAATTTTCTGAAGGCTTCTTCCCCTTTCTCGTGCACCCTAGTAATGCCGGCAGGGCAAGTCAGTACTTCAGTCCACCCACCCATCTCCCATTTCTCAACCCAACCAGCAAAGAGCAAACCAGACAAGCAGCCCAACCCCCGCACCTCAGGCCCAGGCAGACTCGTCGATCGCGGCGAGAGCACGAGATGGCGATGCGGACCGCGCTGACCTCCCTCCCCGCGCGCCTGCGCGCCCCCGCGGCCCCCTCCTCGGCGGCGGCGACCGGCGGCGGCCTGCGCCTCCTCAGCGACGGGAAGGGCCGCGTGCTCAGCGAGGAGGAGCGCGCCAAGGAGACCGTCTACATCCAGGTCCAAACCCTGAACCCCCTCCCGTTGACCATTTCTCCAATCCAGTCGTTGCGGCTTTGTTTATGGACTGACGGAGGGATTGTGTTTGGGTTCGACGATCCACGGTGGGGGCGGGGAGCAGAAGATGGAGAAGGAGCGGCAGGAGAAGCTCAAGAAGCAGCTCGAGCAGGAGAAGCCCGGCGCCGACAAGGCCAAGCCCGCCGACGCCGACAAGGTACTGTAGCATCGTTGTCTGTTTGATATCGAGCAGCACAGAGCTATCTGATCTGCATGTTGAAATTGCATTGTTGTTTGCACTCTACTAAACTCCCAACTTTCTAGTCGCCGCAAATTTGTAGGGCAAGGCCCAACCTAAAATGTAGATGCCGAACTGATCCTGCTGCAATGTGGGTTGGGATGGAGTCCTCTGTCTAGTGTCTACTGAACAAAATGGGATGGGAATATTTGTGGAATACTTAAGTACATTTTGCAGGGTTTAGTTTTCAAGAACATGGAATGTTCAGATCATGAGTTCGTGGACTATGGACTACTTTGACTAAACGTTTCTTTACATCAGGGGGGCATTTAGAATGGAGGTATTTGGGTCCAGTTCTGTAACTGTGTATAAGTAGCATAATTCGGCAGACCCTAATTGATCCAAGTAGTTTCCATATGTTGACAGGAATGGTCCTTGGAATTAACTATGCATAATTTCCAACACAAACATATACAGTACCCCATTCCACTTGTAGGGTCTAATTGCAGTATTTCGTGATACTCAAGTTATCATTCCTCTGCTTACCCCATGGCCTATAAACCCAGGCCTTGTTTGGCTGCACTCCAAATCTCAAATCCATTATTTTTCCATCCCAATCCATCTCAACTCATGTGGATTGGGGTGGATCGCATGTAAGCAAAACATGAGTGTGTAATTTTTTCAGCAGTCAAAGATCCATAGCAAAGTACAGAAGTAAACTAGGATTACTACAGGATTATAAACCACCATGATGAACTCTATTTCCATTTATTTTGGTTCACAAAACAGTATCAAGAGGGTTGGATCAGGTGTATGTTCACAAAACAGCATCAACCTAGAAACAAATTATGGTCTGCTGTCCGTGTTACATGTTCCAAATAACGTTTTCAATACTGTTGAGATCCTTTTCTCCACACATTTAGGAAAAGTGAATATCATGTACCATCCCTTTTCAACTCATTTGGCTACAATACACTGCAGTTACCACCTCACAAGATTGAGGATAGGTTTGGCATAGGCTTTAATATGTTTGTTGTGTTACAGCCAAAACAAATTCGATTGTAGCTTAGCCCTTGCCCTATTAGGCAACGGGTACAAACCCGCTGGGTTTTGCCATCCCAAACCCATGCCCACGAAAATAAAATCTGCCCGTTAAAAAACCCATGCCCATTCGGGTCGCGGGTACCCACAGGTCGCCCATGATATCAATAAAATATTAGATATAAATATCTCATGTAGTTCAATCATTTTGTCTTTCTAATCTAAGAAGAGAAAAATATTATAGATTTTAACTGCTTGCCTAGGTATCACTAAATAGTATAGATTCCACCACTCTCTCCTCTGGTTGGTGATATGAGACTAAAAACATCATGTTGTGAGTAATAACTAAAAACAAACACTTGTGGACTCGTTTTTCTTGTTAAGACCTAGGTAGACAACACCACCTCAAGCAAATGTGTCATGTATGGATACTTGTGTTTTGTTCTTTTCTCTACCTTTTCTAATACTAACTCAAAATTATTTCCATACCTTATTATCTAAAATTTATTTATACAAAGTGCGTGTGATATATAGATTAGGTGGGTACATATAAACTACTTTGCTATCATGGACCGGGTTTACAAAACCCATGGGTTTACGGGTTTGGATACTACATTCCCAGACCCATGCCCATAAACCCACTGGGTCTAGCTTTTTACCCATTAACAAACCCGTGGGTAGAGAAATTGACTCAAACCCATACCCTAATAGGGTAAAAACCCATCGGGTTTCGGGTACTCGTTGCCATCTTTAATGGTATTATCACAGTATGCTGTTCACCTTACAAAAATCAAGACTTAAATGTGCTTATTGTGCTTAAATCTCCCATGACATCAGTTTGTGATGTGTACTTATTACGTGTCTGAATATTATCTAATGCAGAAGGCCGAGGGATCTACCTAGGATTGAAATGGCGCTGATGGAAGGCAATCCTGTTTCGCATGCATCCGATGGACAGCTTTGTTTGTACATGTCCAGCGATGGAAGAATAAATTCTGTAAAACGTTAATGGCACTGGATATGCTGTGTTTTCGGTTGGTTGCATGTTGAAGACGACATTCATATTTTGAGACTGCTGCTGTTGAACCTTGCACCTTTGTGCCTCCTTTGCGTTTGCTACCTCGTGGTGGATCGGTCTTTGTGGTGTTACCTGCTCTTTACTAGTTCCTGAGACCAACTCCAGCCCAAGTCTCTAAATTAAGCCTTTAAACTTTTATTTACAGGTTATGATAAAAAAAAGTAGAGGCTCAAATTTAGAGTCAAATTAAGACAACTCTAGTGGAAAAAATAGACCAAGTTTTTATCTCTCATGGGACCCACTTATCATTGACAAATCTTACATTAACTCCACCATTTGTAATTCATGTCTTGATTTATAGGTGGGGAGAGGGAAATAGATGGATCTACTGGATAGGGGTTCGAGGGGTGGGTTGGAGTTTATTTTTTTTTATCAAATTTCTAAATTTAGGGGGTGTTTGGCACTGCTCTACGAACTCTGCTCCACAAACTCCACCATGGAGCAGCTCCACAAAAAACTGGAGTTCGTAGAGTACCTCTTGAGATGCTCTCACAACTCCACCTTTTTTTCTCGAACTGAGTGCGTAGAGCTGAAACTGTTTGGCTAAAAAATATAGAGCGGAGCTGAAAAACGTGGAGCAGAGCAGTTCCAAACATCCCCTAGGAGTTGAGCTAGAGTTGGGGAGAAACTTCTGAAACAAGTACTAAGAATTAGTTTCAGGTAGAGTGTCGGTGATAAAAAAAATCATTGTTGTGGACTTGAGGTACATGAACCGCTGGTGTGTTTCCTTGGCCTGCCTGCTTTACCCTGAGGTTCCCTCAAATCTGATGCTACTGTAGGCCTTATTTAGTTCATCTCAAAAATTAAAAACTTTTTAAAATTTCTTGTCACATCAAATCTTGTGGCATATACATAGAGTATTAAATATAGATGAAAGCAAAAATTAATTGCACACTTTATCTGTAAATCGCGAGACGGATCTTTTAAGCCTAGTTGCTTTATGATTGGACAATGTTTGTCAAATAAAAATGAAAGTGCTACCGTGTTAGAATCCAAAAAATTTTCAGATCTAAACAAGGCCGTCTCGGTGGAAACTGAAAAAATTGCATCATAATCGCAACCAAATTATACATGTCACAAGAACTAAGGTTCCATATGATTCATGATTTTGTTTGTTTAAGGCCTTGTTTAGATCTAATTTTTTTTTGGATTTTGGCATTGTAGTACTTTCGTTTGTATTTAACAATTATTATCCAACTATGGACTAATAACTATGCATTGTAGTACTTTCGTTTGTATTTGACAATTATTATCCAACTATGGATTAATAACTACGATCAAAAGATTCGTCTCACAAATTATAGGTAAATTGTATAATTAATATTTTTTATCTATATTTAATGCTTGTCGCAAGATTTGATGTGATGGAGAATCTTGAAAAAAAAATTTGTATTTTAGGGTGAACTAAACAAGGCCTTAGTTGGGGAAAATTTTTAGTTTTGGCTACTGTAGCACTTTCGATTGTATTGGACAATTATTGGTTAATCATGGACTAGCTAGGTTTAAAAGATTCGTCTCACAAATTATAGACAAACTGTGCAATTAATTATTTTTTATCTATCTATATTTAATACTTTATGTATGCGTCAAAGATTCGATGCGGTGAAGAATCTTGGAGTTTTTTCAACTAAAATCAGGCCTAATATAACGAAGAAGGCATAAACAACACATTATAAATCGGTCAGCTACCAGCTACCAAACGCTCAGATCATGTTTGCTTAAATTTACTTTACTGTGGCTGTGGCTGTGGCTGTGGCTGTAGCTGCAGCAGCCATCCAAGCAGCTACAGTCACAGTCAGCAGCAGCTGCCAACCAGCAACCGTACACACTGATGGTGTGAAGCAAGGAAGCTGATAGGCCATGTTTTGTTCACCCCAAAAATCAAAAACTTTTTAAGATTTTTCGTCACATCAAATCCTGCAGCATATACATAAAGCATTAAATATAGATAAAAATAGAAACTAATTACACAGTTTGTCTGTAAATCGCAAGATGAATCTTTTAAATCTAATTATTTTATAATTGAACAATGTTTGTCAAATAAAAACAAAAAGTACTACAGTGTCGTTTCCCCCCCCCCCCCCAAAATGGAAGTAAACAAGACCTTATTCAGCTTTGGCTGCTGAATGGCTGGGCTGAACAGCCACAACCCAAACAACCGGTGAAACAAGCAGCCGAACAAGTCGTCTCTTAGATATTTGAGGCCATGTTTAGTTTCTAAAAAAATTTACAAAAATTTTTAGATTTTTTATCACACCAAATCTTGCGGTATATATAAAATATTAAATATAGATAAAAATAACTAATTACACAGTTTACCTCACCTTTGGCGGATTGATCCAATGTTCTTGGATGGATGGATGGATTTGTGGCTACATTGTCAACGAGTTCGGTTCGAAAATACTAAGAAAAAATATCTTTACCTCCCATACGTAATTTGGTTTTCATCATTAAACTCTAAACCAAACACTTTAACCCTTGAACTCTCAAAACCATTCAAATTATTTCTTATCATGGATTGAAGTGGTTTTGAAGGTATTTCATTTTTATTTAGTTAAAAATGGTAAATACTTGATATGCTTTTTAATTCACAAAATGTGTCTAAACTTATAAAAAATTGATAAAATCTTAGGCATGGATTGGGATATGACAAATTTGAATAAAATATCTAGAGTTTGTGAAAATATCTCTAAATGCTTTAAAAATGGACTTTGTTATAAGAAAATGAAAAATATATGGGAAACCTAGAAAATTCCCAAAACATTCTGATCGATGTTGAATCGCACTTTATAGAACTTTTCACAACAAAAACATAAGACACAACAACCAACATGAATTAATCAACATTAATGTATGTTGTATACTTGTATTCATGATGGTTGCATCTCATATTTTTGTCGCTGAAAGTTTTTAAAACTACTCTAAACACATATTAGAATGTTTTGGGAGTTTTTTATTTGTTTGAGTATCTTCCTATTTCCTAGAGCTAAGTATATTTTTTGGAAACTTCTAGAGATATTTTCATGAGTTTTAAATATTTCATTTATTTTTTCATGTCCCAATCTATCTTTAATTTTTTTAGAAACTTATAGTCTATTTTTTGTAAAAATATCATCATGTGTTTAGGAATTTTTATAAATAAAAAGGACGAAACCATCTTTAAACAATTTTAATCTAGGACAGAGGGTAATTTTAATAATTTTGAGAGTTTAGATTTTTTTAGAGGTTTTGAAAGTTCAGATAATTAGATGAGATAGACAGGTCTTGTATTAGGCCATTTTGTGGGCCTTTATTTTTTTTCCTGGCCTCATGCGTCAATCTTCTTTCCTTCAACTATACTTGGCCATTAAGCCCAGGCACGATGGGTCAGTCCAAGCACGTCAATAAGAAGCACGGCCCAGGCCTGGCCTAGCCCAACTCCTATTGTGCCTTTGCTAGGCATGGTCCGACCATAGTGTCGTGCCTAGGCCGCTATGTCAGCCTGTAGTGCCCGCCCAGGCACAATACAGATAAAGGGCCGGCACGATGCGACCCGATATATTTAACCATTGGATCAATATCCAGTGAATCTAAGCCATTAGATGCAGAATACTTATATATAAGCAAGCACTTTCTCTCCTAAACCCTAACTTCGAGCTCTCTCTTGTCTCTTTCTCTTTCACGGTTTCACGAGGGAGTAGGGCGGTGCTGCGGTGGGTACGCACTTGCACAGGAGGATGGTGATGCGTGGTTGGGGGCGCGTCCTCACGGTAAAGGTCGGCAACCGTGGAGCGTCTTCGCGGCGGCAGTGCTCGGTCGAGGCGTATTTGTGTGCGGTGACAGGCGGCGGGGAGCGTCCCTGCGGCACCGGTGCTCGACAGGGGTGCATTCACGTAGTATCAGCAACAGTGATGGTGCGTCCCCAAGCTCTTGAACAACGACAATGACGCAGCGAGCGGCTTCGGTACGAAGGCACGGTGGGCTGCTATGCCGATGGGTACAACATGACACGGCTAATCAGCCATAAAGGCGTGTCTGGGCCGAGACATCAACACGATGACACTACGCAGCATGACACGATAGTGTCGCCATGCCCCGTCATGTCGTGCCCTGTTGTGCTGTGTCTCGGTGTGCCAGTGTCGTGCCATGCCTGGGCAGCCCGTTTGGCCATGTATACCTTGTCAATGGCTCATGGGAATCTTTTGCAATAATAACATGCCTCACCATGGTACTAAACATGTCACTATAACAATAGTGATTTGATCAACAATTTGTAACCTGCAACTCTAGGATGTTAGAGGCAACCTTGTTAATGGCTCATGTGAACCTTTTACAATAATAACACACTATATACTATATTCATTATTGATTGTTTGCAACATCAATGCGATATTTGGGTTCATGCCATTAAAGACACAACCACAATGACGTTTACAAACTTTCAAAGCCACATGGATCATGAGAGAGTGAATGCAATAATATAGTGACACATATAATCTATTAAGGAACCTTTTTCAAACAATAGTATGTTGTATACTAAATTCAGCACTGATTTTTTACAGCACATATGTGATATTTGGGTTGACGCTATTAAAGAAACAACCACAATGATGTTTTCAAACTTCCAAAGCCACATGGATCACGAGAGAGTCATTGCAATAATATAATGACACCACAATTTGTGCAAGGATTAGCTTGGAAGTTGGAGAGCTTTTCTTGTGCAATGATATATTGGATTAACTCGAATAATTTTCCTCATACATTAATAGGAGAAGTCACTATACAATGATCACATTAACTAGAGTGACATGAGATTTCCTTTTGAGAAAAAATTAAAGTGAATGTGTGGAATGTAGTTGCAATAGGAAAAACCGCGTTATATTGCAACTCTAGTGACGCTAGCAAATTCAAAGTGGTATCG
Organism: Sorghum bicolor; assembly: GCF_000003195.3. NCBI lineage: Eukaryota > Viridiplantae > Streptophyta > Magnoliopsida > Poales > Poaceae > Sorghum > Sorghum bicolor. The sequence continues at coordinate 60,341,066 of NC_012876.2, read as the reverse complement.
AACTATATTAGGTAGACCGAAGTCGTCTGGATGTGTTAATAATAAAGAAGGCAACAACAATTGAAGTAAGCAAACACAACCCTTAGTGTAGCATGCTAACAACAAATGACTATGCTTTTATCTCTAGTGATGCGATCTGATTCAGAGTGACTTCTGACCATTTAACCAAATTGCTTTAACTTCTCGTCTACTTCTTTCTCTTTTCCATATAGTGACACATGCAATCTGGATTAGCTTGATAGTTGTAGGATTTCACTCATGCAATGATCTTTTGCATTAACTCAAAGAATTTTTTCGAGGTGTAATGATCTCTTGGATTAACTCGAAGAGTTTTTCCTGGTGCAATGATCTATTGAATTAACTTGAATATAGGAAAATTCTTCTTATACAATGATCATGCTAAATAGAGTGAGCTGTATTTTTCTTTCAAGAAAAAAGTAAAATTGATATATGGATGCCATGACAAAAAAGATAGCAAATCAATTTTAGATATCAGGTTATAAGAGTAATAACCACGTTATACATTGTAACTCCAGTGGTACATTAGCGAATTCAATATGGTACCAAACTATGTTAGGTAGAGAGAAGTGGGTTGAATGCGTCGTCATGACAACCGAAGAAGACGACAATAGTTGTTGTTGTAAGCAAACACAAACTTTAGTCTAACAGACTAACAATAAACGACATCTCTAGTGATGTAATCTGTTAATTCAATTCAACTTTTGACTACTTGACCAAATTGCTTCAATTCGGTTGCGGGTTTTTTCTCTCATCTATTCACGTTCACGTATTGTACATAATAATAATATTATATATATAGAGAAAACGTGTGCTGGTCTACTGTAGAGAAAAAGAAGACAAAAATTCTTTGAGCCTGTTCGGTTGTCCTTGCTAAATTTTGGCCAGCTAAACTTTTTTAGCTACTCTTAGGTGATTAGTGGGACCAAACTTTTTAGCTCCTTTTTTAATTAATGTGTTTGAAAGTTTGCTACTAAAATGACTAAAGTTTATCCGGTTAAAATTTAACAAGGGAACCACACATGCCCTTTGGAGTGGTCTAAAATTCTCTCGATTACCGTGTACTCTCTTCGTCCTAAAATAACTGTCGTTATGAGTTTTCGTATCGTAAGTGTCGGTGTTTTTCCCCACGGGGGGTCACACCAACGAGTAAATTTGTATGTGTGATCCCTTTCCCAGATGGTGATGCAAAAAGACACAAGAATTTATCCTGGTTCGGGCAAGAGAAGGCCCTACGTCCAACGAGGGGGGGGGGAGAGTTTGTATTATTTTGCACCTAAGTGCTTGTACAGGGGCGAATACAAGCGTAGTGCAAACGGGATGAAGTATGAGAGTTCTACCGAGTGTCGGTGAAGTGTTGCGTGTGTCCTCTACTTATTCCCGGGTCCTCCCTTTTATAGCTCCAAGGAGAGACCCAGGGTACATGTACAGGTGTCAGAGTAGGGGTCGATAGAAGCATGGAGCGCTGACCAACTCGAGGCCTCCGTACCGGCGTGGCCTCGAGCAGTCCCGTCTTAGTAGCCTGGTGATGATTACGCGTGCCCTTGCATTCTGCTCTGCGCGCCGTCTTAGGCTGGTTCAACGGTCACACGCTTGTATGGTATGGCGGCAGATCCGGCGGAGTGGTTGCGGCGTTGTCAGTCGACGCCCAACTCGTCTCCAGGAAGTAACCAGGTCTGGTCGAGGGTCAGATTCTGCGCGAAGCCCCAATGTCCGGAGCGCTGACCTTGGTTGTCTCGAGGGCACGTTCCATCCCTATTTCCCGTGTCTTGACACGCCCTGGGTCGTTTGGTGGGGAAGGCTGCAAAAAGTACGACGGGACGGGTGCCTGTTCCCTATCACGCTTCCCGTGACCAGCGTGTTAGGTGGGAAAGCGGCAGGCGCATTTAATGCCCCGGCTCTCGTGCGCGCGTCAGGCGGCGGACAGTGTCCTTGCGCTCGACGCCTCCTGATTCGCTCGAGCCTGTCTCCGTATTCGACGGTAGTCAGCACTCGACCCCTGAGTGGTTCGCTCGACGCCTTTTCCGTCTTCGAGGCTGCGACCGCCGTCGATCGTATGTGTTCGACCAGAGCGTCGAGTTGGGAGCCTCGACCTTTGTACGGGTAATCTCGTTATATGCATTGGTGAGGGTACCCCTTACTGATACCCTCGACAGTAGCCCCCGAGTCTCCATTTGAGCGCTGGCGCTCGAGTGGAGACTGTATTCCCAGGTCGAGTTTCCGTGGGGGCGCGCGAGCGACCCCGCGGGGGTAGCCCCCGAGCCCTTGGAGGAGTTTTTTGACTCCTTCGAGGGTTATTTTGCCTAATTCGTAGAAACGCTATCGACACCAGTGGTGGAAGGTTCTGATTGGCTTGTTTTGCGCGGAGGTTTCTACGTACTCTCGATAGAGCGAGCATCTTCTACCCCAGGTTGAGTTCCTAGCGGGTAGTCCAAGTGAGAACCTGTGCCCCTTTCGAGGGGGTCAGCTGTAGCCCGGAGGCGTTCTCATGAAGCAAGGTCGACGTGGTCGGGGATACTGGTCTCATTCGATAGAGTCCAGCGGCTCGATGCCTCCCGTCGGGGGGATTCCTCTCGACTGTCTCGACCCTACCTTGGACATCTCCAGTGAGTCTTCGAGGCGGGCCTCGATCTTCGACCGCTCGCTGGGGATCCCTGACTCTGGTGCTCGAGATCGGCTGTCGAACCCTTTCGGTGGGCCAGCCTGTGACCTCTCGAGGCTTTCGCGGATACGCCCCTTGGCTTACAAGGGAAGGAAGAGGCCGTGGCGGTTCGCCTTTTTGCCCGTTGGGCGCGCCTTTTCAGGCGGGTGACGTTACGACACTGCGTCGGCGTGGAATTCGGAGCGTCCCATCTGTGAAGGGGGGAGGACTGTTAGATGGCGCATTTATGGGGGGAGTTACCTTATTTCTCGGATCTATCCGTTGGCGGATTACGGCCTATAAATATGTCGTGGTGCCGCCGCCGTTCTTTCTTTCACCTTCCGCCTTCTTGCCTTCGTCCTTTCATTGCCTTAGCTTTCTTGCTGTCCCACGCGCGCATGCACCCCCTCGAGCGGTAGCGAATCCACCGTCCTTCCAACCAAGATGCCTGTGACACTCGTCGCCGCCGACGACTGGCGCCCGTCGTCGATGACGGAGCGCCGGTTGCTAGAGCTTGAGAGTGAGGGACTGTTGCGCCGCCGCACCTCGCTGTCGTCGCCAGAGTGGATCGCGCCGCCGACAGGCCATAGGGAGCCCCAGCCGCCCGAGGGCTACGTGGTGTCGTTCGCCAAATTTCACCACCACGGCCTGGGCGCTCCCCCGAGCCGCTTCATGCGGGCACTCTGCTTCCATTACGGGGTGGAGCTCCAGCATTTCTCCCCGAACGCCATCACCGCTGCGGCGGTCTTCGCCGTGGTGTGTGAGGGCTACCTGGGGATGATGCCCCACTGGGAGCTGTGGCTCCACCTCTACAGGGGCGAGCTTTTCAACGCCCCCACCGGAACCACCGGCGTGAGGAAGCACGTGCGGGCCGGGTGCCTCAACCTGGTGTTGTAGACGAAGAAGACGGAGAGGCCACGCGAGTACATCCCGGTGGGGTTGTCATCGAACCATGCCGGGTGGGACTCGCAGTGGTTCTACATGAGGAACGACGACGGTCTCTTCCCTGCTTACACCGGTCATCTGATTACGGAGCGCCCGGACAACTGGACATACGGCGTCGTCCAAGAGCACCAGTCGCGGCTCGACCCCCTCCTCGACGCCATGAAGAAGCTACGCCTGGAGGGCTTGTCCGCCGCTCTCGTCCTCTCGGCCGTCCATCGTCGAAGGGTCCTCCCTCTGATGTCTCGGCCGTTGAGGATGGACGAGATGGGGCCGGGCGTTTTGTCTCGGGATCTCGAGGCATGCTGGATGTCCAACGAGGCTCTGGCAGACGATGAGACCGCTGCCCGAGTTAGGGCGGCCATCGCCGGTGACTTTAAGTCGAAGCACGTCAACGGCTTCCCTATGAGGCCCGACGAAGGCTCGGTCGACCTGGTATGCTCTTTTCTCGCACATAACTCCGATTCTGGATTTTCCTCGGTCCTTTTTAAACCTTCCTTCGTTCTGGGAGGGACGTATTGATGTCCGGTCCTTGAGGCCCCCGTGAAAGAGGACGAGGTCGACCGCGACAGACGGCGCCAGTCCGCCGAAAAGCTGAAGTCTGCCAAGGACTCTGTAAGGAAAGGGGAGAAAAAGAAGAACCTCGACCGCCTAGCATTAGATGCGCGTCGAGCTAAATCCAGACAGAGGGGGGAGCCTGAGGAAGAATCCCCCAGCGAAGATGATGACAACGACGAGGGCAGCGATGATTCTGAGGGGATGGCGTCTCGTCTAGACCGGATCCTCGAGGGCCCGCCTCGAGGCGACGTCGGCGTCCCTCGGACGGAAGCTCCGAAGGAGGGTCCGAGCGGATCTCACCGCCCTCAGGCCGACACCCCTCCTGCGCCCATGACTGGTCAGGTCGCGCCGCGCCCTCCCCCGGCGCCCAAAGGGGGCGGCCATGTTAGGCCCCAGGCGACGGGGCCACTGACTCGCGGTCGCGCCGCGACCTCCGAGAAAGGAGAGGTCGGCCGCAGGAGCGCTAGCCCCGGTGCCCGTCAAGCGGGAGTTGCTGCGCCAAGGCCAGCGCCTGTCCTCGAGGGGCCTGGAGCCTCGACGCGGGGTGGCTCGAGACCCACAGGTCGGGGCGCCGGGAGACGAGCCGTTCTCCCTGTGGGGTAAGCTTCTTCGACATTGTGACTTTTGTTTTCCTATTCCTCTGCATTTTCTCATATGCTCATCTCTTTTCCTTTCTCAGCCTAAAGCGGACTCTCGAGCAGGCTCAGCCTTCAATGGCGAAACGGCTCAAAGCGGGAGCAGTCTCCAAAGAGCCAGGTTTGCAGCTTACTTCTGGTCTTGTGACACTCTTGTGTTGGTTATTATAGTAACCGGCCTTTATTCTTTGTTTTGCAGGCTCCTCCGACTCTCAACCTCCGGCCGACGCTGAGAGCGCCCCGCCTCGTCCCGAGCCTACCCCGTTGCCGTCAACGCGTGACGAAGTGGCCCAAACTCAGGGGCAAGAAGGAGCCCCCGAGCCTCCTCGGTTGGGGGTCGAGGCGGACCCAATCACCATCAGCGACACATCTGGCGGTAACGAGGTGTCAGGGGATGCCCGCCCTATAGAGGAGGAAGCGTCGACTTCCCTCATCGCGGGTCGGACTCCCTGGCCCGCTGGCCTTCGCGCCCTCGAGGAGCAGAAGAAGAAAGAGGAGGAGGAGGAGGAGCAGGTGCGCGAGGCAACGCGGCAGCCGCAGGAGCAGCAGCAGCAACGGCAGTAGCAGCAGGGGGAACAACAGCAGCAAGAGCTCGAGGAGAAGCAGCAGCAGCATCAGGGGGGCCAAGAAGGAGGACAGCTCGAGCTTCCGCCTCAAGGTCTGCCCCAACCAGTACCACCGGCGCCGCAAGAGCCCGGCGAGCGGGGAGAAGATTTGCTGGTGTACGGCCCTCCGACCCCAGCGTGGCTCCTTCCGGGGGTGCCCACCGCGATCCGGGCAGAGCCGGGGTGATCGGACGGTGTGGTGGCGCTCGCCTGCATGATGCGCACCCCCACCGACCCCGAGTCCGAGGTCAAGAGGACGATTTACGGCATGGACGGGATCGCCCCGGGGTTCCTCCGGGAGCGTCGGGCGTGGGAGGACCACTTTCCCTCTGAGGAGGACGAGATCGGGACGTCGGGGAGTAAGGACGGTACCTGGAAGACGGTGGATGACGACGGGCGGTTCCCAAGCCTCGTCGACCTGTTCTTGCGCCACGGGGGCTCCCTCGAGACCGTCGAGGACCTTATCCGTGGTGTCAAGGCGCGGGCTGACCGGGAGATGGAGCACTGGTGTCCCGATCGGATTCGCATCCGGGCTTCCACCGATCCGTCCGAGCCCAACATCTTCCTGGACGATAGGAAGGAGGCAGAGAAGTGGGAACACGTCGAGGAGCTCCGCCTTTGGATGAAGCATGTGGTGGGGCTTCTGTCGGACGTCATCAACAACGGACTTGGGCCGGCCTACTTCGTGAGTATTTTTTCGGTCCTTAGTTCTCATAGACCCTTTGGTTTCGTGTTCTAACCGTTCGACCCCCGGCTCGCAGGACATGAAAGAGACCTCCCGTATCAAGTCGAGCTTCATCCACGCCACAAGAGGAGGCTGGGAGCAGCTCCCCGTCCTCAAGGACCAACTCCTCGAGTCGCAAGAAAAGCTCCTTAAGGCCTATAAAGACCTCATAGCGCTCGAGGAGGAGAAGAAGGTGAGGGAGGCTGCCCTGGTTGAAGCTCGAGAGGCCTCAAGGAAGGCGGAGGAGGAGACGACACTGCTGCGGGAGCGCGCTCTGACGGTCGAGGAGGCCGCGTCCAAAGCTCGGGAGGAGGTCCTGTCCTACAAGAGTGTCATTGCAGACCTGGACAAGGAGAAGGGCCTTCTCAAGACCGACTTGGACTCCCTCCGAGACTCCTTCCAGAAGATGAAGATGGCGTATGTGGACAGTGAGGTCGCCAGGGGTGCCGCCGAAGACGTAAAGAAGAAGGCCCTTGAAGACCTTGAGGCGGAGCGGGCTCGATCCCGCAGTCTCTCTGACGACGTCGAGCGTCTGAAGGGAGAACTGTTGGAGAAGAGTGGGGCCATTGCTCAGGCTGGCAAGGTGATCGAGGATCTCCGCGTTGCCAACACCGAGCTGGCCCGCTCCAGCAAAGAGATCGAGAGGGCCAACACCAGACTAGTCGGCGAGAACACGGCCCTGGAGGAGAGCGTCTGAGGTACATTTCCTTTGTCGGGTTTTCTTTTTCGAGGTGTGCTTGGTTTTTCCTAAGGCTTCTTGTATTGGCATTGATAGGGCTTAAGGACGAACTCTTGGCCGCCCAAGCCGAGGCTCGCAATGCTAAGGCCCAGCTCGAGGCGGAGGTCGCTTTGAACCGTCGAGTGCGGACGGTGATAAGCGACCTCTCGACCTCTTGGGAGGTCGAGCCTATTTACGAGTCGAGGGAGGATGCTCGAGGCGACGCATTGGTCGACCAGCGGTGCTACTTAGGTGCGACGCTGCGAGATCGGGTGCGGGATGCCCTCCACATCGGAGTGAAGCGGGCGATGGCGGTTGTCTGCTCGGGCTTCTCCTACGACATGGAGGTAGTATCCCACGGCTTCGTCACCGACATCTCTAAGACCGACGCGGAGAACGAAGAGAGGCTCCACGCCTTGATCGACGACGCAGAGGCTCCTGGAGAGAGGCTGGCCAAGCTATTCGAGCCTGAGGTGCTTCCTCCTGAGACTAGCTCGGGCGGAGGCGAGGGTGGTGAGGATCGTGCCATGGACTGAGGCCTGCGAGCCTGCTCAGGGTGCCTGGGGCCCCTTGTACAGTACTCTTATTGACTTGTTTTTTAAGTGATACAATGTCTTTTAAGTGTTTATTAAATGTTTATCTATCTTTCCGCTCGAGGCTCTTTTATTTCCCTTTGCGCCTACGTTTGTATTCCTTGTTCGCTCTTTCGTCGAAGACAGCCTCGATCACGTCAAAGGTGGGGAGGTGAGTAGAGTTTCCATAGCCCGGGGGCGTAGGAGTTCTCAGGCTCGTTGTCCCTCGGCCCTCAAGGGGCTCGAGGCGCCTCAACTACTCAAACGTGCAAGGTTTACTAAGGAAGAGAGAAATTTTTTGGCTTTTTCCGACACTTGGGGGGGGGGGGTCGTCCCCCTGGTAGCCATCGAGGGAATATTGACTATGATGGGTCATAGTCGGTATTCCCTTCTAACGTCGAGATTTGCGAGAAAGTAAATCGCTCGAGGGAAAGGTTTCATTTATTCATATGTTCGTTTACAAGGCCTTGGTACAGAATGTATGTAAGAACATAAAGTTTTGAACTTCTAGGGGTAGAATCGACGTAGTTGTTCGATGTTCCACGCGTTGGTGAAGATCGCCCTCTTTTCGTCCGCGAGCTTGTATGTCCCTGGCTTCAGGACCTCGGCCACCACGTACGGGCCCTCCCAAGGTGGAGTCAGTTTGTGGCGTCCTTGATTGCTTTGCCGGCGTCGTAGGACAAGGTCGCCCACGTTTAAGTCCCTCTTGCGCACGTGCTTGTCGTGGTAGCGTCGAAGTTTCTGCTGATATCTGGCAGAGTTGAGGAGGGCCATGTCTCGAGCCTCCTCGAGTTGGTCGACCGCGTTTTCTTGAGTCTCCTTATTTGATTGCTCGTTGTACGCTTTGAGTCGAGGTGACCCATACTCGAGGTCTGTGGGGAGGACAGCCTCACAGCCATAGACCATGAAGAATGGGGTGTACTTTGTAGCCCTGCTTGGTGTTGTCCTTAGGCTCCATAGGACCGAGGAAAGCTCCTCGACCCATTTCTTGCCGAATTTCTTCAAGCGATTGTAGATCCTTGGCTTGAGTCCTTGCAAAATCATGCCGTTGGCACGTTCGACCTGGCCGTTAGTTTGGGGGTGGGCTACTGCAGACCAGTTCACACGGATGTGATGCTGATCGCAGAAGTCCAAGAACTTTTTGCCGGTGAACTGAGTGCCGTTGTCGGTGATGATGACGTTGGGAATCCCAAACCGATGGATGATGTCGGTGAAGAAGAGGACGGCCTACTCGGAGCGGATATTGGTGATGGGTCGAGCCTCGATCCATTTGGAGAACTTGTCGATGGCCACCAGCAAGTGGGTGTACCCTCCTTTCGCCTTTTGTAGGGGCCCTACTAAGTCGAGCCCCCACACCGCAAATGGCCACGTGATGGGGATCATCTGAAGAGCGTGAGCGGGCAGATGCGTCTGTTTGGCGTAGAACTGGCACCCATGACAGGTGCGTACGAGCTCGATGGCGTCTGCTACGGCCGTTGGCCAGTAGAAACCTTGTCGGAAGGCGTTCCCTACGAGGGTTCGTGGAGCAGCATGGTGGCCGCAAGCCCCTGAGTGTTGGTCCTCGAGGAGTTTCCGTCCTTCTTCCACGGTGATGCAGCGCTGCAAGACCCCTGTCGGGCTTCGTCGATATAGTTCGTTGCCTTTGCCGTAAATCACATATGACTTGGCCCGTCGAGCGATACGGCGGGCTTCAGATCGATCTTCTGGCAGCTCGCAGCGGATTAGGCAATCGAGGAACGGTGTGCGCCAGTCGAACGGTCGACCGGGCCGCTGTTCTACCTCCATCACCTCAGTTGCCATCAATAGTGCGTTGACGGTGTCGGTAGGCTGGGCGGGAGCGGCATCGACGCCAGCCCCCGAGCCCAAGTCGACGGATGGCTCGTGAAGGTCTCTCGAGAACGCGTCAGGTGGCACCGTGCCTCGAGTCGACGCGATCTTGGCGAGTTCGTCGGCTGCCTCGTTGTAGCGTCGGGCGACATGGACGAGCTCGAGGCCGTGGAACTTGTCTTCGACTCGACGGACTTCTTTGCAGTACGCCTCCATTTTCGGGTCGTGGCAGCTTGAGGTTTTCATTACTTGATCGATGACGAGTTGGGAGTCGCCTCGGATGTCAAGGCGTCGGACTCCTAGCTCGATGGCGATCTTGAGGCCGTTGACGAGGGCCTCGTATTCTGCGACATTGTTGGATGCAGCGAAGTGAATCCTGATGACGTACCTCATATGGACGCCCAAGGGCGAGATGAACAGCAGGCCGGCCCCGGCCCCCGTTTTCATGAGCGACCCATCGAAATACATCGTCCACAATTCCACCTGGACCTGAGTCGGGGGGAGCTGGGAGTCCATCCATTCTGCGACGAAGTCTACCAGGGCTTGCGATTTGATGGCCTTGCGAGGCGCATAAGTGAGTCTCACTCATAAGCTCGACCGACCATTTAGCTATTCTTCCCGTGGCCTCCTTACTCTGGATTATCTCGCCCAGGGGTAAGATGAGACCACCGTGATGGGGTGACCGAGGAAGTAGTGTTGCAGTTTGCGGCGTGCGAGGATTATGGCGTAGATCAGCTTCTGAATTTGGGGGTAACGTGCCTTAGTCTCCGAGAGCACCTCGCTAACGAAATAGACTGGCCTCTGGACCGGCAATGCATGCCCCTCCTCCTGCCTTTCGACCACCACCGCCGCACTGACAACCTGGGTTGTCGAGGCAACGTAAAGGAGCAGTGGTTCCGCAGGCTGAGGTGGGACCAGGACTGGTGCTGAGGTTAGTGTTTTCTTCAGACTTTCGAGGGCTTCCTCGGCCTCGGGGGTCCAAGAGAAACGCTCAACCTTCCTCAGAAGTCGATACAATGGCAACGCTTTTTCTCCTAGCCTCGAGATGAATCAACTCAGTGCCGCTAGACATCCAGTGACTCGCTTTACGCCCTTGATGTCCCGAATCGGCCCCATCCTTGTGATGGCCGCGACTTTTTCGGGGTTGGCCTCGATTCCGCGCTAGGAAATGATGTATCCCAGGAGCATGCCTCGAGGCACGCCGAAAATGCATTTCTCGGGATTGAGCTTGATCTGGTTGGCGCGCAAGCAGCTAAAAGCGATCTCGAGGTCCTGGATTAGGTCTCCTCACCGCTTTGATTTAACGACGATGTCGTTGACATAGGCCTCGACCGTCGACCCTATGTGCTTGCCGAACACGTGGAGCATACAACGCTGGTATGTGGCTCCCACATTTCGAAGTCCAAACGGCATGGTTACATAACAATACATTCCAAAAGGTGTGATGAATGAGGTCGCGAGTTGGTCGGACTCTTTCATTTTTATTTGATGGTAACCAGAATATGCATCAAGAAAAGAAAGGGTTTCACATCCCGCAGTAGAATCAACAATTTGATCAATACGTGGTAATGGAAAGGGAACTTTTGGACATGCTTTATTTAAACTTGTATAATCGACACACATCCTCATTTTCCCATTCTTTTTCTTAACTAGTACAGGGTTTGCTAACTAGTCGGGATGGTGAACCTCCTTGATGAATCCGCCCGTCAAAAGCTTGTGGACCTCCTCGCCAATGGTCTTGCGCTTCTCCTCGTCGAATCGACGCAACCGTTGCTTCACTGGCTTGGAACCGGATCGAATCTCCAAGGAGTGCTCGGTGACTTCCCTCGGGATGCCTGGCATGTCCGAGGGACTCCATGCAAACATGTCGGCGTTCGTACGGAGAAAGTCGACGAGCACGGCTTCCTATTTGGGGTCGAGGTTGGCGATGATCGTCAGCACCTTGCCGTCGGAGTTGTTGGGGTCGAGCGGGATCTTCTTGGTTCCTTCTGCTGGCTCGAAGTTGCCCGCATGGCGCTTGGGCTCTGGGGCTTCGGCGGCCAGGGCCTCGAGCTTCGCGACGAGCTCGGTGGAGTTCTCGACCGCCTCCCCATATTCGACGCACTCGACGTCGCACTCGTAGGCGTGCTCGAAAGAGGAGCTAATGGTAATGATGCCTTTGGGGCCGGGCATCTTCAGCTTCAAGTAGGTGTAGTTGGGTATGGCCATGAACTTGGCGTAGCCCGGGCGCCCGATGATGGCGTGGTACGTGCCCCGGAACCCGACCACCTCAAAGGTGAGAGTCTCCTTCCTGAAGTTGGCCACTGTGCCAAAGCAGACCGGTAGGTCGATTCGACCCACTGGCAGCGCCTTTTTCCCTGGCACGACGCCGTGGAAACCGCCGGCACTTGGCTGGAGCCGTCCCCTATCGATGCCGAGGAGGTCGAGGGTCTCGAGGTAGGTGATGTTGAGACTGCTGCCTCCATCCATTAGCACCTTTGAGAGCCGGGTGTTGACGATGATAGGGTCGACGACGAGCGGGTAGACGCCTAGGGCGACCACCTTGTCGGGGTGGTCCTCTCGGTCAAAGGTGATGGGCGTGCTCGACCAGCTGAGGTACTAGGGCACCGCCATTCTTGCCGCGAAAACTTTACGTCGTTCCCTCTTGCGTTGCCTTGCAGTCAACTGCGTCGAGGGTCCACCGTAAATCATGTAGCAATCGTGGACGGTAGGGAAACCATCGTCGTCCTTGTCGCCCTCCTTGTCGCCTCCTTTCTCCTTCTTGGGGTCATCACACGCGTCTTTTCTGAATCCTAGGCCGTCGAAATGCTTTTTCAGCATACGATAGTCCTTGAGCTTGTGGTTGGCTCCTCCTTTATGGTAAGGACATGGCTCTTCTAGCATCTTATCGAAGATACCTCCATCTGGTGGTCCTCGAGGCTTCTTCCGCTCCATGGCGGCGACGAGGTCGTCGTCGAAGTTCCCCTGCTTGAACTGCCGCACCTTCTGCTTCTTCTTGTTCTTCTTGAGCCCTCGACTGGGAGTCCCGTCTTCATCGGCAGGCTGCTTGCCTTTTCTTCCTTCACAACTAAAGAAAGCACCGACCGCTTCCTCCCCTGCTGCGTAGTTTGCCACTACGTCCATGAGCTCATCGACGGTCCGAGGTCGATTCCGGCCTAATTCCCGCACCAGGTCTCGACTGGTGGTACCAGAGACAAATGCCAGGATGTCGTCGTGGTCGGGGATATGCGGCAGTTCGGTGCGCTGTTTTGAGAAGCGTCGAGCGTACTCTTGAAGAGTTTCTCCTGACTTCTGTTTGCACTTGCTGAGGTCCCACGAGTTCCCGGGCCGTATGTAAGTTCCTTTGAAATTACCCTCGAAGACTCTGACCAAATCGACCCAGTCGTGGATCTGATTTGCCGGAAGTTCCTCGAGCCACCGTCGGGCGGTGTCGGAGAGGAAGAGCGGTAGCTGTCTGATGATGGCTCGATCATCACCTCGAGCGCCTCCTAGCTGACAGGCCAGCCTAAAATCGGCCAGCCACAACTCTGGTTTGGTCTCACCATTGTATTTCGCGATACTGGTCGGGGGTCGGAACGGACTGGGCAGAGGCGTGCTGCGGATTGCCCTGCTGAACACCCGTGGGCCTGGTGGCTCGGGGGCCATCCGGTCCTCGTCACTGTCGTACCTTCCACCGCGATGCGTGCTGTAACCGCGCTCTTCCGCGTCCCCATACCGACGGCGTCGATTCTCTTCGATGTCACGCCGCGCGTCGGGTCGACGCTGATTGTCGACGGGGAGGACAAGGGTAGCCTTTCTACCTCGAGGGGGAGGCTGTTGATGGACTGAAACCTCTTTTTCGTTTTGGGGCGGCTCATCGCGCTTTTCAGTGGCGGCCCCTCGTCGTCGAGAGGCCGAGCTTTCGGCTTGTTGAACAGCCGCAACCTGGAGAAGAGTCTGCACCTCGTCTCGAATGCGTTGAGCTTGGGAGTTCGATGGCTCTGGCATGTTGCGTAGCAGCATTGTCGCTGCTACTACGTTTTGGCCTGCTCGAGGGAAGCGGCTGACGGGTTGCTCTGGCTCCGCGTCTCCGACAATTTGTCGGTGTACCTCTCGAGCTCGCCTACGGACACTTCCGCTGGGTGGATAAGGCAAGTCTTGTTCGAGGATTTGCTCGAGCTGGACGAGGCGCTCACGGTCCTCGTCGAGCTTTGTCTTGAGCTCTCGTAGCTGAGCAAGCTGCGCGGCTCTGTCTTCCTGTGGAAGTGGGTCGATTTGTCCACCGTCCCCAGGCGTCCTGGGGTCTTCCCTTGCTGCAGGGGCTCCACCGCCCGCAGCTGCGTCCTGTGTCTCGCCGGTGGTTTCTACTGCCCCGTCGATGTGATAGCATTCCCTAGTAGGATCGTGGCTATCGCTCTGGGAGTCGGAGTCCGGCTTGGCGGCGTAGAAACATCCACGTCCCTCTTCCAATAGCCGTTGCCTGAGCGAGGTGATCGTGTATCGCCCAGGGTCTAGGCGACGGAGGCTTCGCACCCGGGAGAGATCCGGCAGCTCGGACGTCGGCTGCTGTACTTCAGAGCTACGCGGGAGGACCATTGGTCTCTCCACGTATGTTGGGCGTTTGGGCATATCGCTCTGGCTAGCGACGCCGCGACGTTATCCAATCCGAATGGCAGTGCCTTTCTTAGAGTGAACAACCCATGTGGAAGTAACCTGGCGGCGGGGGAGAGCGCGCGGGGCGCGTCACCTCTCGTCGTCGTGTGATGCTGGGCCGGCACGTCCATGGTCCCAGCACGCGGGGCTGCCGACTCCTGCGTCACCTCCTGCCTAGCACAAACTGCTGGTCGTGATGAGGCAGAGGGGCGACGATGATGCTGTCCGCGCCTCTTCTTGGGCGGGGAGGCGTGGTGGCGAGGGCGTCTTGGGGCCCTTAACCGTGCTGGCGCTACGCGGGCTCCTCCCGGTCCTTTGATCGAGAGCAAGATCATGTCATAGCCGTAGCCAGTCGACATGAACTCGAGACTCCCAAACCAAATCACCGTGGAGCGCGGAATCGGTGAAGCGAGAGTGGCCATCTGGAAAGGAGTGGGAAATCGATGAAAAAACACGCAGGACCCCTACCTGGCGCGCCAATTGTCGGTGTTTTTCCCCACCGGGGGTCACACCAACGAGTAAATTTGTATGCGTGCTCCTTTTCCCAGATGGTGATGCAAAAAGACACAAGAATTTATCCTGGTTCGGGCAAGAGAAGGCCCTACGTCCAGCGAGGGGGGGAGAGTTTGTATTATTTTGCACCTAAGTGCTTGTACAGGGGCGAATACAAGCGTAGTGTGACCGGGATGAAGTATGCGAGTTCTACCGAGTGTCGGTGAAGTGTTGCGTGTGTCCTCTACTTATTCCCGGGTCCTCCCTTTTATAGGTCCAAGGAGAGGCCCAGGGTACATGTATAGGTATCAGAGTAGGGGTCGATAGAAGCATGGAGCGCTGACCTACTCGAGGCCTCCGTACCGGCGTGGGCTCGAGCCGTCCCGTCTTAGTAGCCTGGTGATGATTACGCGTGCCCCTGCATTCTGCTCTGCGCGCCGTCTTAGGCTGGTTCAACGGTCACACGCTTGTACGGTATGGCGGCAGATCCGACGGAGTGGTTGCGGCATTGTGAGTCGACGCCCAACTCGTCTCCAGGAAGGAACCAGGTCTGGTCGAGGGTCAGATTCTGCGCGAAGCTCCGATGTCCGGAGCGCTGACCTTGGTTGTCTCGAGTGCACGTTCCATCCCTGTTTCCCGTGTCCTGACACGCACTGGGTCGTTTGGTGGGGAAGGCTGCAAAAAGTACGACGGGACGGGTGCCTGTTCCCTATCACGCTTCCCGTGACCAGCGTGTCAGGTGGAAAAGCGGCAGGCGCATTTAATGCCCCGGCTCTCGTGCGCGCGTCAGGCGGCGGAGAGTGTCCTTGCGCTCGACGCCTCCTGATTCGCTCGAGCCTGTCTCCGTATTCGACGGTAGTTAACACTCGACCCCTGAGTGGTTCGCTCGACGCCTTTTCCGTCTTCGAGGCTGCGGCCGCCGTCGATCGTATGTGTTCGACCAGAGCGTCGAGTTGGGAGCCTCGACCTTTGTACGGGTAATCTCGTTATATGCATTGGTGAGGGTACCCCTTATTGATACCCTCGACAGTAAGTTTGACTATATTTATAAAAAATACTCACAATATTTATGTCTTTAAATAAATTTGTTAAAAAACTAGATTTAAAAATCTTTCCAATAATACTATTTACGTATCATAAGTATTAATATTTTTAATATATATTAATCAAAGTTGTTTCTATGCGGACTAATAAAGGAGTAGTACATTCATCAATAAAAAAAAGAAATAATCGAAAAACTGAAGGGGTGGTAGTGAAAAGATGGCCGGAAAAAGAAAGCTGCACGACGCAGGATGCAGTTGCAGCAGGCAGTCCCAGCGCAGCGGATGGGGCAGTACAAAAAGCCCCCCAAATCAATCAAAGCGGGCGCACGAGCCAAAGCGTAAAGGCAAAGCACCGTTAATTTCCCGGAAAAGGGAGGGGGCTAAACACAAAAAAATTCACCAGTACTGTACTACGGCACCGCCTCCTCCCTCCCCCTCCCCCTCCTCCTGCTCCCCCACCTCCTCCCTCCACTCCCGAAACCCTCGCCGCCGCCGCCGAAATCCTCGTCGCGGCGGCGATCACCGCTCCCCTCGATGCTAGCGGCGCGAGAGGGTGGCGAAGCGCGGCCTGTCTCTCCCAGGTCCGCGCGCCCGGGGCGGCTCTGAGGGCCCAGAGCTTGTCTCGGCTCCCTGCCAAGCGCAGCCGAGCACCGCGCCGGCGCCGCCTTTCGTCGCCGCTCGCGTGGCAGTTCCGGGCTGTAGGCTGGGCGCTGCTCTGTTCTGGGTCTACTGTAGCGCGGTTGGGATTTTTAAGGTTCCTATACTTTGGGGGCGCTGGTATGTAACCCGAGCTTTCTTGGATGGACTCCCTCCTTCAAAGATTGTGTTTTTTTTAGTCAAAGACCGATTCTTTCTTTCTTTCTTTTCCTCGTTCTTCATTCATTTCGTGTTTGTCTGCCGCGTGGTACTGCTCCCCTGTATCTAGTAATCCAACTAATCCAATCTTTTCTTCCATGCTTCAGCTGGGTTTATTGTTCCTTCGTCTTGGGCGCGCAAGAACGACATTGCTTCACACAATAAGGCTTCTGGGTACAGTTTGGTTTCCAGAACTCCTGGGGGTTCGAGTGAACCCCCACATGTGCCACGCCAGGTCAGTCCCTGCTCCAAATTTATTCCATTTCCCCTCTAGCCAGTGACTTCGTGTTTGATTTCTTGGCAAGCATAAGAACTGATCGACCAATGCAAAATTTCACAGAAAATAAGGAGAATAAGGCGTCTCTCTTTCATGGGGCAGCCAGGGACGGATTCTGTCCTAGGGAAGGAGAGCAACGGCATTGTCCCTAACCTCAATGGGGGCGTGTCTGCAGCGAAGCAGCAGTTGGAAGGGAAGGAGGCGTTGCGGTATGCAAACATCCTCCGATCGCGGAATAAGTTCACTGATGCTGTCAACTTGTACAACATTGTTCTTGAGAAGGAGGGCACCAATGTGGAGGCCCTTATCGGGAAAGGGATTTGCCTCCAGGCGCAGAACCTACCAAGACAGGCCATTGAGTGCTTTACAGAAGTTGTCAAAATCGAGCCAGGAAATGCGTGCGCTCTTACACATTGTGGGATGATTTACAAAGACGAGGGTCACTTGGTTGAAGCAGCAGAGGTATCTGCAGGTCTAATTATGTGTATTTCCTATTCTATCTGTTGTATTACTGATATTTTGAATTGCAACACGTGACAGAAAATATAAACCCTGTTTGCATTATGTTATTGCTATGAATGCCAGACTTGATGGAATGTTAAATGTAATTTACGTGTTTTTAAAGGTAAATATGTCAGTTTTAGACTTAGTACTACAGTCCTCTAAATTTACTGCCATTATCTTGTTTGTACCTTAACTCTGTTCTTTTCTTCCATGTCTACCTAATTAAATGAATTGACATTAGCATATTTCCTAATTAAATGAATTAACACTAGCATATTGGAAAAAATTATCAACATGCTGCTCTTACAATTTCTCTTAGTTTCTTGTATTAGCTTCCTAAATGTCACATTGAAAATTATAAAAACTGGGACAGGCATATCAAAAAGCTCGGACGGCAGATCCTTCCTACAAACCTGCTTCGGAACTTCTTGCTATTGTGTTGACTGATCTTGGAACTAGCTTGAAGCTTGCGGGTAATACAGAGGAGGGAATTCAAAAATATTGTGAAGCTCTGGAAGTAGACAATCACTATGCGGTACCATCATCACAGCAGCCTGTGTCTTGCTAATATTATCTTTCTATGGACAACTCTATATTGTTGTGATGCCTTAACCCAATTCACGCAGCCGGCTTATTACAACCTTGGAGTTGTTTATTCGGAGATGATGCAATTTGAAATGGCTCTTAGTTGTTATGAGAAAGCTGCACTGGAGAGACCATTGTATGCCGAGGCCTATTGCAACATGGGAGTTATCTATAAGAATCGGGGAGATCTAGAAGCAGCAATTGCCTGCTACGAGAGGTATCTTTTTTTTTTGTATCACAAGTACTCTTAGTTTTCTGAGAAATATACAACAATAACATGTTGAAGACTTGAAATTCTCGTGCCATGATCTTACTGTAATACAGGTGCTTGACTATTTCCCCCAACTTTGAGATTGCTAAGAATAATATGGCAATAGCACTAACTGACTTGGGAACAAAGGTGCAGACTTTCCCCTTACTATTTCAACTGGATCAGATTTTTTTTTTTTTGTGTGCTGTGTTCATCCTAGTGGTTGCCATTATTTTATTTTATTTATTTTTGTGCAATTCACAAGTTCGTACTGATCATACCAGATAGGATTGAACTGTAACTCCACCACTCAAGCCTTGTGTGAAACAAAAGTCTTTCTGTTCTTATCTCTTTCCCTTATTGAAGCAAACATAACTATTAACAAGTGCTTATCCATTCATATTTAATTTCAGCATGCTAAATTTGACAACATAGAAACAGTCTGACCACCCTTAATGGAAACATCACACATATGCAGCACATATTTCAGTTATTTTAGTTTTGAAGTTCTTATTTATGAGGATGAGCATTTGTTAGTGATTGATTATTGGCACATCTCTTGTGTTTTCACTTACTTTTTAAAAGATTGGAAATCCTCAGGTAAAAATTGAAGGTGACATCAATCAAGGTGTGGCATATTACAAGAAAGCTCTGTTCTATAATTGGCACTATGCTGATGCCATGTATAATCTTGGCGTTGCATATGGTGAAATGTTGAATTTTGAGATGGTTAGTTATATGCTAATCTCATCAATTCTGTTCTAACATAAAGGTTCACCTTAAGCTGAAGATTACATTTTTCTGAATCATGTGAAGGCAATTGTCTTTTACGAGCTTGCTCTGCACTTCAATCCTCGCTGTGCGGAAGCGTGCAACAATTTAGGAGTAATATACAAGGATAGAGATAACCTTGACAAAGCTGTTGAATGTTATCAAGTAAGTGAAACTAATTTTGCTCTTGCTTTCAGTTTTTTTGTGGGCAAATATTAATTTGTTTTCCTTTTTCTTTAATGTTTTCAGATGGCACTGTCAATTAAGCCACTTTTCGCTCAGTCACTAAATAACCTTGGAGTTGTCTATACTGTTCAGGTCTGTTCCTCTGTTATCAAATTTCTCTTGCACAACTCCTCTTTTGTTTTTCTGGTTACTTTGCTCTTTTAGCCTACTCAAATATGCTTATATTTATATAGGGTAAGATGGATTCTGCTGCAAGTATGATTGAGAAGGCCATACATGCAAATCCCACATATGCTGAAGCATATAATAATCTAGGTAATGAATAACCCGCCAGTGCTGTGCAGATGCTTAAAATGTCATGTTTGATATATAGTTTTCTGCTATAAGAGTCACCTTGTAAGATGTGGGCATGTCAAATCATAGGCCTTTCTGCTCAGTGCTCACCTTTTTTTGTAATAATAATATCGTATTTGTTTATGAACCCCAAATTGCAAGATAACTTAAAATTATTTTATCAGAGTTATTAACTGTATTTCATCATTTTTCTTTGTCATCCTAGGTGTTCTTTACAGAGACGCTGGTAGTATTACTTTAGCAATTCATGCTTACGAGAGATGCCTTCAGATAGATCCTGATTCACGAAATGCCGGCCAGGTACCCCTCAGTTATGCTCATTATATTTTTTTTGTGCTGCTTTATGTTGTAGTTAAAGATTTGATTACATCAGAAATTATCACTAATAAATCTTAAATAAGCTTGGCAGTTTGGTAAACAGCCATGGGTAGATATTGCACATCTGAATAATTATACTATCACATCTTTATCATTCTGGAACGAATTTCATTACTTAAACTTTGCTTTTGGTTGGAAGTATGTCTTTTTACTTTTCTATAACTTTTGTATATTTTTTCAATGGCTGACCATATCGCTTACATTTGTCCTGTTATGTGACAAAGTTGCATGCTAATTCGTTTACAGAACCGTTTGCTTGCAATGAACTATATCGACGAGGGCTCAGATGACAAGCTTTATGAAGCTCACAGGTCATTTTGTTCACTATTTACAATAGGCTCGACATGTTTATGTTAGCATTGCCTTTGTTTCCATGAGCTAAATATCAGCAGGATTGTTCACTGTCTTTTATTTGTTTTACAGGGAGTGGGGAAAACGCTTTATGAAATTGTATCCACAATATACATGTTGGGATAACACAAAAGTTGCTGATCGCCCATTGATAATCGGTTATTTGTCTCCTGATTATTTTACTCATTCTGTGTCCTACTTCATTGAAGCTCCCCTTACACACCATGACTACACAAATTGCAAAGTGGTTGTCTACTCTGGTGTTGTCAAGGTATAGAAAACTGTTCCTTTTCCTCTTACCTAATTTTATGGATTGTACACACTTTAAGCCATCAATTTATTAGGCCACTTTCTTTATTAGGATCCAAAATTTATGTTGAAGTGTACAGATGATCCTTTTAAAAAAAAAATCAAAACATGAGATATATTTAGTGACCTTTGTCCTTTTTTTGAGCATGCAAACTTCATGGTTTCCTTTGTCCTTTTTCATGACACTTTGTTTAATCATTTTTCACTCACATTTTCTTTCATTGATGATTATTTAGGCAGATGCCAAGACACTTAGATTCAAGGATAGGGTGTTGAAAAAGGGTGGATTGTGGAGAGATATATATGGTATTGATGAAAAGAGGGTTGCTAGCTTGGTAAGGGAGGATAAAGTGGACATACTTGTGGAACTTACTGGTCACACTGCAAATAATAAGTTAGGAACAATGGCATGCCGACCTGCTCCTATTCAGGTAGTTTGGCGCTCCATGATGCATATCTGTTTCCCCATTATTTTCAGAAATGTTCTCACAGGAGCAACATTTATTCTTTGTCTGATCAGCATGCTTTGTTTGAACCTTGAATTGTATGCTCTTACAGGTTACCTGGATTGGCTACCCCAATACAACAGGTTTGCCAACAATTGACTACCGAATCTCAGACTCATTGGCTGATCCACCTATTACAAAACAAAAGTAAGACATGCTCATCTTGCAGTCACAGTTATTCCAGCATGTAGTTTTCTATCCTCAGACATGTAGAAGCTCATAGCAGCAATTGTCTGCAGGCATGTTGAAGAGTTGGTGCGCCTTCCTGAAAGCTTTCTTTGTTATACTCCTTCCCCAGAAGCTGGGCCCATTTGTCCAACACCAGCAATTTCAAATGGTTTCGTCACTTTTGGGAGCTTTAACAATCTAGCAAAGGTGACAATTAATACTTGAAAGATTTGCTTTTGTGCTGAATCACTCAAATTAGTTTTATTTTCTTTACAGATTACACCGAAAGTATTGCAAGTTTGGGCCAGAATATTATGTGCAGTCCCTAACTCCAGGCTTGTGGTTAAGTGCAAGCCATTCTGCTGTGAGAATATAAGACAGAAATTTTTGTCCACACTAGAGGAGTTGGGTTTGGAGTCATTACGGGTTGATCTGTTGCCACTCATCCATCTGAATCATGATCACATGCAGGCGTATTCCTTGATGGACATCAGGTGAGCAGTTGTGTCATACTATCATTGATTGTAGGCTGAGTTTATGGCAGTCTTTTTTTCTCTGAATGACATTTTTGTTGTTACTTGAAACAGCATCTGAATGGTTTTATTTGTTTGTGCAGCCTGGATACATTTCCGTATGCTGGCACTACGACTACATGTGAATCTTTATACATGGGGGTTCCATGTGTTACAATGGCTGGTGCTGTTCATGCTCATAATGTTGGTGTTAGCCTGCTCAGCAAAGTTGGTAAGTAACTGAATGTTACGTTTTCATCTATTTGTAGAGGTTGTATCAAAGGTTCACTTTTCCGTGGCCTGCTTTTTATTTTTGTTATACTTAGCATGTATTATCTGAATAAGATAATGTTTTACTTAACCTACTAATAGTTAGTAAATCTTCTAGCTATCAAAAAAGGCCATTTTCCTTGCACTGCCAAATGGTATTTATTATCCAAATGCAACTGTGGTCTATGGGTTGATGTTTTGTCTTTCCCCCTCTGTTGTAGGGTTGGGGAGGCTGGTTGCCAAAACTGAGGATGAGTATGTCAGCTTAGCATTGGGTTTGGCATCAGATGTGAATGCCTTGCAAGAACTGAGAATGAGTCTCCGGGAGCTGATGATGAAGTCACCCGTCTGTGATGGAGAGAAATTCACCCGTGGCCTGGAAGCCGCATACAGGGACATGTGGCGCAGGTATTGTGATGGAGACGTACCATCTCTCAGGCGCTTAGAACTGTTAGAGGAACATCCTGTTGTCAATAAGCCAGACTCAGACAAGACCTCTGAGAAGCTTGCAGATCTGAAAGCACAGAGAGCAGGCGTGACTGTGGAGGAAGATAAGCAGCCCCCAATAATGGCAAATGGTGTGAGATCGCCCGATTCACCTGCTCCTGCAAAATGCGAAGCAAATGGCAACAGCGGCTAATGACCAAGAAGACGGCATGCTCCATTGATGCAGACCGATACTGATATACTGTAGGTTGATTGATGTGAGTGATATCTGTGTTTAGAGGGAGGGAGAGGAGGTAAGCTCCGGGTGTCTGATTGACACTGTGACTCGTAGGCAAATGTAAGATAATTAAAATGTGGGTACAAGCTTATAGAGTTTGATTTGTAGAGCTTTACCCCTGTGTAGGTTCATGATATGGTAACTTGAGTTGCAGTATTAGAAACAAAAGGACAAAGGCGCTGGTTGTATATGTAGTAGAAATATGACAGTGAAACAACTTGAAGAGTCTATTAACCGAGGCAGTTCCAACAGGATGTCATGGTATCAGTCTCTCGTACCTGGTGATTTATGAGGAGGTTTTGCTGGTTACTGACCAGCATGACTGAGCAGCAGCCGCTGCTACCTCAACGTGACTGGTTGCGTGCGGAGAGCGCGGATGGTGCGTCCCACGAACCCATTAGCCGTCGGAGCTCGCCGGTGTTAAGGTTTGAGAGTTAGGGGACCTACTTATCGACGTCGTAGAAGGGGAATCTGCGCGGTTGAGACTGCAGCAGGGTGGCGCGGCCGCTTGCCAGGGTAGTGGGGTTGGGTGGGGACGTTGTGGCCAGAGTGGTCGCCGACAATTGAGCCTTCGCTTGTTTTATTCAACAGTGTTTAGAGCATCTCGAACAACATCCTAATATTACTCGTCCCTATAGAACTATTAGAGAGATGAGTCCTTTTCTTTACATCAGTACATCCTCTTTATTTTTTTTTTGTCACCAATATCTCCTCCATCTCTTCTCAAGTAAGAAAAGAGTTCGCATCTCCTCCAATGAGCTAGGGCCTATACCAACTGCCACTTTTATCTTCTTGAGCACATGTTATTGGCCGAATTGAGCACGCCGCCTCTAAGCCCTCCGACCACCATGGCCATCTCCCTCAGTGCTCCCAGATCGCCATGGCCACCACATGTGCTCGAACATGCACCTTCACCTCCTGAAGCATGTCCTCAGCCAAGTCATGTGCCTGGCCATGGACCTTTCATCACCTCGAGCATGTCCTCATCCAGAGTCATGTGCCCGGTCTACGGGCCCAGCCTAAGCCTGCTGGGCTTCGCTTGACCCGTGAGTCTCAGTGAATAGGGCCTGGGTTTTTATGTTCTGTTGTTGGGCTGAGTAGCATGGCTGCAGCATGGCAATGTGTTGAAGTGCCTACCTGCCTGCATGTGGATTAGGGCGTGCAAACCGCCATGGCAGGCCGTGCAGATGCTCCATACAGAATATTAGGCCTTGTTTAGTTTTAAAATAAATTTCAAGATTTTCTGTCACATCGAATCCTACGGCTTATGCATGAAGCACTAAATATAGATAAAAAATAAATAATTGCACAATTTACATATAATTTACGAGACGAATCTTGAGCCTAGTTAGTCCATGATTGGACGATATTAGTCAAATACAAACGAAAATACTACAGTGTCCATTTTGCAACTAAACAAGGCCTTAATTACTGACGAGTGCATCAATTGTAACTTTCTGGGAGCACAAGAGCAGATTCTTGACAACTAAACACTAATAGTAAAATATTCCATCCGTCCAAAATTCATAGCATTTGCTACACATCTATAAGATATACATTATGTCTAGATCATAGTAAAAATTACGTATCTAAAAAACTAAGAACAATTTACAATCTGGAATGTTGGAAGTATATGTCGTGGTAGGGAAAAAAAAAACTTCACCATGTCCACTCACACGCGCACACAAATAGTTGTGCCTCAACCCTCAAGGCGGAAGCTTCCATTAACGTCTTTGAAAATACAAAGAAATTTAAGTACGTAGTAGTATTTTTGGAGAGAACAATAGAACTTTTCCCTTTTCGGCAACTAGGGACAATAAAACCATTCAGAAATTCGTCAGCAATTGACAATACGAGGATAGAAACGAAAAGATCCTGATAGTATTGGGGCAGCTGGAATCAAAAGTGTTTTGCCGGGTTTTTGAACCAGAATTCATCTCCCATACCAGTTTTCCATCTTCATACCATAAGTGTTTATAGATAGTTTTTGAACTGGCTGACCATCACATCAACGAGGACAAATATTGGGTGAACCCATGCTACAATAATAATGTTTCCGCAGCATACTCCATGCAGAAAAACTCAACCACAGACGCATACGTATAAGTTGTTTCAAACACCTTGCTCAAAAGGTACAATCTACTCATCAGGTAGGTTTTCAGGTCAGGCGGATGGAGGGACTGAGAGTCATACAGGCCGGAACTAGCTGTATCTTTCATCTTTTCCCAAAGGTCCGCGCAACTAACATGGCGCAACTTACATGAACGGGGCCATTACTAAGCCTAAACCAACATTCGAGTTACATCTGGGCAATGCTTCAATCTTTGACGATGGCTCGCAAGATTTTCACTTCATGGATAGGCCTGAAACCAACAAAGGTAAGAAAGAAAGTTCAGCGGACGTAAACAGGGATCAGATTCAGACATCATTGACCAAAACAGGAGGTTTTCCTATCAGACCAAAAAAAGGAGAAACATGGTATTCCAGAAAACAGGGATATATACTATATAGACTAGTGTCTAATCATCATGCACCATACATCATACAATACATCCGATGCAACTTCCTAATCAATGGTTGTAAGGGTGCAATGCAGGTCTTCTTCTTTAGTAAGAAATCAATTGTGCCATAGTGCTCATTTAAATACACAGGCCAAAACAAACACATATCAAGAAACTTGCCATGCACAGTTGCACACTATATGCTGCGACCTGCGATGCACCTATGCCAATGCCCTAAGTAAAAACCTTCTCTTCAGTAGAGATCAGATGCAAAGTATTACCTGTCATTTTTGTCAGTCTGCACACTACCAAGGCGCTTAACAATTTCCATTCCTCTGCATACCCTCCCAAAAATTGTATGTTTCCCTGGAACATTACATCATGTTAATTGTATGAATCTGCAAGCATAGTAAATGAAGAAAAGTTCATCCCAAATGCTATACATCTACCACACTAAATTCAGATTTGGCAACTAACATTTCAAGAGGGAAGAGCTCCTAACGTTCAATATATCAGATAAAAACAGTAGTGGGAAGTAAAAAGAACAGTTATGTAGTCATCATGATCTCTAAACTGTTTGTATTAGCTCCGATGACTTATGTCTTTCAAAACTTTTAAATTTAATTAACTCAGTTTTAGTCACCATTTCTTCTCTATAGTTTATCAGCTTTCTTTATGGTCCCATTATTAAAAAGGACCAAAATATTGAAATGTCTTTTTTTACAGCTCATATGCGCACACCACCAAAAAAATATACTTAATCAGTTAGTCGCCATGTTTTTCAGCACGCAAATGAAAAGGTTGGCACAGGTCAAAGTAATCAGACAAGAAAAAAGCAAACACCTATCCTTACCATCAAGTGACTGACAAGGCGCAAGAGTTATGAAGAACTGGCTTCCATTTGTATTTGGGCCAGCGTTTGCCATGGACAGAATTCCAGCTCCAGTGTGCTTCAACTCTGACTTTATCTCATCCTCAAACTTTGCTCTGCAAAGAAAGCAACAGCAGCAAGAGCACCAATTTTAGACAGGATCACAAATTCACAACTAAAGAGAGAGAATAGCAGAGACAGTTTCATCTTACAGCTGGCCCAAGAAAAGAAACATGTTACCAGCTATCTAGCAAATTAGCTTTTGACCAAGCTAGCAGCCCAAAAACGGTGGTATTAAGGCCATTGAAATATTGTACAAGCAGAGTAGTTAATCTTTCCCAACACAACACATATTGCTGTTGTAAGATAGCATTCACTTGACTAATGTAACATCTAATAAAAATCACGGCAAAACTTTTGCCGTCCTTTCTAAAAAAAACCAATGTGACGATGCAATCATTGATCAAAAACTAACACACATAGATAACAACGGCAAAATCAGTGGGAATAGGCCACTGAAATGTTGTACAAAGGGAGTAACCAGCCCTTTTTTCTCCTTCCCAGCACTATGCTTTATACTCCATCGAATACTGGGTATACACATCTATTGTTGCTGCAGACTAGCATCCAAAATCAACTGTGCAAACAACATAGTCGTTGATTCAAGAATAAATCAAGGGTAGTGAACAGACTGCTCACCCATATATGGACTCGCCACCTCTGCCGGTTCCAGTAGGATCCCCACCTTGCACAATGAAATCCTAAGCAGGCACAAGAACAGCACCCACTCATTAAGTACCCAAGATCAGACAACACAACCAAAGAAGAAACTCAGGAGATACCTTGATGATGCGGTGGAAGATGACGTTGTCGTAGTAGCCGCGACGCGCGAGCTCGACGAAGTTCCGGCAAGTCTTGGGCGCGTGCTTGTAGTACATCTACGGATCGAGTAGGACCATCAGCATCAACCATGAAGTAGAAGCGAAGGGCCCAGCCGCAAAGGGAGAGGTGGAAAGAGAGGGGATGCAGCCGAGGGGAGAGAGGGGAGGTACCTCAACAGTGACGGCGCCCATGGAGGTCTCGAGGGTGACCTCCGGCGTTCCACCGTCGGTGCTACCCCACATGCTGGGCAAGGGCCCGGGCACGGCAAGGTGAGCGGCGGCGGCGGCGGCCGCGGGTGGAAAGCGGAGGGGACGGGAGACGAGAAGCGAGGCGAGTTCGTCTGGAAGGCAGAGGAGAGTACAGGGGGCCTTGGAGATATTTCGCGGACATTACAGAAACAACCCTGAAGTTGTGCTATTTCGTCTGGAAGGCAACGATTTCATGGCATTCCTTATCTGCATTTGAGGAAATTGAGGCATCTATCACTATCAGCTGCTGTAGCATCATACTAGTAGGTAAAGTGACTAATCGAAGTAGGATTTTACAGCTAGTGTACAAACATCTTATTCTTGATAAAATTGGAACAGTTTTTATCGTCATCGTCTTCTCTCAGAAAACCATTAGAGTAGAACAGCCAAGAAAAAAACATAGAACAACAGAAGACCTCATTCTGGATCACTGCACGGTTAGCAATCATTCACGCGGCACTCAAGTTTAGGTTGGAATTCAGAGTCTTTGTTCGGTTGATTATATTCTTGTACAGACAAAAGACCGTGCGTAACCGATTCAAGAGTTGTGGCGCCGGGCAACAGTACAATCCCCAGCTGGAACTTGAAGTTATCATGCATGTTTAGCCAAAAGCAAATTACGGATTGTTGCATTGTATACCAAGCCAAGTTAAAGAGTTTTGACAATCGGTAACCTAGGCTTAGCTACTAACCACATTGGAACAACACAGGCATAAGCATGCTCCTAGTCCTAGCTATGAACTGAAAAAAAAACAAACTACTGCTACTAGTAAAAATAATAATATATACATTGTCAAATGCTTGACAGTAAAAGTACTGCTACTTAAAAAAATAAATCAAAGTACTGCTATTAGGCCAGTCTCAATGCATAGTTTCATGACACACTTACCAAGACTATAAACTAGGTAACCGAGCCACCGAAGTTTCATGGGGATGAAACTCCTCTCTCATCTGGTGAAACTCCTTCATTTAATGACCCTGCCAAGTCAACAATCTTGCTTATGTGACACCCTATTTAATATGCATGACACTCTCATAAACATGCATTGAGACTGGCCTTAGTGTGTGAGACTAACGTGATGACCAACAACACCAACCATACAATTTCGACTTCAGAACAGTATAATACAGTATTTAATTTAAAAAGCACTCAGTGATCAAAGCAACTTTTTTTTTTTGAGAAAAATAGTGATCAAAGCAGTTGGAACTATTTGGGCCTCAGTGAGTGATCAAAGCAGTCAGAATCTCGTGTTTAAAAACGGCCCAAATCCAGCCCAGCGCAAGACGTGCGTACGTACCTTCTAGTCTCGTCTCGTGCCCTCTTCTCCTCACTTCCGCCGCTTTCCACACACGACACCAGCCGAAGCCACCGCCCTCCAGCGAGCAAAGGCATTGCCGCGATGCCGCCGGTGGTCCCGAGGTCCGACAGGATAGTTCGCCGGACGGCGATGGTCGGCGCAGCCACCGCCGCCTACTTGCTCCTCACCGCCGACTACGGCCCCGGCTACCCCAACCCTGTACGCACCGTACTCCTCCTTTCCTACGACTGCTGTTTATGATAGCCTGATGATTTGTGATACATACAGCAAACCAGTAATTTGCTTTGGCTAAACATGGTAACATCCAGTTCCAGGTTACAGCTGGGGCATTGTACTTTTGCCCTGTCTGGAACGCAGTAATTTCACAGGATTTGCACAGAAAGTTTTTTTTTTTTTAAAAAAAAACAGTTCAATTTTGCAGGAGAAACTCAGGAACAACAAGAGAAAAAAAAAATCCCGTGTTCCAAACAAACCCTCAACAGTCAACATGTAGCTTCGGTTTTTGAGAGAATATGCTGATAGAAACTACTAGTGTACTTTCAGTTTCTGCGATTGTTAGAGGCCATCTTCCCAATTTGATCAAGAATAAGATGTTTGTACACTAGCTTTTACATCCTGATGCTTCGATTAGTCACTTTACCTATATTAGTAATTTAGTACTCCCTCCATGTCCATAAAAAAAGTTGTTTTGAATATGGTTTTGGTCAAACATTTGGGAATATAAATTATGAATAACTTTTAAGTTGTTGAATTTGGAAATGTGAAAAGCATATGAATAGATTTGTCTTAAAAAATACTTTCATAAAAGTATACATGTCCTACTTTTTGATAGATATTTTTATAAAAATAAGGAGTTAAAGTTAAGCTTTCGAGACCGTATTGTTGTCCTAAACGACTTTCTTTATGGGTATGGAGAGAGTATGATGCTACAGCTGACAGATGCATCAATTTCCTCAAATGCAGATAAGGAATGCCTTGGAATCGTTGTCTCTGTTCCCCAAATCAGACACAGACAAGGATAATGTTCATCAGGCTGAACAAGATACAAGTAACTTGAAGCCAGATGGTACAGTAATCAAAAGCAGCAGTGCATCGCCTACTGGGAATTAAGCTAGATAGGTGAGACCATGATTTGCATCTTTATATACTGTAATATATAGCCACTGTGAGTGTTTCCATGTTCCTGAGCTGGACTGTTAGCAGTCGGTCAGTCAGATCGGCTTCCCCTTTTGTTCTCATTACCCAGCAGTTGCTGTTGCCATGTATCCGGATGCAGTGACCGTTTCAGTTATGATCGTTTCAGTTTGTACTGTTCATTCATGTTGAAAAACAAGGTCATGATGGCAACCTGATAGATCATCTACGGGCTTGTTTGGCACAGCTCAACTTCACTAGTAAAGCTGTTTTTTTAGAAAATAGCTTTATGAGTGACTTTCTAGATGAAGCTGAGCTGTTTTGGAAAAAGTGTTTGGCAAAATAACTTCACCAACTACTTCATGCATAGTTGAGAGAGAGAAATGAGGGAGAAGCTGCAATAAGCTATTTTTTTTTCTAGCTTCATCCAACTTATGTCTTTGTGAGAGGAGGAGAAAAACAGCTTCATCCATGAAGCTGTTTTAGAAATAAGTATTTGGCAAAAAAAACAGCTCACAACAGCTCATGAAGCTGTTGTGAGCTGTACCAAACAGGCCCTATATATCTCGTCGAATTGAAATCGAACAAATTTGGGAGAAAGCAACATGCGTGAGGATGAAACGCGAGCGAGTCACGTGACAATTATTCTACTAGGCTCTCTCATTGACACGTACAACCTGGGGCTGTGATGGCTGAGGGGCCCTTTGAGACGAAACAATGGAAAAACATAGGATTGAGATTCTATAGGGATGAATTCCTTTGGCAGTCTTTGGATTGTAGGAAGTGCTCATAGGAAATCTAAAGAAAACTTTATTTTCCCTTCAATTTCATAGGAAAACTAGAGGAAAATATAATCTATTTGGAGCTCATGGAAAAATCTTTTTTTTTTTTGCACGAGGAACAAAGCACATAATGAACTAATGGTTCCTAATCAAGGGAGTAGAATGGAATAATCAACTGAGAAAGCCATGCATCTGAGTGACGGCATCGTGACAAGGCATTGCATCTGCCACACTGCTCTCAACACCTCGACGATAGACAATGCGATAAACGGAGGCGCAAAAGCTTTGGTGAATACTCGTTGTCGTTGCCATGGAGTATGCAGATGCTGTTCGTTGAGATGGATCAGGCTCTTTTGGTCGGTGTGGATGAACAACTCATTTTGCAGGAGATAATGACGCCACTGATGACTGATCAACCGCCATGACCATAGCCAGGTATTCCTTCTCATAAAGTTGAGAGACCTTGATTGCGCGGACCCAATGCCTTGCTGATGTAGGCTAACGGTAACGGGCGGGTGACCGCACCAGTGCTGGATGGTGCTAGCTAGCTAGGGTACAAAACACATGTGTATTTGTTTAGATTCTATTGGGAACGTGGGATTAAAAAAAAGTATCCAAGGTCACATTAAAAAAATGTTACACTAACTATGCACGTTAACACCATCATATCAGTCACATAAAAAAGTTACACAAGTATCCACATCTATTTCATATGGATCCAACATATCTGTAGATTTTTTTTTAAAAAAAAAAGAATACATGTTTGTGGATCTAACTGCAAGATATTTGCCTAATCCCATTTTTGCCCTTGAATGACAATACAACAAATGACTGGTATTGGCCACACCTAATTTGGTACTATCCCCACCTATCTGGTACCTTCAGGTACTTTGATCTCGCCCGTTGGAGGTCCTATCTTTTTTCCAACCACTGTAAAAATTCTCAAAATATTAATACTGTTCAATCTAGTCAAACTCTAGCATATTAAGTTATACTCCCTTCGTTCATGAAAAAATCAATTCTTAGAATTTGTGTCAGTCAAACCTTTTTAAGTTTGACTAACTTTATCGAAAAGAGTAACAACATTTATGACATAAAATCCGCATCGTATAAAAATATATTTTATGATGAATCTAATGATACTAATTTGATACTATAAATTCTAGCATTTTTTTTTAGAAATTTGATCAACGTTTAAAAATTTTGACTTATGACAACTCCACAGGCATATCCTAGCTATTCATCGGACACCGATGGACAGTTGTGGCAAGTGGAACATGAGGACAAACGAAAAATGCGATATGCCGATATGGTGTGTAAAGCTTTGGACCTTACCGAAGGGAGTGACAATAATGTAGCTAGTGCTGAGGGCCTGGGGTATTCTCTGCCACCCACTGAGAAAAAGTTGCGCCAAAAATTGTAGCACGAGAAATTTAAACACGTGTGTACATGATCATATGACATGCATGATAATTAATGTTACATAGCACCAATTGTTTTTCTAAACGCTAAACTGTAACCCTTACTTTAGCCATTATTCGAGGTAAATAATAAACTAAACAGGCTAAATAGATTATTCAATAAAAACAGCACACCACCATCATGTAGTATTTACATGGTGTTTAAACGGTGAACAGTGCATAGAACTCGCAGGTGCACATGTACAGTATACACCACACAGCATACACACATCTAAGTGCTTATCACTCAAGAAGTGGAAACGTGGACACCGGCTAGCCAGACGCACCTGCCACTCCATTGTTGCCAGCGCAACCTGGCCCATCCATGGCTTCGTCATCGTCATATTCAACTGGGTCGAGCACCGCCGGCGAGAGCCCAGGGCTGTTCTGAAGCACGGCCCTGAGATCCTCGTCGTCGTCCTCCAGCTTTGCCCTGAGGAACGCCACCATGGCGCCCCCGATGGCCCTCCTGGCGAGGTCCTTGGTGGTGTTCGTGTTCCTCTTGCACATGCAGTTGCTGATGACGTAGGGCACGCCGTCGTCGTCCAGCATGTCCAGGTGCCCGTAGTCCCTCACCACGACGTGGTACCGCGGCGGCGCGCACTCGTCGTAGAACTCGCCGTGGCTGACGCCGGCGGGGGCGCACGGCAGCAAGCCCTTGGGTCCGAGCCCCGTGCCGACGACCAGCGCCGGCATGCCCGGGTCCAGGGACCGGGGCTCGAACGTCAGCACCTTCGGCTCCAGCTGCAACTCCTTGGATAGCCCCGCCACGGGGTCCACGCCGATCAGGGCGGAGAACTTGAGCGGCGTTGTGTCTGAGGAGGAGGAGGAGGATCCGAGACCGAGCGCCACGGCGAAGGCGGTGTCGCCGCCGCGGCTGTGGCCGGCCAGCGCTAGCCTGGAGAGGTCCGGCGTGACGCCGTGGAGGTGGAGGATGTTGGTGAGGACGTGCGCCAGGTTGTCGGCGAGCCAGGCGGTGACCTTCCTGGTGGCGTCGATGTCCTTCAGGTCTTTCATGTCGAGCGGCGGCAGGATGCCGCCGAGCTGTGATGATGAGCCGCGGCGATATGATCGACGAGATACACGTCAGATGTATTTTCAGAGCTCAGGAAAAGAACGGAAACATGCATGCATGATGCTGGCACATTTTTCCGGCGACGACGAGGACGAGGACGACAGAGAGGACGGACCTGGGGTGCGACGGCGATGAACCCGTGGGACGCGACGTGCGACAGGAGGGTCTGGTACCAGCTGTTGTACATGCTGCAGCCGTGCAGGAAGACGGCGACGGGGTAGACGCCGGCGTCGGTGGGGGTGACCACCATGAGCGGCTTGGGGACGCCGGGGACCTGGCTGTGGTCGACGTGCTTCGTGTCCACGGGGTGCCGCCCCCGCTTGAACACCGCAGTAGTGCTGATGGCCACCGGCGATGCCATATATATCTCCGGCGGCCTCGATCTGACGTTAACTTGTACGTACGGTGAGTAGCGTTGATGGGCGGTGGAACACGAGGTGCCGCGCGTTGCTAAGATTTATAGCCGGCAGGGGGCTAGCTGATCGAGGCACGGCGAGCACGACGACAATGGAGGCTGCTGTGCGTGTTCCTCGTTTGCATTTGTATGTTTGCATGACGCATTGGATGCATGTGTAGTACTGCCAGTGACCACACTCATAAATCCTGTTTGTCGCATGGCTCCTGTTGTTCGCCCATGCTCTCACGGGCCGGCTCGCAATCTACTAGGGAGTACGTACGTGGTGGCCGCTAGGTGCGCGTGGCACGTGTGCCACGCATAGCTGCACATGTTTCAAATAATTAATAATAGTTTATTTTCTTTATTTTAAGTTTTATTTTTTTTTCTCAAACCTGAGTAAATATTTAGAAAACTATATAAAAACACATTGTTCACATAGAAGCGTCAGGGCACCCGTTATGGATGGAGGGACATTTCTTTGGATGGGTCTCATAATGACAAGATATCATCTTATATTTTGTCCCTAATGTTTAGAAACAAGCCTAGGTCTATAATTGAGCCCATCGTTCGTTATCAACTTACCATCTACCGACCCCCTTTTCTTGCTTGAGCACTCTTTATCCATCCTCTTTCTTTTTCCTCTAGTACTTCTCCCTCTCTTCCTCCCGCATGGCTCCCTTGCCCCCGTTCGCCCGCTCCGCCACCATCTACCTACATTGTTCCGATCCCCTCTCCTCCCTTGTGCGCCGCCTGTTCCATCCAAGACGAGCACGCTAGCGCCAGCATATGTTGGATTTAATTTTGGGCTTGACCTATTTTAATGAAATTAAATCAAAAAGAAATCCTAAGGTCCATATTAAATGTTGTGTACAATATAGTTTTAGTCCTATATGAGATTTTAACTAGATATTGATACAACTTATATACGTGAACTATATGTACATCTATTGAGAAGTTGAGAGAGGCAATAAGCATTCCGCGTGCGCCGCTACAACTCAGGGTTATTCTCTTTTTCCACATGGCCCATTTCTGCTACCTCTACTTTCCAGCAGCTGGAAACGCTCGACACTATAGCTCTTCTTCACTGCACCGAGCAGAACAACGATTCTAGTGCCGCTAGGTATTCTACTGGAGCCACCCTTATCTTCTTTATTGTTGTTAGTACCATGATTGGTGTGATGTTCATTAGCATTTTTTCGACTAGATCACACTCCTGATGTCGCAAATGTTTTGCTAGTCTTTTTCTAGATTAAATTATGCCTTAATTTGTCTAAAATTCTAACAACATCCAGCTAGATATGGGGCATGTGGGCACCGAGCTCGGAGGGCATGCCACCTGGGATGGAGGCCGCTAGCATCAAAGGGGTTGTCTATGGTCGAAGGATGGGAGTGGGTTCCATGGATAGGAACAACTTCTTCATAGATTTCGGTACATGATATATGGGGTCCTATACTCATCTTTAGGTCCTATTTGGTTGGATTTTAAGAGTTTGGATAAGAAAATCTCGAAATCCTAATCTCATCCAAACAGACAAACATATATTGGATTTTAACACACATACACACAAATCCAATAAAACACATTAGATTTTTTTATCCATGTTCTTAAAATTCTAGTGGAACCAAACGAGACCTTAATGTATTCAACCAGGACAGTAACACCATTTTGGACGCTCATATTCATGGAGAATGTAATGGCGCTGATTTTTTTCACAAAAAATAATGACACTAAATTTTTTAAAGGACAACAATTGGGAATAGTATTGTATCCAACTTGCACAATTTCAATAAGAACGACTCAACGGATTAACAAACTCTTATTCACATCACTACACCAATGTAGGTTACATTGAACCAACTTAACCTAAACCCAAACTAACAAGAAACTAAAATATACCCTGAATATACCACTCACTCCACTAATAACTTGTACAACAACTCACACATTAGAATCTCAACACTGATCACGTTTAACAAGTCAAACAAAATAAAGAAAGCATAGCCACCATGCAATTCTTTATTACAATATATTGAGTTCACCGCACAGATGTGGCCAAATAGGTCCAACATCCAAGCTATCCAAACACCCATGACCACCCTCCACACGGGAAAGGGCTATCCGGCTACAAGCCATACAAAGGGTTGCATTCTATGTAACAAACTAAGAACCAATCTGTTAAGCTGATTGTCTCATTGTGAGTTTGTAACCCTACTCTCTCTACCTATATAAAGGAGGGTAGGGACGTCACAATCGGAATCCAATCCATCTCATTCTAATTTTCTACGTAGTTAGGAGTAACAACTCCTGTAATCTAGCATACGAATATAAGAAAAGCAGCAGCACCAATTGGACTAGAGTTTTTCACACCACCGCGGCCTAAACCATTATAAATCCTTATGTCTCATGTGTTACTATCTGATTTCTCTTATGTAATCACGTTGCTAAGCATTTTCAAAGCTAAATCATCCGCAGTTGGAACAGCAAGACGGTCGCGCCTAGAAGCCTTTCGCGTCATGATTTGTTTTTGCTCGTGAAGGCACTACAGTACACGTGGCGTGTGTGGCATCACCAAATGCTTGACCGTTATAGTACTTGCCACTAAAAAAATAAAAATATATACTAAGAGTTTGAGACCTAGGAGTATACTCCGTAGTTCAGTACTACATGTGTGGCATCACCAAATGCCTGAGCCCAAATAAAAGTACCGCTACTAGTAAAAAAACAAAGTACTGCTACTAGTAAAAATAAAAATCAAATTCCTATACTAGCAAAAAAACAGATTTGTCTTTTATTTTTTATATCCTCACAAATCAGAGAACTGCTATTAGTGAAAATGAAAAAAAATAAAATAAATCATGTCTGAGCCCAGGTTCGAACTGGGGACCTTTAGTGTGTGAGACTAACGTGATAACCAACTACACCACCCAGACAAGTTGATTTTAGGACAGAAGATAATTTACATATTAAAAATTTCCAAGAAGCACTCATGACTCACCCAGTGATCAAACAACTAGAACTGGAACTATCAGTGGGCCTCACTGAGTGATCAAAGTAATCCGAATCTCGTGTTTAAAAAGGGCCCAAGCCAGCATCCTCCAGACTCCAGCGACCACGCCCATTGCAGCGATGCCGCCGGTGGTCCCGAGGTCCGACAGGATAGTTCGCCGGACGGCGATGGTCGGCGCAGCCACCGCCGACTACGGCCCCAGCTACCCCTACCCTGTACGACGCCGCCAAAATATGGCGTGACAACGTGCGACCGGTAAGGGCTTACGTAGGCATTGGTGATATGTGTCATTCAAGATAGGCTTTGTTTAGTTTTAAAAAAAAATGTAAAATTTTTTAGATTTCTCTCGTCACATCGAATCTTGCAGCACATGCATAGAGTATATTATACAATTTGCCTATAATTTGAGAGATGAATCTTTTGAGCTTACTTAGTTTATGATTAAACAATAAATATTTGTCAAATACAAACGAAAGTGCTACAATGTCTATTTTGAAAAAAAAATAGAACTAAACAAGGCCTGATATACATGTAGCTGATCGATGGATATGGGGCTCTGATGATTGGTATTATTTTGGCCAAGGTTGGAACTTATCTAGCAGATAAAGACCAAAAAAGTTATTGCCTACATGAGTTACCCTCCAGCTACTATCCTTTAACCTTATATATATATATATATATATATATATATATATATATATATATATATATATATATATATATATATGTTCCTTTTGTTGTACTTTAGCAGTTTTAGACATCAAATGAAGAATGTGGATAATATGTGCTGAACAAAGAGAAGTGTTTCTCCAGATTTTGAGCCTACCTTATCTTATCGACTCTACTATGCAAGCGCTGTTTGGTTAACCATTAGCAGGACCTTGTGGGCCCTTGTGGTTATGAATAAACAAATGTTTCATTGGTGGCAAATCCATGTTTCAATCTGCTGATGCCGTTTTCATTATTTTTGTTTGTGTTTCTACAGCACTGGGAACGGCATCTACAGATGAGGGACCAAGTGCAAATGCATGAAGTGCATAGTCTCCTAAATCAAGAAGGAAGTGTCTGATCATAGAGGGGTTTGTGGTAGGATCACTCTTGGGGGTCCATGAATTTGCTGCTGGTTTTGTTACACTACATGGTTTGATTGTTGTGATGGTTGACGAATTATTAGTTACTAGAATTAATCATGTTGCTTCCTTGATCTGCATGTCTCAAGCATTTGTTAGCGAGTGCTGTATAATGATGCCATAGTGTCAATGGAGTGGATCAGTTGTGTTGTTTCCACTAGCATTACTTATTAGTGCTCTAAGCGCATCAATGTACTAAACCTAGCAATCATATATGCAATATTATATTATGGTATGGCAAGTGACAGCCATGTTGCAGAAACCCATGGGATGTCTCAACTTCTCCAAGTGAAAGCTTGCGTCTCTGTCTGGTGTGCGTGTGCGCTGGGACGGCCTGTGAGGGTCAAGTGCGAGTGCATGAGAAGTCCAAGGCCTCTCCTAAATTGACAAGGAAATGTCCAGAGGCAACCATAAGTGGGGTCTGTGGCCTGCATCACGCTTGAGAATCTGTGTTTTTACATTTTACTGCGGTTTTGGTCTGCTGGCCTCCATGCTTCCCTGATCATTGTTTGAGAAATTGTATGGTCCCTTGATCATTGTGTGAGAAATTGTATCCTACTCTGGGAACGAACAGAATTCCTTTTGTCTGAAAGCAGTGATACTCGGGGAAATGAGTTCCATCAGCTTTAGAAAAATTCAGAGGGGAAAAATATCCATCTGCTCCCTTCCCAGATTATGCCTGACAAATTTCCCGTGGCTGTGGCTACCCGTTTGCTCAACAGTGTTTTTCTCTCGCAGTAAATCAGCGAACAGTATTTTCAACCATCACTTTTTTTCAGTATTGTGCTTAGCCGACAACCCAGAAATGGCAACGCAATTTAGCAAAGGCAAATAGTGAAATAAGAGCTTTCCGCGCTCCACATTTCTTCAGTGGTGTTGGAGCAAAGACCTCTGCGTATG
The DNA here is from genome assembly GCF_000003195.3 of Sorghum bicolor. Lineage (NCBI taxonomy): Eukaryota > Viridiplantae > Streptophyta > Magnoliopsida > Poales > Poaceae > Sorghum > Sorghum bicolor. The sequence continues at coordinate 60,302,952 of NC_012876.2, read as the reverse complement.
TTACAACTAACTCTTCAACAAATGCCGTGGAAACCCCACCATTATCAATTTTTTAACCGGCTCAACCAAACACCAATTCTGGCTAGCTTAGCTAGCAAGTAACAATGTAAAGTAGTATTAGTTAACCGTTCTATTACTTCTATACAGCATCATAATACCGTCATCAATTTATCATCTTGCAAAATAGCACAGGTACACTTTTCACTTCACTGATGGCATCAGCCACGGCACTGCCTTGCCATTCAAGCAGTCGCAGACAAGAGAAACTATGGGAAAAGGCTGAAATGCATTTAACTGAACCTTTCTTTGCCACTCAATTAGTCGCAGACAAGAGAACGTATGGGTAAAGACTAAAGACTGAAATGTATTGAACTGAACCTTTCTATTACAAACAGTTACATGATTTGTCTGTGTTTCCTCTTGCGAGGGCAACTGCGTAGCAGCTTACATGACTAGAACATTCTAGCTTATAAATACTCTCCTTCAGTATGAGGAGCTCAACTAATGTTTAATTAGATTCAATTACGGCGGGCTCAGATCCTTTTTATTGTCCACTTGGATCTCAGACCTCCAGCAAACGAGCTTTCTCGTTTAGAATCGTCCCAGACCCTTCCCATAGCTCCCACAGCTCATTCCGTAACCATGACAAGTACATGACAGGCCCCAGTGTCGATGGCACCTGAAAGCCACAAACTCTGTCAGAATGAAGAGCAACCATGCTATAGGCTGGCATCACCATAGCTTGAAACCATACTAAACCATGACTCGATGCTATGAGATACACGTGGAACAAGTCAGAGAAGCATAATTTAACAGAATGAAAAACGGCAATGATGTCCAACTGTATAACCTGAGAACACTTACCAGGTACAGTAAGGCTGGTTGGGGAGACTGAGACAAGATCCCAGCAGCTAGTGCAGCTACCAAGCCAATACCATACCCTGTTAGAGCATACCACACATACTTCCGCCGTTTTGGGGGAGACACATCTGATGGAACATTCACATCCTTGAACTTCCGGTTATCAAAAAAGAGTACCAGAGCTAGAAGCATCCCTGGAATGGCCTGTAGGAAGAAACAAGAATCTAGGTGATTAAATTCAAATCATCAGTGGTACGAATGGATTTTACTCAGAAGCACAAGCAAAGTTGATAAGTTACAGAATAGGCAGAAAAAGACTCAAATCACTATGAAGCAGTCATGCTGCTTCTGAAAAAAAAAACTATGATCATCAATAACCAGCAGCAGGTGCACTAAATACTGTAAACAGTAACCACAGGAGTACACAAAACGTAGGAAGGAAGGAAGCAACATGAACTTAATACATGCAGGAAGGAAGAAGATTTTCCCAATTAGTAGGGATGCAAGTTCTCTTTTCTCTGGGTCATTGGATTGACCCAAAACTCATCAAAATGAACTTATACAATTTCAAAGCAAGAAAAACAGAATGCAAATGAACCAATTGTTCTCCACTTCTTGCAGCTACCATGTTTTGCCTAAGATTAGTTGTGGCATAGGCTTTGACCAAACAAGACCTTGCCAGTGACCCAGAGCTACAAAGTGGGTACCCACTTGAATCCTGACCAATTAGATATAGATTTGTACAGTAGCTAAGTGCATTCCTGTAAACCAAAACTTATTCATTATCAAGCTGATAGAGGAGTGCGCAGTGCATAGCTTGCTGCCTTGATAAACTAAAGATTTGCCAAAAAGTGGCAGACAATGAACAGTGGAACTTGAGCTCACATAACTTCTTTCTTTGGTATGATGGCTTATCTTTGCATGTTAATTCCATCTATATAGATAGCTTAAAAATGTTAATCAACATGTCATTTGGTCTTATTCTGCCCAAGAGTTTATACACACAGACAAGACAAATAATATGAAGCTCAGCAGAGCAAACACAGAGGTACTAAAAGTACTTATTCTATAGAGGCTTTAAGGACTAACAGCAGACGTTATAAAAAGGAAAGGACTAAAAGCAAAATAAAAGCATGGAATATTTGCAAAAATACAATTTGTTGGGTTTACCATGTCTCCAAGGCCAAGCATCATGTAGTCACCAGGATTGCTTCCTGGAACAATACCACCCAACAAATTCCTGGGAAATACAAGCTTGACTGGAAGCTCCAGCTTCTTTGTAATCAACTGCAACCCGGGCAGGCTGAGCTTATTTGCTACTGTGTGAACAGGATTAGATGCCTTCTGAGTGGCAACAGAGACCATGACATTTGCTCCAAAAAACCTTTCTGAGAAGAACACCCAGAAAATATCATACACAAATAAGCAGGCAAGAAGCAGCGCACAGATCTTTATGTTGGGAAGCCTCACATGGCTGACAAATGCTACACATATGGAAATCCCCAGTAGGTTATTTAGCAACCAATGCCCTGAAACCAACCAGGCTAAGACTGTGGCTATGCAGAAGAGCATCAGCAAACCTTGCAACCGTGTAAACGGCTTTGAACAACACCTGGACACGAATGGGTCCATTAGATTGTACTGTGTCTTGAGATAGGTGATGTGTGGAGACAGGCAAAAGAACAATGCCATTGCTGAGGCCACAGCAGTAAAAGCAGTCACGAGATGTGAGACAGACGAGAACAAGTAGAACATTAGCAACAGACTGCATGAGCTTGCAAGGGGAATCATTAGAGCCTGTGACCGATCCAATGTAATGGAAGCCTCTGAAAAATCCAAGTTTCTCTCCATCTCTTTGCCATAGTCCAGAGCACGCGATGCTGATGCATAGGCCACAGAAATGGCTGTGGCAATTAGAGCAAGCGATGCCGGCTCGAGCAAGTAGGTCAATTTCCACAAGGATTCCATCCTATGTATGGAAAATCAATAGCAGTCCACCCTTATTCTATGCTCCGACTTACCCAACCCAGGTATCTTCAACCTGCCCTACCAAAACAGCAAACAACAAGAAGCATCAAGGATAGCTAATGTACGTATAAAGCACGATAAATCCTTCCCCTTCTTTTCTTGCTATGTTCCTTCCATTTAATCAATGTGTTTCTTGCTATGTTCCTTCCAGTTAATCATTGTTCAAGCTCCCTAAACAAAACACTCTAGTTTGACGAGAAAGATTGAAGGTTTTGCAGCAAAGATGAGAAATTTACTGGAAATTTAACTCTGAGAGGCAAATTCAGCATGGGGGTTCAGTCTATTTATTTGGCAAAAAACAGCATCCGCTGCATTTTTTATGGTAATTATACAGCATGATACAACAGAAGTGTTCAAACCTGGGTGGATGCCACCGCACCTTGGGTAGTCCACTGGGGGGCGGCCAACTCAAACGGATCTTGCGCAGGCTGAGGATGGAGAACCTGTTGGACACGTGGATGGATTAGAGAAATACTACAACAAACACGCAGTTAGCACGGCGAGGAGGGTGAAGAATTTGGAATAGGGAGAAGGGAAGATCCCCCAGAACAAAGCAAACTACTGGAACAAGGGAACCTATCCTACCTAGCAGGGTGGTTTGAGAGTTCCTCACCGAGGAAGGAAGAAATCAATCCAATTTTCGGTGGATCTCCACGTCTTTCCGCGTCGGGGCACGCCAGTGCAATACCAGTAGAGGCGGCGCCGCGGGGAGGAAGGTTAGGCCTGGGAGAGAAGACTTGTCTAGTTGGGTGGAACGTGGAAGTAGGCGTGCGAGATGGCCGTCGTGGTCAGGCGAGGAGGACCGGTCTACCTGGGGTTGACTAGCGGGAGATCGGAGTCAGTGGCCGGATGCGGCTTCCCTCTTCCGTATTCCTTGCGGCCGTTTCCTACTGGATGAACAGCTGGCGTGAATGGGCGCGGGCGGCTGGCCGGCGGCCCGCGCTGCGCGCTGGTTGCCGCCCCTGGCTTAGGCGCTGGACGGCCGGGCCAGGAGGCTGGCGGCGCGGCTGCGCCGCAGCGGCCGGCGGTCGATTGGCCCTTGCGGATTGCGTTTGTGCTGGTGGATGGGGGCGAGGGGCGGCGGGCGGCTGCTAGGTTCCGCCTCGGCACTGTCGAGGGACGGTCGGACGGAGGGAGAAGAACGGGGGACGACGGAAGGGGATCGGTAGGGAACGGGGTCGGGGGACGTCGTGGGGCCTACTAGGGCACTGCTGGGCCGGTAGAAAAATGGGCCGCTAGAGTGCGCTGTGCGTTTACAGCAACTCAAACTATATATATTTTTACTATTTTATTTATATCCTCAGTTCTCTCGGCCGTTTGGTACAGCTCACAACAGCTTCATGGGCTGTTGTGAGCTGTTTTTTTTGCCAAACACTTATTTCCAAAACAACTTCATGGGTGAAGCTGTTTTTTCCCTCCTCTCACAAAGATATAAATTGGATGAAGCTGGAAAAAAAAGTAGCTTATTGCAGCTTCTCCCTCATTTCTCTCTCTCAACTATGCATGAAGTAGTTGGTGAAGCTATTTTGCCAAACACTTTTTCCAAAACAGCTCAGCTTCATCTAGAAAGTCATTCATAAAGCTATTTTCTAAAAAAACAGCTTTACTAGTGAAGTTGAGCTGTGCCAAATAAGCCCTAAGTCATTTAAGTGAATCCAGCTAAACTTGCTTCAGCAAAATAGTTTAACTGACCAATCTGAATACAGAAGGTAGCCTTTAGACACACAATATAGTGCTAAGTTATATGTCAAAGAAGGCAAAGATATATGGCAACCCATGATTGCACATTTAAAAAAATGCACAAAACTAAAAACTATATAACTTTTACAATTCAAGTTAACTATTTAGATAAAAGAGTTCAATGGAAAAAATAGAAATTAGAGTTTGTGCTTTATAAATTTTTGGAACGACAAACTGCTCATCAATTCATATATATATTTTTACTGATGCGGTGCCTTTGATAAAGTTATGAATAAAAGCAAGCAAAGTAAAAGTCCATAGTGGAGCACTACTGCACCTAGCCCAATAATAGAGCACTGCATCCAAACATCAAGCTAGCACAAAGAAGCTTGTTATATTAAAAAAAAAAAAATTCTAGCCTTTGGTATACCATATACTACCAGCTACCATGTAAATGGTTCAAAAAGACATGCCCATAAAAAATAAATTTGAACCTCAATTAGATCTGCAAGCAAACTCATCACCAACAGTGCAAAGGAAATCAGCCCGCAGCACTGCAAGTATCATATTGTCTATCTCTATCAATCAAACAAAACAAAGACATCAACTGCGCACAATACAAATTGCAGGCACACAATTAGCAGCCCTTTACAAATTGCATGGAAAACTTGCAATCTTTCCAAGTTGCATGATGGTAATAAAAAAAAATCCCATAATAGCTGAACTGTTGCCTTGCAAAAACCTTTGCTAGCTTCCAAATACCTGATTTTAGAGCAGATCTGAACACATACATATAGCAATTTAGAGCAGCATAGTTCAACTACAGTGAGATATAAATATATGTGTGTTTGCCCCATGTATGAATCAATAGTTCAAAACCACTATAATTTTTTATTTCGCAAACATGAATATAGGTTGAGATTGTATACGAAATAATTGAAAGGATCCATACCTGATTTAGACTACGTGTTCCAAAGTTGCAGAAAATATGACCTTGATCAACACTTTGAACCTGTCAAAGCACCTATGTCACCTTAGGCACATACATTTTTTCACAATTATAGCATATACAAATTATAGCATGAGTCCTGCTAATTCCATTTTGGGTGTATTGTTAGGTAATTGACATCCTTTTTTTCTATTTTGGGCATATGGTTAGGTAAATCAGCAACGAAAAGGTTTTATATGACCATCTCAATTTAGCAAATCCACTTCTTGAGACTGTCCATTATACTACTATATTTTTCCTTCCATTCCTAGGCACATTCCATCTACAACTTAGAAAACTAATAAAACATAGGGCTTGTTTAGATCCAAATTTTTTTTTGGATTTTGGCACTGTAGCATCTTCGTTTTTATTTGACAAACATTATCCAATCATGGAGCAACTAGCTTTAAAAGATTCGTCTCGTGATTTACAGTTAAACTGTGCAATTAGTTATCTTTTTTATTTATATTTAATGTTTCATGCACGTGCCGCAAGATTCGATGTGATGGACAATCTTGTAAAGTTTTGAATTTTTGGGTGTATCTAAACAAGGCTATAGAAAACTGATGAAACCAGTTTTTCTCTTAATAACTTTTTGAATGTGAGCTTTAGAAGAAAGAAAGCATAGGCGGTCCAGCTCATCTTTTAGCATCAAAAGAGCACACCAAAGCCACATTAAGTAGTCTGGCTGTGCGTTCGTGCACACATCGTCACGCCCTGCCCTGACCGCTTTTTCGCGATATGGCTCTGCACTTGTTCTCGTAGTGTCGCAGCCGACCACGGCACTGCGCTGCGAGTAGAGGTACTGACGAGCATGGTAGGGGAGTGCACGACCACGCTGTTCCAGCGAACCAAGTTCGTGGCACCACTGACCCGTTGTGGGTGCGCGGATCTACGTTGCGGGCGAATCAAAGGGAAAGGGACTCACCTGAATCACAAAGTACATTGTTTATTATTTCAAATTTTACCGTGTGAGCAAACGGCATGCTAAACCAAAGAGAAAGAAAAAGTTCAGATTTTTAACGCAATTTGAGACAAAAAGAATCTTGATTTTTCTAAAGTTTTTTTCGAACTCGACTCTATTTGTTTATTTTATAAGTCGTATTTTTTTAATCAATTAACAGTGTTTTTCTTTGAGCACTGCTTTTAGTTATATCTTTTCACTTTTGATGAGACAGGCAGGTTGTTGGTACGGAGTAGTATATGGGATCGAGGCAAAAACACGGGCTGTGCTGTCTCGTCGCCTTCCTCGCCTCCTGCCGCCGCCAGCCGCCGCACGCACGCCCGCCCGCCCGCCTCTCCACTTGTCCGTATCCATCCACTCACCAGTCACTCCCCGTCACCTAGCTCACTCCATCACCAATTCACCACCCTAAACCCTAAACCCCATTCCGTACCTCACCGCCGCCGCCGCCGCCGCGATGCAGTCCATGGCGCTCACCTCCCCCTCCCTCCCGGCGGCGGGCCCCGTCACCGGCCGCCGCCTCCAGCGCGTCCGCGCCACCGCGGTCTCCGACGAGCCCAAGCTCAACAAGTACAGCGCGCGCATCACGGAGCCCAAGTCGCAGGGCGCCTCACAGGCGGTGCTGTACGGGGTCGGCCTCACCGACGCCGACCTCCGCAAGCCGCAGGTCGGCGTCTCCTCGGTGTGGTACGAGGGGAACACCTGCAACATGCACCTGCTCCGCCTCGCCGAGGCCGTCCGCGACGGCGTCCGCGAGGCCGGCATGGTCGGCTTCCGGTTCAACACCGTCGGCGTCAGCGACGCCATCTCCATGGGCACCCGGGGCATGTGCTACAGCCTCCAGTCCCGCGACCTCATCGCCGACAGCATCGAGACCGTCATGGGCGCGCAGCACTACGACGCCAATATCTCCATACCTGGGTGCGACAAGAACGTGAGTTCCTTTTCCGCTATCTCTGCTGTTTGCAGATGTGATGGGTTGGGTGTTCTGAAATGTCTTCATACAGTTCAGTGGGACTGTGGGAGTGGTGTGCTCTCACAATCTGCACATCATAGCCCTGAATAGCATGATATCAAACACCACTAAATTCTTCATCATGGTCTCGACGGGTGTTTACTTCCTGCTGGAGATTGTGTTGATTTGGAGTTGGTGTTGAAATTTTAGCTCCTTTCTAGAAAGGGGAATAAAAATTAGCTGCAAGGACTGGAGCTTTCTTCTATGCTGCATGGCCATCTCATTATTTTCTTCTGGATGCCACAAAATTGCATTATTTGCAGAAAAGCAACGAGCTTTCCTATGTCTCTGGCAAAAAAAATGTACCAAGCTTGTTTGTTTGAATGGGTGCTGAGGTGATTGGACCTGCTTGTTCAGTCCGTGCTTAGGAACTAATAGGAGGGAGTTAGGATTTCTAACTTTGTTCTACCCTGTACTGGAATAGTCATGCACATTTAGATCTTAGTTGCAACTGGATTTAGCGGTCCTTTGTTTGCAGATGCCAGGTACAATAATGGCAATGGGACGGCTTAATCGACCTAGTATCATGATATATGGTGGAACTATTAAGGTAATGCTCCCTTGGTCTCTTGCTGTATTATTACTAATTCTGAAATGTGCTGTTCTTCAACAGAATGTTTGGATCTCTTGAATAAGCATATGGCATTTGTTAATCGTGATGGAACAAACTGCTTTCCTGGACATTGCATGAGTGCAATGTACAATGAGAACTGAATAACTGATTGATACAGTGGAGTAATTTATGCTAGAAGTTCAGGTTAACATGGTTGGCAATTGCCACCATGTGAGTCCTTAACCAGTGATAGAATCTGTCAAATATGCATGGCTTTTCGAACTGCTTCTTATTGACAATTTTCTGATGGATTTTTTTTTGATGCAGCCTGGTCACTTTCAGGGAAATTCCTATGATATAGTATCTGCTTTCCAGGTATGTTTATCTTTTTAGGTCTGTTCAGCAACTCTACTTCTTTGATAGAATAGAACTACTTATTTGGCAATGTACATTGTACAGCTAAGGCTTGCTTGCATTTTGATGTTTTGTGCAGTGCTACGGAGAATATGTTAGTGGCTCAATCACTGATGAGCAAAGAAAGAACGTCCTCCGCAATTCATGTCCAGGGGCAGGTGCCTGTGGTGGTATGTACACAGCAAACACTATGGCATCTGCTATTGAAACATTGGGCATGAGCCTTCCATACAGGTGTGGATTATATCTGGATTTTTTTCTCATTTGTCACTAAACAGTAAATATGTTTTTTATTTATATAAATATGCTTGGAGGATGTATTTTGACTTTTTTCTATCGATTTTGCTGTTTTTATGTAACAAAGTTCTTCGACACCTGCTGAAGATCCGCTAAAGCTAGAAGAATGCCATCTCGCCGGGAAGTATCTTTTAGAGTTGCTAAAGATGGATTTGAAGCCTAAGGACATTATCACTGAGAAGTCATTACGAAATGCAATGGTTATCGTTATGGCACTTGGTGGTTCAACTAATGCTGTTCTGCATTTGATTGCCATTGCTCGGTGAGTTATCATCTTCTTGCATGTGCTTTCTGCTTAGGTTGACAAAAGCTGATTGGTTGTCTTCTTTCAGGTCTGTAGGTCTGCATTTGACTCTTGATGATTTCCAGAAGGTCAGTGACCAAGTTCCTTTCCTTGCAGACCTCAAGCCCAGTGGCAAATATGTCATGGAGGATCTGCATAAGGTAAATGCTTAATGGTACTAAGATTCACTTGGTTTTGAACCATACTCAATCCAGCTTAAGTTTCCGGTTTACCTTTTCAATCAACTATCAATCTGCTATGTTGTATTTTCAATGTACTTACACATTGTGATTTTCTTCACATAATTTCTGTGGAAAGTTAAGGCTTAAGCCAATAAAGCCAGAATATCTAGAAACTTAAATTAGTCAAGGCAATGTTTTTGAGAATAAGCGACATGTTACAGATTGGTGGGACACCTGCAGTCATTCATTATCTTCTGGAGCAAGGTCTTCTTGATGGTGATTGCATGACTGGTGGGTACAGTCAATAATTTCTATTGTGTAATTTAAGATCTCTATATTTTAGTTAATAACATGGTATTTCTTTTTTCCCATTTCAGTCACTGGGAAAACTCTAGCCGAGAATGCCAAAATCTTCCCTCCTCTGTCTGAAGGGCAGGTAATGCTCAATTGTGAATTCTTTAGCCTTATCAGCTAACACCTTGAATCGTGACATTTATATTTGTTTCTGGTACACAGCAAATAATTCGACCACTTGACAATCCTATCAAATCAACTGGGCATATTCAAATACTTTATGGCAATCTTGCACCAGAAGGTTCTGTGGCAAAAATAACTGGAAAAGAGGGACTGTTCTTCTCAGGTGATTTGCTGTTTCTATATCTAATCTTTGGAAGCCTACGTACTGTGTGAAATTTAACTGTTATTTGGTAAATTTCAGGGCCTGCATTAGTTTTTGAGGGTGAAGAATCCATGATTACAGCTATCTCAGAAAACCCAGCGAATTTCAAGGTAATATGTGACATGCAAGCTGTCCCTATTTCTTGCCATTGCTTCCTTTTTTTTCTTTTGGAGAGCATGATTGCCTTTTCTTCTCACTGCTAGCGGAATATATAGTTCCAGAGCAAGTTTCTCATTCTTATATTTTATTGCCCGGATGGTTACAACAGGGAAAGGTAGTAGTGATCCGAGGAGAAGGACCAAAAGGTGGGCCAGGGATGCCTGAAATGTTGACTCCAACAAGCGCAATAATGGGTGCTGGTCTTGGAAAGGTACCACTTAGCTCATAGGTTGTCATTTTTCAGCAATTATACTATAGATTTTATTGGGTCTTAGATTTAGTGTACTAAAATAGGCGTTTTGCCATCTCTCGCATTCATGAATGATATTGACGTAGTTGGTAATGTGACACATAACTTATATGCATCATCTTCCCCATCTCAGACGATGCACAATTCTGATGTTCTTCTGCTCTCCAGAAATTGTTGAAATTTCAAAGCAATGAGAGCTCTTTGCACATTCTTAAATACTCCCTGTAGTCCAAATTATAAGATGTTTTGTTTTTTCAGATAAATTGTTATTGTTATGTATCTAGACATAGTGTATATCTAAATGCATAGCAAAAGTTATGTATCTAGAAAAGACAAAACGTCTTATAATTTGGAATGGAGGGAGTACAATACAAAGGATCAGATTTCCTTTGCCCATGTTATTTATATTTGCATTATCTGGTGCTTCCTAAGTACCTAATTGCATGTGTGCAGCTCACAAGTGGCAACTATCCTGCTTTCATCAGATTAGTTATTCTTTGCTACAGTTGATGTGATAACCTCTTGACCAGTGTCCAATCTTCATTACAGGAATGTGCCCTGCTGACAGATGGTAGATTTTCCGGAGGGTCACATGGATTTGTTGTTGGTCACATATGCCCTGAAGCACAGGTACTGCTTCGCGGCACTCAACCAGTGGCGACAATCTAATCTAAGCTGTGTAATTTTGTACCAGTTTCTTTTCAGTAGCAGTTCTAGATTATTTTTCTCACCACAGTGCATGATAGTAATAAAAATAAGCCGCAGCAGGTTTGTATTATTCACAAAGGAGCTATTTTTTCAGGAAGGTGGCCCAATTGGTCTTGTCCAGAGTGGTGATGTAATCACCATCGATGTAAGTAAGAGGGTAATCGATGTTGACCTTACCGAACAGCAGCTCGAAGAAAGACGGAGGAAATGGACCCCACCGCCATACAAGTCCACCCGTGGAGCTCTTTGGAAGGTACTATAGCTTGAACATTGTCAGCCTTGTTGGCATCAGAGTAATCCTTGGCTCCGTGCTGAATGTCTCTTTTCCACATATTATTTGCAGTACATCAAGCTTGTGGCTCCAGCGTCGAGAGGATGTGTCACTGATGAGTAGGATAGTGTTACATTCTGTTAGGTTGTGCACATGATGTGTTGTCAGTCAAAAGCTGTTGCCAGGAACAATTACCCTGTTAGAGTGATTCATGGTAGTGCGGATTGCATGTGGCAGGTATAATAATAAAATGCCGGTTTCTAAGAGCTTAGCAATGCTGCAGAAACTGCTGAATAATTGGGTGTAATCGGTCTGTTCTCTGTTCAAGCGTGTGAGCAATCACATCTTTTTTAGTCTCTCCCTTGTGTTTGTCTCATTGTTTGTACTACCTTGTTCATAGAGATAATCATGTGGATTGTTATTTGGTCCGATTTCTAAGAGCTTAGCAGCGCTGCAGAAGCTGCTGAATAATCGAGTGTAATCGGTCTTTTTAAACTTGTGAGCAATCACATCTTTTTCAGTCTCTCGTTTTGTTTGTCTCATTGTTTGTACTACCTTGTTCGCAGAGATTATCATATGGATTGTTCTTTGGTTCTCCACTGGCGACCACTTGAGCATCTGGTGTGCTTGCTTAAATGTCTGGTGAGATTCTGAAATTGCCATGCATATCTTGCCCTTGAGAGCAGCTAAAACACTCTTGTAGAATAACTGGAGTACAAGTGCAATGAAGGTACTCCGTAGTTTACTAGTGCTACAAACCTACAACAGAAGAATCTTGTAGCGAACATGATTGCCTTTTCTTCGTATAAGTGCGCTTGTCTTATCAGCCTTACTTTTTCTACTAGTTAACAGTGTTTATTTTTGTTTTCACGATAAATCACCGAACAATATTTTAAAGGCTATCCTAGACTTAATATGTTTTTATACTAAGTGTTTACAGTTTTTTTGGGCCGCATTGTTCAGACACTTGGACTTGCACAGATGGACCGGCCCACGATTGGATTACTACAGCGGGTCCACCGGCCCACCCTACTTCTCCTCCATCCTCCGGCCAGAATCCACAGCGCCGCCGCGTTCGTCTGCCCGCCCGAGCCGCCGCTCCCCTCCCTGGCTACCTCGGTCTCTCCTCGCTTCCCAGTCCCAGCCCACCGCGCCGCTGCCCTTCGTGGTTCGCTGCTATTCGCGCCGCGGCGTTAACTGGCTAGCTGGTAGCGATGGCAACCGAGCCGCCGCCGCCGGCAGAGAAGAAGAAGGCGCCGCTCCCCAAGGTGGTCACGCTCAATAAGGCCCTCAAGCTGGTGAGCTCCTCGTCGCCGCCTACTCGGCTCCTTTCCTTCTCCTGTTCCTTCCTTCTGGAGCGTGGTTTCTTCCTCCAGCGGTGTTCGATGCAACGCTTTCTCCTGTTCTCTTCTACTACTAGCGTTAGGTTGTGTAGACGTTGCCGTTAATTTGTTAGACGCAATCTCCAATTGATATGGAAAATGAAATTGAGCCTCTCCGGTTGTTAGGCACTGTCTCTCTTTCGCATTCCCTGATGTGCGCGCGCTGTTTGTGTTTAGACGCGTTATGCTGTATCGAATTAGTGTTCAACCTGCAGCACTGCTGTTGCGTTCAATTTACAGAAGCAGATATCTGACCCATGCCATAAATCATTCTCAGGCCCAGACATGGGTGGACAAAATGAGTACATCAGAGCCAGATGAACCCAACGATAAAGATTTCGAGGGCCGGCCAGCAAGGTATATGACCCATTGGGACTCTTGATTTTTATTTTTACCTGGATAACTGGTATGTGACCGTGAAATTTTTTTAGGCTCGGTCTTGGTGCTAAAGCGGCACCTGGTGTGAAGCGTGTGGCTCCCACTGACCCAGTTGAGAGGAGGTTGCTTGGGAAGGTGAATGCGCAGAAGAGAAAGGCCTTGGAGGATGAGAATAGAGCTGCTCAGGAGGCGAATGAGGCTACTAGTGACGACGATGAGCCTGAAAGCAGGACCAGTGCCTTTAACAAGAAGAGGCCACTGCCTTCAGTTACTTCTACACCTTTAGGGAAGAAGGCAAAGTGACAGTCTGTATGCATAGCCTATCTAAGTGATCTCCTTGTTCTGGTTGTGTTTCTTACTAACTCCCAGACTGATGCTATTTTCATGGGCATAGTATTACCTTCTCATAGTCCAGTGTGTGGTTCCTGAACTTAAAGGGATAGCTGTGCTTGATATTGTTAATGCTCATTGCCAATTCAGAAATTCACACACACTCTCTGATCAAAGATAAATACACTGTGATACTCATTTGATTATTTTTACTTCGATTCAAATGTCATTCCCGCTCAAAGTTTTTAGTGTTTCGTCTACTTTGTTGATTCATATGTTGCATTGTTCTTTAATAAAAATTTCATGTAATCATTTCTCAAGAATGGCAACTTAAAGGTGCAGAGGTACAATATAATTAAACCTTTGCTGTCATGATGATTGTTTTAAAGGAACAATGCTTTAAAAGTTTATCTGCATCATGTTATATCATAATGTCTCTACTTTTAGATGAAGTGTGGCAAATGAGTTTATTCTTCTTTTCTGGAATGCAAATATCTCTTCTGTGTTTCTTTCTTTCTTTAGTTCCAGGGAATTCTATTCCTATACAGAAAAAAAAATATATGGTGGGTCTGTACCATCTTGTGCAGTGTCACAGCTGCTGTTGAGAGAACGGAAGAGACTCAACAGGAGTATATGCAGAAAATGTCATTTCTACCAATGTGAGGCTTCTTATGCTTGTGTTGTGACCTACCAGTGAGCATATGGGTGAATGAGCAACCCACGCTGCTACATTGCACAGGCAGAACCAAGATATTAGTCAACGTTATATTCAACACTCAAATATTTTCTTGTCTTTGTCACTTTGTGCATTTCATAAGGTAAGTAACATGCCTGTTTTGTTTCTCTCTTAGTTGATTGTTCTCTGAAATGGTATTATGGTACCATGTGAAAGAGCTGGAAGTTGGATGATTTGTCTTCATGCCGAAGCTAGAAAAGTTAGATCTGATGTCAACACCAGTTGAACTTAGTACAGAAGAAGTTAGTACATAACAGTATGACACCTTAGATATGTACAATTGCGCGGACTTAAAAATCATTTTTGCAAAATGAGTGGGGAAGAAAGTGCAACATATGGAGCCAATGAGGCATGAACCTATTCTAGGGAATGTGTGGGAACAGAAATTAGATTCTTGTTTGCAAAAGTGCCTCTGTGCTTGGTAGCAATCTACCATTCTGATCAACAAACCATGTCCTAGCTTGAGAGGATGATGATATAACTCGAAGTCGCTGCCATGGCCAGCAGGTGTATCTTAATCTTCTGCGAGTACTTCCTATCTCCTGTCTTCCATGTGCATCTTCTTGTTCTATTTGTCTCGTCAACTCTTCTATCCTTTGTTGCAGCCCAGCAGATCTTCTGTCAGCAAGCTTGAGGCATGCATCTGCAGCAGCTTGTGCTGCCATTGCACTGGCTGCTAATTTCTCTTTTAGCTGTACCTTGCTGTTTGCAGCCTCCAAGTCTGTTTTTACCCTTCCCAGTTCTTCCTTGAGCAAGGTAAACTGAAATGGTATCACATTATAACATGACTATCAATAATGTGACATTTTGCACTGTTAAGGTACCATCAATCCATTAGAGATGTTTTGCCCCTGTTGGTATGAGGATGACTGAGAACTCAAAGGAAATCAAACTTGTGCATTTTCTATGTCAGTAAACGGTGACACTGTTTTGTCACAAGCATAGTCTGCCTTGTGTCATTGTGTGTGTGTTGGGGACCTCCAGTCTGGGTTCTTTCTAAACTCAGCTCGTTGTATTTTTTTTCTTTTATCTTAATGAAATGAGACACAACTTTCCTGCGTAGTTTGAGGAAAAGAAACAGTGACATGTTTTTACTAAGGCGGTCGTGAAAACATGCCATTTGTCAGCATGCAAAGTACACCTCATGACATCATCTTAATGAAGGTAAGATTTGAACTTATTTCTGACAGATTACCTCCTGGTTGAGTTCTTTGATGGCAGATCTTCCAGCTTCTACCTCCAGTTGACATGCCTCCCTCCATCTTGTGGCCTCCTGTCCTACTGCTTTTGTCTCTAGAGCGAGGTCTTCCACCTTAGGCATTGAAAAAACGAGTTCAGGTCTTTCTGGTTTACCTGTCTAGCGAATAACAAGCTGTACAAAATAGATTTATCCTTACCCTGTGAACCAGGAAGCTCTCTCTTTCTTCCAATTCTTTTATGTGTGATTCATATTTTTGTATCTTCTGAGCCCGTTCAGTAGCAAGAAGTTGGAAATGATAACTGTCTGACCTATTCAAAGAAAATTTATATTGGGCTAGCACAGATCACAGTCAAAGGAAACATTTTTATTTGTTTGAGGAGTCCATCTTTAGTTTTCGGCTTTTTTGGTTTACCTGGACTCGTCAAAGGCCTGCCTTAGATCATTGATCTCGCAATGCAGGGTTTTCATTGTGTTTTCAACTATACTAGCCTGAAATGGAACAGTTTGAATATTTTGATTAGCTGATAAGTTTCCCAATGAGAAATGATTTTAGCGGACAACTTATAATGAGAATAAAAGGCTCATGTCAATTCTAGTGGCATACATGTCAGATCATATAATTATTATTATTTTTGCCAGGTTAGTATTTTTCTTATAAAGAATATAGACTTAAGGTGGTGGGAACAGTCACTAATTGGAGGGTTGTATTTGCAGAATAATTATTTCTTGAATCAAAACTACTGAATCTAGTATAAAACTTTTATAAGGGCAAAGGTTTATAGTATAATATTAGATCTGGAACAGAAGTACCACCAATAAGTGAAGTTTGAAGACTGAAGCTAGGGAGGAGAATAACTGTTTACCAGACTGATGTGCTCATGTTCATTTTCTGTTCTATTAGATGCTACAGTGGAACCTGAGGTGCTCGGCTCCTGGCTTGCTGGTTCAGCACTTATCACCTCCATGATGAAGCCAAAGCCTACCTTGTGCAATCCTTTCTCAGCAATCTGCAAGATGGAACTTCTTCCCTGCTCCTTGTCACCCTTCAGTGTATGGATGCTGTTCTCCACCGCCTCTTTCTCAGTTATAGCAACCTTCAACATGTTGCGGATCTCCTGATTCTCCTTCAATAAACTCGATACTTTGCTCTCCATCCTACTTGTATGCTTCCTTTGCATTTCTAGGCGCCCTGAGAGGTTGGATTCGATCTCCGTGGCTAGCTGATGAATGTTTTTGGCCTCCAATGCCAGAAATTTCAGGCCATCATTGGGATCCAAATAAAAGCGCTCGCAAATTCTGTTAGCTTTGCCATCAGAAACCCTGTCGAAGATATTCTCCAGGATCCCATGGACTGAGTGGAGTGAGCTGATAATCTGCTGCAAGGCAACCTTTGGTTCATCCATGGTGGATCCGGTGAATGCAGATGTTGGTATTGGGGTGGGGGGTCGTAGTATGTAGCATCCAACAGTCAACAAAAAACCCTGAAGAGTAGGTAGGTAATCTATACAACCCATGAAGAGTAGTTAGCTCATCTATTAGGCTGTTTTTCAATATTTTTCTTTAATACAGGCTGTTTTTCATTCTTTGTTAGCACATAAATACAGTGTTGTAGCTCCTTGGTTGATTGACTATTGTTACAATGTTACATCATTTTTTTTTCTTTCTGGCCAGACTACTACCAGTATGGATCGTGGGGTGATGATGAGATGGCAACATAGAAACGGATGCCAGTAGGAAGTGGCGGCAGCTGTGAGAGACTCATCATAACTTGTGGGAGACCAAGCTGAAAGCAATCCCAAGTTAGTATCGTCCGTCCTGCAATTGTGCACCATGAACTTACTTGGACTCCACTGGACATAGGCACAAGGTTGTTGATTTAGTAATATGCCCAAGAATTATATACGGACAAGCCTTGCAGACCATGTTACAGTTGCACCCTGGTTCTTTGTTTCTTTCTGATCTACGCTATAGTCTTGTATTTGACAAACATGGTGACGATGCCATACTCCTGGGTATCCGGACCACGAGGATTTCCAGCTACCGACTCTCAACTAAAGCTGACCCATGCATGCTTAAGAAGGGGGGGAAATGAGTAGTTAGCAGGTTGAGTATTTAGGCCCGCGAGCCTGTTATGTGTTGGGCTTGACCCATTGAATGAATCTATATGTACACCTGTGTGCTGTCGATTTAAGGCATCGAATATGAACAAATTAATTATCTCTATCTCTAACGTGTTCCTCCTTGCATCTCTGCTTGAGACGACACTGTCGTGCTCTTTGCCGAACATGTTAAGCGGCAAAACCCTCTAATTATCCAGGTGTTTTCGCCGAACATTCTCGCCGGCAAAACCCTCTAATTATCCAAGATCGTGAGAACATATTATCCAGGATCGTGACACATAGACCCCGCTTATGTTTGCCTCTAGAGATTTCCTTGTCAATTTTTAGGAGAAGGCGCTAGGCGGTATCTAGGCGGTGACCCATAGCCTAGAGCCTAGGCGAGCTTAGGTGAGCCTAGCCGTTTCCAAGGCGGTGGCTAGGCGGTGACCAGTATATATATATATATATATATATATATATATATATATACATACTTAAAAGAAAAGAAAAAAAGGAGATAAGTGGTCAATATTGGAGAGAAAGAGGAGAAGAAGGCCCAGTTAAAAGCCCAAGTAGTAAGCCTGTAATCCCACCGACACTTATCCTCTCCTCCTGGCCTCTCCTTTCTCTCCCTCCCGAAGATGCGAACTCTTCTCCTCGAGTCCACCATCTCGCCCAAACTGCTGCTTCCTTCCCCATCGGTCGCCGCTACCGCCGCATCGTCGATGTTGCCACCTCGACCTACTGTCGTCGAACATCCACGCCGCCCCCACGCGTGCCTGCCTTGGCGAATCTACCTACACGTCGCCTGATGAGCTGCTTCTGCCGCGCTCCCACCTCCTCTGGAGACTCTCTTCCTCCTCGACAGTGGAGGTGCAGGTAGAGTGTGAATTAAAAGTGTTATAAGCTAGTGTGTGTAGGGTAGTACTCCTAACCTTTGAAGCATCCCTAAATCACAACCGGTTACAAACTAAGGGGAACAATAGCAATGACCATGCATCCATTACGAATCGAACATGTCCCAAACTAGTGGCATAATAATAGTTCCAGCCCCTGAAGCAACCGAAAATTACAAATGCCTACAAACATGAGGTGAACAATAGTCACAACCCTGTATTGACTATGAATCAAAACATGTTGTAAGACGGGGGCAAACAATAGTCCTAACCCATGAAGTAACACTAAATCACAACAGACTGCAAATTAGGGTGGAGGGAAAATGATAGTCCTAACCCCTCAAGCAACCCTAAATCACAACATACTACAAACTAGGGAGGGGGCAAACAATACTCACAACCCTTACTATGATCCTTAATCATTATATCTGTTGCAGCCACAAATAATGTATCTATTGTAACCTTAATTAGTTTGGATTTTGTGACTCCTAATCAGTATCAATATGACGACCCTAATTAGTACAAATGAGTATATGACACTTGGGTTCGAGGATTCCAAAAAGAAGCAACCTAAACATATGGCAGGGCAAACCCCATAACCCCAATCAATATGCATGCTGCAACCCCATCATTTGCCTTCTACAACCTAATCAATTTATGTACCTATTACAACCCCTAATAAGTATGGCTACTGCAACCATGATCAATATGCCTGTAATGACCCTAGTCAATATACCTGATGCGATCCTAAGTGGTATGCCTATTGCGGCCCCAATATGCACAAATATACATGATCCATGTTTAAGAATTCTAAAAAGTAGCATTCAGCAGACGATGGGGAAAATCCCTATACCCTAATTAGTAGGCATGTTGCAATCCATAATCAACATATGTGTTGAAACCGTAATTAGTATAAGTGTTGCAATCCTCTTAATCAGTTCGAATTCTACAACCCTAATCAATACGCACGAGTTTACTGCTATACAAGTTAGTGGTGACAAAAACTAAATGTTGAAAATTCGATACTATCAACATTACTTGCTACATACTTAATACATAAGTAGCTACAACATAAGTTGCCAATAATACAAAACTATTATATAACATATGCATTATGGGTCTCATTTGTAGATCTCA
The DNA here is from genome assembly GCF_000003195.3 of Sorghum bicolor. NCBI lineage: Eukaryota > Viridiplantae > Streptophyta > Magnoliopsida > Poales > Poaceae > Sorghum > Sorghum bicolor. The sequence goes on along the minus strand of NC_012876.2, from coordinate 60,283,461 downwards.
TTGTAAGGAATTCAATCATGCAAAAGAAATTGAACATGGACACTCCATATGGAAGCTATGCCATTTTATAGATGTAAAAAGGAAATAATACTACAAAGAATATGTTTGACCTAAGCTACATACATGCCTGAATAGATTTTAGATTGGACACAATTAAGGTGTGACAGGTAGCTCATAAGCAACTGTGTGATCCCTACCATATGGTTATGCATGTTTGTGAGCAAACGCATGGGAGTGTAGCCTATGGAGTGCAACATGCGCGGTCGTAATTGGAGAAAATATGATATGTTGTTTTTAAGTGAGTAAGCAATGATGACAACATGAAAAAGCGTTTGTGTTTTCTTTTAGTGAACATAACTCTCTCATCGAGCGTGTGTTTGTTTTCAATTCCATTTACACCATTGTGCTTTTATGATGAGATCTACAAGACAAGGCCCATATTTGATATATTTTTGAAATTTCCTTGTGCGAGTGTCTATTTGTGTTGATTGTATAGTAGCTTATAACTTATGTACAAACTACACAACAACTTATGTAGCCTTTTGCAGATAATAACTTGTCATAAATGTATAGTAAACATGGACATGTAGTTAGTTATGTTCTATGGTGTAGTACTTATATTTCTACTACTATCTTTATTTTATTCAGAGACTATGAACTTCTATATACTATGTTAGTTTACAAGGAAACATGGAATAACTTATGTAGAGACAATGTATTAACTTATTTATCGGCTATACAACAACTTCCTATGTATAGTAGTAGTGTATGTAGAGGTTATTTGGACAATCTTTGCTACTAGAACCTTTAACCCCTACTACAACTTCTAATCACAATAGTTGCACAGGCAAACCATAGTCATAATACTTAAGCAACCTTATATTACAATAGGCTATCAACTTAGGGAAAACTATTGGCACAACGCAGGGCTACCAATGGGTGATGGTGAGACTATGGTCACAACCCCTACAATGACACCTAGTGACAATAAGCTACAAATTTGGGAAAGGCAAGGCCCTTAATGCAACATGCTACAAACTAGGGAGGAACAATAGCCACAATTCCTGCAGTGACCCTAGATCAACAAAATGCAAATTGAAGGTGGAGTGGGAGAGGGCAACCCATAGTCAGAACCCATACGACGATCCTAAAACACAACAAGTTGTAAACTAGGGGGTGAGGATCAAACCATAGTCAACGATAACCCTAAACAATATGCTTGCTGCAACCCTATTTAGTATGCATAGCGCGATAATCAATGGTTGTTGTAACCCTAATTAGTATAGTTGATGCAACCCCTAATCAATATGTATGTTGTAAATATAATCACTTTTGAATGAGTATATGTGATTTGTTTTGAGAATTCTAACGAAGTAGCAACCTAAGTAGACGGTAGGACAAATCATATAACCCTAATCAGTGTTCCAGCTGCAATCCCATATTCAGTATGTGCCATGTGCTCCCTAATTAGTTTAGATGCTGCAGCCCTAATAAATACTAACGAGTATGTGAGACGTGAGTTTGAAAATTATTTAAAAATGTATCAACACATGGTAGGGAAACCCATAACCTTAGGGCCTATTTGGAACTACTCTGCTCCATGCATGTGTTATAGCCAAACAGGTGCAACTCTATAAGCTCTGCTTTAGAGAAAAAGGTGAAGTTATGAGAGCACCTAAAGAGGTGCTCAAGAAACTCTGAAACTACTCTATGGTGAAGTTTGTGGAGTAGAGTTTGTAGACCAGTCCCAAACTTTGTCACCAGAAGTTTCTAATGGATGCTTTGTCGTTGTTTTCATCTACGACTTCACTTCACTGCTAGCTTCAAAGTGTTAAGTTCTTTGCATTTGGTTCAATCAGCTGTAGGGTTGACAGGTGGAGGGTCCCTTCCTTTATGTTTTTTGCTTTTCGTTTTTGTTGGAGACTTCGTTGGTAATCCTTGGATTACTTGTGAATCCTTTGTTTTGGTTACTTTGCTGTTCTCTCGGCTCTTCTTCTTAATGAAAAACAAGTGAAGTCGTGATCTAAAAAAAAGAGAGCAGTCCTAAACAAGCCCCTAACTGGTATGACTGCTTCAACCCTAATCAAAATGTCTAGTATGATCTCTAATCAGTATACCTATTGCAACTCTAATTTTACATGCATTGCCACTCCTAATCGGTTTGGATGCTACGGCCAACATCAGTAACGATTGTAATAGACTCACGCAACAACTTGAACCAAAATAAATCGACATATATATTGATGTTTAATTAAAATAGTAGCTATGCACATGTGATACGTACGTGTTTGTGGTTATGCGACATATCTACATTCATGAGTTGAGACAATATATAAAACCTTGGTTTAGTTCCATTCAAGAGTTCAGTTGGCGTGTGAACACATCTTGCAAACAAATAAACCTGAAACCCTTAGTAGCACACCCAGTATGATGATGATTATTAAGTATCTAAGAGTATCTCTAATAGATTGGCTAATTTGCTTTGCAAAGCTAAATATAGCGTATTGAAAAAAATGTCTCCCACAAATTTGCCAACCTCCTCTCTAAATTTAGTTGCTCACCATCCTGCAAATACCAGTCATGATTTATGGATAGTTAGCTTCGCTCGCCATCGTGCGCTCGGTGGCTCCTTCTAGCATGTGGCGCCTCTTCCTGCACGAATGTGTTCATTTGATGGGTGCCTTCCCCTTCTCGAGAACATCTGGTAGAGGAAGTTCACTAGCACCATATGTGTGTTGCATCCTTGCCAGCGCTAGACACTGACAGCAATGCGTCTACGATCTAGATGCTGCTCTCGCCAAAGTAGAAAGAGAAACCCCTTTCTATGGCTCGCTCTGTCTGGTTGTTCGTGAAACATCTGGCGTGCAGCCGCTCGCATGGATCACAATACAGAGCAACGCCCCTCTGCAATCCATGGAGGCTTGTTCAACAAAGGTCCTAGCCTCCTAGGTAATGCGAGGCTCCGAAAAGGTCGCATGTTTTAGAGAATACTCATTCCATTCCAAATTATAAGTCGCTTTAACTTTTTGAATACACCCATTTTGTTATGTATTTAAATAAATAATTTGTGTGATACCTCCATATGACATCCAATGTGACACAAAAAATTTTTAGCCTCGATGAAACTGATCGATTACCTAAGCAATGACTTGGTGGCACAGGCTGTGCTCCTAATGATACCTGCATCTCATTTTTCTCTTAGTCATTCTATATGGCTCTAGTTGCATGCTCCTTGCTATCTCTTGAACTAAAATAGCCAAGAATCCATGCAAGAAGGTTTATAAAACAACCAGCAGCAGAGTTTAGGCCGTGAGGCACCACATCACCTATCTCATCCGTTCCCATCCTTGTATCTCATGCCAAACGTAAGAAAATATTCACTTAGATGATATTTTAAAGTGTACCTTCTCCTGGAGGTCAAGGTTAGCACTGAAATAATCTCGGCTATTGATTTTTATGAAAAGATGGTTGCTTAAGAATGCTGCTTCTGACTTCCCTGTATTTAGCTGAAAGTCAGCTAGATATGCCAGCAAAGACACAACCTTTTTCTAAAGCCGATCATTATTCTGTCTGGCTTTACCCAAAACACATACTGGAATAGTTCTTATTCCTTCATCTTCATTGCAAAGTTCTCAAATCAATAGAATTGTTGTGAGCTATGCTAAACAGGCTCTTAATATAAACTACTACTACTTAAAGTGAACTCTGCAGTGATCTCACCACTTTAATGTCCATCTCTTCTCCTCACGGTCACATAGAATCCACAATTTTTATGACAATAGGACTAAGAGTTGTTGTTCATGAAATTCACAGCTTAATGTAAACTATTGCAACTTAAAGTGAAGTCTACCACAATCTCTTCGTCTTAATGTCCATCTCATCTCCTCACGGTCGCAAGATCAGGCCAACCCTTGACAATCCACCACCTCACACCAAGATGGAGAAGAACACCGTGATATTGAGCGCCTTGGCCCATGTGGTCGCCCTGCGCCATCGCACTGTCAGACTCGCACACCCGCCTCCATCGGCGGTGCACGCGACAAATGCAAGGAGGAGCAGCTGTACGATGGCTACGACGAAGACGAGTATGACGCGTGACCTCATGGCAATAGACGATGCAAAGGAGTAGGAGGCATGGACATTGTGCTACGGTAAGGACGACGATGGTTCGGGAGGAAGGATATCAGATTGGGCGGCAGGGATACGGTGCCGCCAGTGATTGAGGAACGAGCGCAAAGGGCCATGAGTGGGTGGAGCAAGCCGACGATAGCGTGGGCGGGATCACGTCCGTGTGGGAAGGAGGTAGCGCGCGGAAAGAAGGGGGCAGGCCTGGCGTGAAGAAAAGTCTAGATGGCGAGCGGCACATGGAGATCAAAAATTCAGGGATGGTGTAATGTCAGATTTGGAATACCATATACAAAGTTTGTTAAGATGGTTTTTTTTTTTCTAATAGTAGCCATATTTACATTTACAAAATAATCTCTTAGATATGCTCTTAAGGCAAGAAATTAGCTAAGGGTTATAATATAATAATGTGAGTAAAAACTTTTGGATGGAAGTTATTTTCAATTCTTTTGGTCTTTTATAGGTATAGATATAATATATAGAAAAGGAGTAGATAGAAAAAGAGTAGATAGATAATAGTATTGTCAATTCTTTTGGTCTTTTATAGTATACTCTTTTATAGTATAAGAGTATATAGATATATAAGAAAAAGATTAGATAGATAATAGATACAGCAGATAAATCCCTAAACAAATATTTCTCGATCTCTTTTACTCCCTAAGGTTTAAAGAATTTGCGGCGGGCTTGCCCCACGTATTGACTATTGAGGCGCGCTTTCTTAGGGGCGAGACGTTCCTAGGCCTCACAGAAAGAACTAGGGGCGAGACGAGACCCTTCGGTTTCCGTTACCACTTCCGCTGCGGGGTCCACACAGCATAGGCCTCGTTGTCGTTGGACATAAAGACTTGCTCTGACCCTTTTTTCCCCGAGCAACCTCCCCCTCATCCACCCTCGCCCGACCGACGTGCTAAGCCGGCGCGCGCGGGCGCGGCGGTGCTCGCTCCCGCCGATCCCGACGGCTGCCGATCTTAGTACGATTGGATGGCGGCCGCCGCCGCTTCGCCTCCGGTTCCTTTAGGACCCGAAGCCTCCGCTCTCCTGGACGGGGATCGCCGTCCCAAGTTCGTTCTTCGTCTCGCCCCCCTTACTCACTGTTCGATTCGGTTGCTTATCTTTTTCTCTGGTGATGAAATTCGATACGCCGATGCACGATTCTAGTAGGTTATTTACTTATTTCTGCCCATTAGATACGAACAGGTTTGCCGTGGGTAGGATTTCCTCCGCTAGATCAGAAGAAACCGCCGTGACGCCGTTGTGCTGATTGCGTATGATGGCAAACCTAGATTTCTTGGGCTTTTCGTGTGTTTGAGCTTTGTTTTCTTTGCCATCGTGCAGGCCCGCTGTGGCAATCTCATGGGATTCCCCAGGTACACATCTCTATCTGCTTACCCACGGCCTTGCTACACTTCCTTTGCTTACACATCTCTGTCTGCTTACCTTCGGCCTTTCTACACTTTCTTTGCTTGCTGCTCTCACTGTAGATACATGGAGTGGTCTTGTAGAGTAGAACTATAGTACATACAATGTCAGGGTGTTAATGCAACTGTGTGGTTCGAAAAAGAACCTTCCTCGCCGAAGGAGAAAGAGATAGCATTCAGCATCCCTTCCACTGCACTCTTCTTTCCTTGTGAAAGTTTGGAAGCCTAGACACATTTCTATCTGCTTACCTGCGGTCTTTCTACACTTGCTTGCTGCTTACCAGTGACCCGTATGTTCATTGAGCGGTCTTGTAGAATAGAACTATAGATAGAATGCCAAAGTATTGCAATGTGGCAAGTTATTACATGAAACTGTACTGTCTGCTGTTCGGTTTGAAAAAAAAAACCTTCCTGATTGAAAGAAATGCTTTCTTCTTTCCTTGTGGAAGTTTGGAAGCATAGATTCTCTTCAATATTTTTGGTGATATCATTCCTGATTGGATGGTCAAGGTCATCCAAATATTGTGTTTTTGTTGTGTGCATCCGGATAATGAATGCAATCATGGACAGTCTTAGACCGTTACACGTGTTACACGAACAACAGTGTCCAAATCTTTTTGCGAGTCAGATACCCTGCACCAATGTTGGATCCCAATTGGTATTTGTCATTTCCCTAAAATCCTGCCATATTGGACACCTGTTTCTGAACTGAACACCGACACCCGTATCATGTAACCGTTCTGTGCACGTGTAGCTCGTTACATTAACTATTAGGAGTCATAGTAGGTTCATTCTATAATCTCTTGCTTAATGTTGCTTTAGTTGCTTCAGTCTTCGGTACAGATATAACTTTTTAAGAGCGCAAATTTGTTGCCTATCTGAGCATGCAAAAGACAAATAGTTACGTACAAACTACAAAGATATTTCTTACTGTACTTGCCACCTAGGAGGACCTGCACCTGAAAGTTCTATATATTTGGTGTCTGATCTAAATTTTGGATAACATGCAGCATTACGCAGCCATGCAGAAAGGTGTGAGATCGAATCAGAAGCATGTGTCATTGATCCTTCTCTGCTTCCAGTTCTAGAGGAATTATTGCAGGACACCTATGCATCATTGCAACCACAGCCAGTGGACTATGAACACCGATATCATATGATTAACATTTTCAACAAAATCGCTGAAGGAATTTTTGGTAAGATAGTTCTCATGCATGTTTGAGAAAAAAATGATTTTTTTGTTTGTATGGAATCATGGGGGGTCAAGGATTCGTATTCATGTAATGTGCTCTTGAGATCATTGTTAATTGTACCAGATGTTTATTTACATTTTATAGACATTTGTACAAAAACCAAACTTGCTCTGGACCAAAAAATGGATCACATTCATGAATGGTTGCAGGATGCATATTATCATGCAAATCATAAGTGCATATGCATCAGGCATGTGTTTGACTGATGAAGTGATGAACCAATAATACCTCTTTAAAACACATGAAAGTTTATGGATAAGTATGCAACAGCAGAATAGGGTTTCACCATACACCTTATTTAAGGATATCTTATCAGCTTAAATATTTATGCTTCAAATGGTAGGAGAACATATAAAGAAAATTCTGTCCCCTATATGATGGAAGCGCACTTGAAATTATGAACCTGGTTTAATTGATGGCCTGTTGCGTTTTCAGAATTTTTATTAGAACTTCGTTACAATTGTGTTGCATTCCAGCCAAGCGCACCTCTTGTTAGTGTTAGTTGATAGTGTGATCTTTGGAATTTTAGCTACCACTTTTATTAGGAAGTCTTTGCTTTCCATTTAAAATACTTTGAGTTCACAGTTGGTGTTACTTTTCAGGTAAAAATAATGGGCTTCCAATTGTGGAACCATTTGGATCTTTCATAATGGATCTATTTACTCCTAAAAGTGACCTGGACCTCTCTATCAACTTTAATACTGATACAAATGATCAGTATCCTCGCAGGAACAAGATTTATGCTATTAGGAAGCTTGCAAATGTTCTATTTTCTCATCAGCGTAATTATTGTTCTAAGCACATCTCACATCTCCCTTAACAAATTTTTTGTCCCTTCTAGATTTTCTTATTCTTATCCATTGCATGAATTACTTGCACATTAAGACTTAGAGCTAATAGAATCGAATAAGAGAATGAAACAGATCTAGTGACTTCATATATGAGCGAAGTAATCTTGAAGTGACCATAAAGGTCCATCTGAGAAAACAATAGCTCCAGCAATAGTATTATAGTAATTAGAGAAGTTGGATTTGCAGTTTCTGCTAGCTTGCACCAGCATGTGCATGGAGCTGTAACACAAATATATGCACAATAAAAATTGCTTTGAAATATTTTTTCAAAATTTCTGATACAGTGGCGACACCATGTGTGTGTTACTATTGTTTTGAAGGAAAAGCTAAATGTGTAATGCATATGCTTCAACTCACCTTAGATAGGCTCCTGCATTGAGTTCAATATTTGCTTCTGTGAAAATCATCAATCCAAACACACCCATGTAAAAAACACCGTGCCACTAATATCCTACAGAGGCTATTTGCACTAATTTTCCTGTAATGTTTCATTGTTGTTGTGAGTTGTCAGTTGTGAAATTACTATAAGGACATTGTGTTGGGATGGCGATCTTGGCTTGGAAACAGCTTTGTATTATTTTATTATATGGGCACTTGTATAATTGGATTCTTTCTTGATGATAAGGTTGAAGGGTAGGATTGATATGAGAGGGGTGTAGTGCGGGAAAAAGTTAGGAAAATTAGCCAGCAAAGTTTTCATTCCAATTAATGTTGTTAATGCCAATGAAATTTTCATCCCTGTGCATATTGGATGTGACGAGGCAATTAGCAAGAAACTTTTGATGGCAATGTTACGCTTTGTCTTGTCTAATATATCTTTCTGAATTAATTTCACAAAACGACAACCATTAGTGACAATCTAACGGTGACCATTTCACAATAACCTGCCATCCAAATAGAGAATAGTCTTAGTGGGCCACACAACTGGTTTTCTTGAGAGCTGTAGTTGCTTGTTACTAGGGGTCAATGTTGTAGTTTTATGAAATGAGCAACAGAAGTTGTAGTTCCTTATCACAGTAGTTGTAGTTTTGTGAAATTAACTCTTTTTTTATCTTACTAATTTCAGGTCAAGGTCTCTGTCATGGTGTTTCACCTATTGTGACTGCTAGAGTTCCTGTACTGAAGGTTATTGATCAGAAAACTGGTGTAGAGTGTGATATTTCAGTAGAAAACAAGGATGGGATGTCAAGATCAGTGATATTTAAATTTATTTCATCAATTGATAAAAGATTCCGGATACTTTGTTATCTGGTATTGTGATTCTTTGTCTTGATATCTTGGTTTAGATTGAGATGCTAAGTAAGATGAATCTCCTCATATACATGATATGATAACAGCTAGTGTTTATTCTACAGATGAAGTTCTGGGCTAAGGTACATGATGTTAACTGCCCCAAAGATCGAACAATGAGCTCCATGGCAATTATTTCTTTAGTTGCTTTCCATTTGCAGGTAAACTGACTCAGTTACTTTTGTTTGATATCTGTCAACCTGCATGATCATGAGTAGATTGACCAGTAGTTTCACTCTTCATATGGAATTTCCATAATAGATTTGTAATCTGAATGTATACGAGGGTTGTTGAGGAAACACTCTTTAATATTTGAACTAGGAAAAAAATAGATGTGCTCACTAAATTGTATAATGTGGATTGCAGACAAGGCGTCCTCCAATATTACCTGCATTTTCTGCCATATTGAAAGGTACTCAAATCTGAGCACATGCCATTCTCCCTTGACTGCATTTTCTGGGATCATCATGCTATCATCAAGATATAGATAGTAATATGATAGTTTCTATCCTCTTGCAGATGGTACAGATTTTGCAAGTATTGAGAAGAATGTATCGCTATTCGAGGGTTTTGGGGACAGCAATAAAGAGTCTATTACTGAACTTTTTGTATCACTAATGAATAAAGTGAGTTGTTTAAAGTTTACCTTCTATTTATGTTTGTCACATGTCAATATTTCATTTTATGTTTGGACCAATAGGCACGAGTTGATGATTTTCTATTATGCTTTTTTTAGTATAAATAATGCACACTTTTTTTTTTCGGAGATTCTACACTTGATTGACAAAAGAATAATAACCTGTGGGAACATGAGACCTGTCAAATTTAAATCTGATCAGATAAACAATCAATTTAATTAGTATTAAATACTATCCTATTTTTCTCAGAGGGCAGAGTTATCACACGGTCACACACTCACACCTGGTGACATAATTCATTCATCTCACCAGGCATGATAACATCCATCTAGGAAACTGTGGACAAGGAAGCCCAGGTTGCTGGTGCCCTCGTTATCTGCATCGTTAGTTTCAGTTGCCAGATCTTCCCCAAACAGAGACTAACGGCAACCCATGTTTCGATGGTCCAATAAAAACTTTGTCTTTGTAGTTTGATATTTTATGTGAAGCAGAATAACGCATCTCCAGGAGTCCATGCTATTATATAGCATAATTTCTCAGTTTTGTAGAAGCTACGGATTCAATTTTTTTCTGTTCAATGGTTGCTGATTATATAACCTGTCTAGCCTGGAGTCCATGCTATTCTAGCATATTTTTTCAGTTTCAAATAATATAAAATGGGAACCATAAAAAACACCATTCAGGACACTATGCATACAACATATATAAGTTCCGGAACACATCAGAACTTGGATTACAGAAAAAACCTATCATACATCAACTGTGTTCTCGACACAACATATGAACCTGACTTCCATTAAGACAATTGATGTCAATCGCATGCAACCCTCTAAGGAGGGTACCAGCCCCCCTGTAAACTTCCATTAAGACAATTGATGTCATATGATAATTGTTTCTTCTTAATTAATAAAATGCTGGCAGGTTCCGTTCCTCCTAGGTTGTTTTTTTTTTAAAAAAAATCGCTCTTCTAACATGTAGCTAGCTACAGTTAAATTCTAGTTCTGTTTCTTTTTGGTATTGTGGCTGCATATATGTTAAAACTGTATTTTTTTGACAAAGTTTACACATTATTGTGGCTCATTCTGCTCACTTGCATATACTCTTGGCCTTGTCTGGTGCAGCTAGTGTCAGTGGAGGGTTTATGGGAACAAGGGCTCTGTGCGAGCAATTTTGAAGGGTCATGGATATCGAAGACCTGGGCGAAGGGTGTTGGCAACTTGAATGTAAGTCTCTCCTATGAATTTTGGTTTAACATTGTATTGGACAGCGCATGCAAAACTTTGTTTATGTAGCGAAACAATTCATGCAGGTTGAGGACTTCTTGGACCGATCTCAGAATTTTGCCAGATCGGTAGGGATGAAGGAGATGCAGAAAATCTGTGAATGCCTAAGGGCTACTGTTTCTGATTTGAGCAAGTTTTCTAAGGGTAAAATTGCTGCGCCCAAGCTAAAGGCCCTGTTGTTTAAGCCTTTGAACCAGGTTAACCCAGTCACTAATCCCTGTCAGAAAACTGTTAAGAGGAAGCGTGCTAATCCAAATAAGACAAGCACTAACCCTATTCAGAAAAACGCTAAGAAGAAGAAGGCTCTTGAGCAGGATAAACTAGCCATATCTCCTGGTCAGAAAGATGGTACGAAGCCCCTTGATCAGGAGAAGTCAGTTAGTTCTCCCATTCAGAAAGATGATAAGAAGATCAAGCCCCTTGACCAGGATAAGCTAGTCATTTCTCGTGGCCAGAAAGATGACAAGAAGAAGCCCCTTGTGCAGGATAAGACATTAATTTCCCCCATCCAGAAGGATAACAAGAAGCCTCTTGATCAAGAGAAGTCCCTTGGGCTGGAGAAGCTAATCATCCCTCGTGGACAGAAAGGTAAGAAGAAGAGCAGCAAGGTGAGACCTGACTCAGGAAGCAGTCATGTGCAACAAAAGAAAGTGAAGGCTACTGTATCCACTGGCCGTGCTGCTAATACTCATGTTTCTAGTTCAAGGCCTCGTCCTGTTTTTATCCCCCAAGCACATCGGTCCACCCAGCCAATTGTTGATCAGTTTGCGCATATACCTCAGCACCTGATCAGCCCTTCTGCTTTTGGTTATGGGTTGCCACCGCCACATCTGCATCCAGCCTATCCTCATCCTCATCCTCATCAAGGATTGTTAGGTCAACCACAGGGTAATTTCCTTCATTTCAATCCTGGTATTCAGCTGCAGCATCAAGGCCAGGCTTTCTTTGGCCCTCCACCCATCCGCCATCCCATGGCAAATGGGTTTCTTCACCCATTCGGTATCAGTAGTGCTCAGCAAGTGCCGCGCATTGACAATAGATTTGTGCAGAGGCCGCCATATGGTTTTGGTCCGGGTTTCTGGTGATGATGGTTCCAGCTGAGAAAGGTCGGTTGCTAACTAGTGGGAGTTTGAGGCAAAAGAAGTTGTTCGTTTAAAGAAAAAAGTTGTTGTGTGCTAACCTTGTGTCTGTATCTGTTCTAAAGAGAAAAAATGTAAGGTCGGAAAGGAAGTTGTAATGTCGTTTGATATAGTTTAAGTTGTTGATGCTACCATCTAAGTGTGCTATCCTTGTGCGAGCTTATCTGAGATGCATGTGAGACTGGCCTGAGTTGTCGAAAACTTGCTGGACAGTGAGAGTGTCCTGCTGAATGGGGTAAGATAACAAGAAAAGACTGAAGTTTGTCCGTCCTGGATGGCTGGATGGAGTGTTGGAGGTGTGCAGTGCAACATCATGATTCCAGATGCCCAGCCTTCCTGTGCGTGTACGGATCAGTCAGGCAGGTACAGTCTGTTGTTGGGTTCCAAAACAGAATCATGTCCAGCTCCAAGCAATGCCATAAGTGGAGGCCTGGAGGGTACTTGCAGATGTGAGCCGTCTAAATCTGAGGTAGTATGCTGCTGCTCACAACGAACAGTGTGCTCTGTTGTTGGCTATCTGGAGTAAGCGACAAGCAAGCAGGCATGAGCCGTTGCTTGTGCCATCCTGAAACTGTGGCGTGCTGTTGTATCAGCAAGGCAGGCAAAACCGGTTTAAGACAAGACAAGATGTCCCGGGACCGTTGCCTGCCGCCCATGGTAATCGCCAATCTGGGGGCGGGTGACGACGACGAGGCGACCTGTTCTGTTCTGTTCATCGGCCATTGAACCTGGAAGAAGAGAGCCGTCCGTTCATCTCATGTAGACGAAGCCTGACGCTGTCGCCGGCCACATCACGCTTGCCGTTTTGCTGACGGGATGGATTGATTCAATGGCACTTGCAGCAGCATCTGATAGAGGCAGTACCGGCTTTTGGGTGAGAGAGACTTCCTTGATTTGCATGCAGCTCGCACTACTCCTGCATCTAGTATTGCTACATGTTTTGTTTTTGGACTGACTGGATCCGGGGTCTGTCGGTAGAGCAACTTGTTGTTATGGAACTATGTGGATGTTTTGCCGTCTTGGGCAGAGCATGAGCAATGCTGTGCCCAGGAGGAGGAGATCACTTCCATCCAGAGAGCATGAACATCGTTTGGATGTATCCGGGAAAGGTTTTAACCTGTGAATCTGAATGTGATTGCGTGTGCAAGCTGCCGTGAATAAGCGGATCTGAGGTGAAATCTAGAGTATGTTGATGGCTTTGCATCTTGTACTGACAAGAGAACAGAGAGCTTGCTCAAACTAGTATGCTTATTATTGGCTGGCACCCTGGCAGTAGCAACACGATACTGTCTGTATGTGCAATTGCACGTCTAAGTGATGTGACTAATCTGGTAGAGCTATAGATGTAGGTGTGGTTAATGCGAAGTAAGCATGCACTGCATCTGGAGCAAAAGACACGAGTCTGGGACTCTGTAGAAAATGGCAACACGTATTTTTCTAGTTGCAACTTGATGCGTTTGGACATTACAATCCTAATAGCTGTCATCCTCACAATGTGTCCCGTCCAAAATAAATCTTGGTCTTGTATTTCAAAAAGTCAATCAATCTCAACTTTGATTGATTTATAAAAAATAGTATCAACATTTATATTTTTAAATATGTTCATTATGAAAATATATGGTGTGATCAATCTAATGATGTTTATATGTAATATTTTTTAATTATATTTGGTCAAAGTTTTGATCGTTTGATTTCTTGAAATGTACATAATCGGCGTATGCCATGCAATACAGATATTTTTTAACTGCTAGTCAGATATTTTTAACTGCATCCATGCCTAACAAACACTATCTGTTTATCTATCTATCTCATTCAGACAGTCTCTCACGCTCAAAGAGAAAAGGTCGTTGGCAGTTTGCATATGAATTCCATCCACTCGAAGGCCGAACTATGTCTTCATCTATCTTGCATTGAGCCTTTAATTAATAAATTTGCCTACCACTCCATAGGTGCAGTGAGCTAGCCTCTCCATCGATCTACAGCGCTACAAATACGGAGCTTTTATATACTATGGCCTTGTTTAGTTCCGAAAAGATTTCGGATTTCGATACTGTAGCACTTTCGTTTGTTTGTGACAAATATTATCCAATTATGGACTAACTAGGATCAAAAGATTCGTCTCGCGATTTCCAGCTAAACTATGTAATTAGTTTTTGATTTTGTCTATATTTAATGCTTCATACATGTGCTGCAAGATTCGATGTGACGGGGAATCTTGAAAACTTTTTGCTTTTTGGGGTGAACTAAACAAGGCCTATATTAGTGTATATGTTCAACAGTAGAATCCAACGAACCTCACTCAAACAAAGTCTACCACCGCTATGGAAATGATGTTTAGGGTTAGTCAAAAATGCTTTTCAGCCCCAGATTTCAAAACTGTTATTACACCATCAATTGTAAAGATATGATCTTTATAAAATGATTTCCCGGCCAGGTGCTACAACTGCTGGAAGGACGGGCACCGCGCAAGCGACTGTCGAGCGTCTCCCTCGACAGCGTCGTGGAATCAAGCGCGCGAGCTCCCCACGGTTCGAGGTCGGGGCCCGCCTAGGGGAACGCTTACATGGACGGACGTCGAGGGGCCACGCCGCGGCACGCCTGCATCGCGCGGCCTCGGCGGACACCGTGTCTGGCCGTTCCGTCTCAACCCCAACTTCCGTGGGGGGACCTAGGCAGCGGCGGCGCCGCGCGATCTCGGTGGACTCTGTCTCCGGTGCACCACAACCTCCACCACCACCGACGCCGCCACCACCACCCCCACCTCCACCGCCACCGCCGCCTCCACCGCCCGCCCCGTCAGCGACCGTTCCACCACCGACGCCGCTCGGGAGGGGTGGTCCAGAAGAGAGACCCATGGTGGATGGCGCCGCCGCCACAGCCGCCGCGGTGGCTGCAGGCGCAATCAGGGCGTCCCTGGTGGTTGTCCCACGGACGCCGGCGATCTAGAATTCAGAAGACAACCTCTCCCACCTGGCACTTGTCGCCACAATCACGGGCAACCAGCCCTTCGTCTCCACAGCAATGATCCAGGACGCCCTCTTCGCCCGCTTCCAGATCAACGCTGAGGATGTGGACATCAAGGTGCACGAGGCCGAGGACTTCCTCGTCCGCTTCTCCCGCCGGGAGGACAGAGACCGTGTCCTGTCTTCCAGGCCTTGGGGAGCCCTCATGCCCCTCAGATGGCGGCCCTAGACCAGGGTGTCTGCTGTTGTGGTCGGCGCATTCCACTATCGTGTCGTGATCGCGCTCCGCAATGTGCCGGCACACGCGAGGGACACCGACACTGCACAGCGGGTGTTAGGTCGCTGCTGCGCCGAAGTTGAGCTTACCAACCTCAGGGACCGGCCCTTGGAGGATGATCGAGAGTACTTTGTTTCCGCTTGGTGTTGGCACCCGCAACTCATCGAACCTAAAAAGTTGTTGTATATCCCGGAGCCTGACATTCGGTCTTCGGAGCCGACGGAAAATGTTGTGTGACGAGGCCTGCACTACCTCGTCCGCGTACGCGCCGTGGCATATCAGAACCTCGAGCTGCCGGGCGATGAGCCGCCCGGCGATGACGATAACGCTGATGAGCAGGACCATGCTGGGGATCGTGGAGGCTGGGACGATGATGACCGCTACTGCCCCACGCCGCGCCGCAATTCTGACTGTGATTTAGACTCCTCCGACCCGCGCCACGGGAACAACCACCCCTACTGTGACTATCCCACAGACTGGGACGGTGGCCAACAGGACGATCTCTGCCTGGCCCTGCAAGTGGGAGAGGTGCTCTGCCCACTTAAGGCAGGGCAATACCAGCCGGCTTGCACGCCAACATCGCACGCGACACCAACGCCAGCAGCATCGTCGACTCTCAGACCCACTGACCACGCCCACGACATGGGCACCCCGGCTGGAGGCCTACGTTCACCCGAGCTGCTGCTCAACCGCTCACTCCGTAGATAAAAGTATGCATGAACATCTCGGCTTACTGCTCTAAGGTGGTCATGAATGTTGTATAAGTTGAAGGCTCATAATCTGCGGAGTCTAGGATCAGCACCGTTCCATCCCTGTGATGAATGATAAAGCAGATCCAGTGGTCCCTGCATGAATCAAATTTGTGCTGCATGTGTATTGAAATTATTAATTTGATGTATACAAACTCACACTTACCCAAAGTTGTACGGAGCCACTATAGATTTCCTGTGTTGATACTAAAGCATTGCGTGCCTAGGCAGACGACGTATTTGGCTTCAAAGTCCTTTATTTCCTCTACATGCTTCTGAGCTTCTTCACGTGACTTTCCCTGTCATTCTTCATTGTCTGGACCAATTTTGAATGTGTGTTGATCCTCGTATGTCTGGACCGATTTTGAATGTGTGCTTCTGGCGTTCGATAACTGAAACCGCCTATATAAATTAGACATTACCGTCGCTATAGAGCTTTTTTTTACTAGATGTATGATCAATATCTATATCCCTACATATGCTCTTAGTATCTCTGTTGGCCACAATGCAAATTAATTGATCTTTTTATATACATGCAAAAGTCGGTCGTCACCGAAAGCATGCGTTCAAGACTAGATTAGAAGGCCGAGAACTTAAAATAGAAAAGCATGCTCACGTCTAGCCAGTAGCCCAGTACTTGTGATTGTTCCATGAGCAGATATGTATATATGTGTGTGGACACGTGTATACGCTGACATGATGCTTCATATTCTTCGATCGCAAAGGCATCGCACGGCCACCGCACACAGGTATATATAGCTTTATTTTTGTCGGACACGGTAGCATTGAAATGGCTTTTCCGCCGTACACTAGCTACGTAGCTGCACAGCTTTGGCATCTGTCTTAGGGACACTTGTCGCGTTTGGCCAAGGTCGATGGAGATCAGTCAAATATGCCCTTAGATTTATATTGCTATAGCTCAATGATGCGCCTTTTTCCAACTTCCATGTGTGTGTAACAGAGAGACGACAGACACATACGCATAGACCATCAAAAAGAACACAATCAAAACAAGATCTCGTTATGATAGAGTATATGCATGCTTCATAGGAAAGAATGGCCACGATTGAAAGATCACTTCTTAAAAATGTGCTTTGCACGTTGTCGACAAGAAAAAAAAGACCACTGCACTTACAACACAGGTTCTCCTCAGTTGTGTGGTTTTCGTAATATATAAAATTGTACCATACTTCTTCTGTGTTCTAAATTATAGCCCATTTTAAATTTACTCTAAGTCAAGCTTTCCTCAAACTTTAATCGAGATTATACAAAACATTTACAACATCAAACTAGCTAGTTTTATTAAATATAATTCTCTATAAATTATGTCTTGATAATGCATAATTTGAACTTGTGATGATAATATATTGTTTTTATAAAATCATGTTCAAAATCAGTAAAAGTATACTTGAGACAAAACCAAAGTGATCTATAGTTTGGAACTGATGGAGTACACACTTTATTTTTTGATGAACGATTACACACTTTATTAATCTAAAAAAAAGGTCATGCTATTCTCTATTCTTTATTTTGCAAATACTCTACTGATATAAGTATAAAGTCAATGTTGTTTGTGTTTTGGATTAAGATTCACACATTACGCCACTTTGCTGGTAAAAGAAAATGGAGGTAACAAGCTGGATACGAAAAGCAAGATAAAAAAGGAGACAAATAAAGTGGCTAATAAACTTGCTAAACAGGCCAGCTTGACGAGCTAACTCTATGGTCTTGACTTTACTCTGTGAAGCACTGGCTCATTCTCTCCAATGCAATGATGTGCAAGTGCAACAGGTACTCCAAAACCTTGAATGGAGTGATGATATTCGACCCATGTCTGTACTATGTTTATTAGCAATATAATCTTTACACTTTCAAAAAATCTTTTTGGGCGGAGGGAAAACATATTATTTACTGTTCATGTGTGTGTTTTAATTTTTCTTTCAATTCTCCAAACTATAGCTCCGCCCTGTACCATTTCTGATCCATATTGCGCTATGAATCTAACAAAAGGTAATGGATTAAAATATGAAGAAGGCATTATCCACTCCAATCCTATCCACTTTCATCCTAGAGCTCTTTACTTATCATATTTATGTTTGTGCAAGTGTTCTGATTGTGTGATTTTACTTTTCATATAATAGCTTATTAGACTAGTTAAGTAGAGCATACTAAATAAACATAAGCCTACATCTTGCCGGTTAGTTGCTTTAGTTTATCTACTGAGAAATCAAATACTCTCTTTGTTTGAAATCGAAGTTGTTTGAAATCGAAGTTGTTTTGGCATTTCTAGATTTATATAGTTTTTAATATGTATCTATACATATAATATACATACGGAAAAATCCATGTACGTAAATAAGCCGAAAACAACTTACTACTTATAATGAAGGGAGTAAAACCCTAAACAATTTACCTATTTTCTCCTGGGTGGTCACTTGATTTAGTTCCCTAGTACCAATACTACGTACACATTGTGCAATTGGAAACTCTAATGAGTGTTTGTTGGTTGATCGAGCTTCGCGCTTATAATGTGCAACCTATGCCTAAGTGGTCTTAGGGGTGGGGATTAGGGTTTCCATTCATCGGCGGACCTAGAAGGGGGTTTAGTGGTATCAATCACAATACAACGATGGACCACGACGACTTGGCGGTGTAACAAGATGGCGAGGTTGTTGTCATAGCTAGGGTTGTCGTAGCGCAGAATAGTAAGGGAGTCTCCATGATTAGGGGAGAGAAGGGTCGAGGCAGCTATAGGCCTATAGCGGGAGGTGGGAGGAAGCGAGTGATTTGGTGGGAGCCACCAATCATCGGTGGAAGTGCGAGGGCAACACACACAGAGAGAGAGAGAGAGGGTGCTGTGTGGCACGATTCACACAATCACACGATTCGTCACGCATTAACGCTTCCCTTACCCAAGCTAGAGATATGATGAATAGGCAAGAAAGGAATGAGTTGACATCGATGCCAAAGAAGATATATCCTGGGTTCGTCGATCGGATACAATGTGATTTCCAGTAGTAGAGGCATCGCCACCTCGCTGATTCCTCTTTATTCTGGCGTCAAATACAGGAATCTATCGCACACTGCACGACCTGTTGTCACGCGTTAATAATGTTCCCTTACGTACGCATGCGCAAGCTAGCTAGCTAGATAGATATGATGAACAGGCAAGGGATGAGGTGAGATCGATCGATATATACCCGGCCAAGATCCTGCAGGGTTCGTCGATCGGGGAACAGCGTGGTTTCCATCAGAGGCTGGCCGGCATCGTCGCCACTACTCGCTGGCGCCAGGTAAACCAAGCACTCTTGGGTATGGTATGCATGGTAGCTGCAATAATATTCCCAGGATGACCCGACCAAATCGCCACCGGGATATATCGGAATATATACACACGGGACGGCGAGTAAATATGTTCGATAAGACCGGCCGGCGGCTAGTGTAGTATATATGTGTCGATCGCATGCAGCTCGACCGATCGATTGACGACGATCTGCAGATGATATATATTCTCTTCCTCCTGCAGACCATGCATGTTTTGATGGATATGGAGAGCAGGTATTCGGATTCTCTCTCGAAGCAGACAGACTAAAGCAATGCAAGCGAAGGCAGAAAGGAAGCTTGCCCAGATGCCCGGGGCCGGACTTTGCTTGCACAATAATTGAACAAACCCTACTAGTAGCTTTTTTTTGGGGGGTGACTAACCCCCTAATTAAGCTAGCTACTGTACCTAGTAGCTCCAACATGCATGCATGGCAGGTAGCTGCTCGTATCTCGGATCATATATATGTACTCCTATGTTCATTGTACAGCAATCCTCTCTCGTGTCCAGTAGATCTCATATATACGGCCACTGCCACAGCATCGAAAACATATATATATATACACTACAGTACAAATAATGACAACATGCATCTCTACACAGCAACTTGTCTCTAGTTTGTAGGCCTACGACGTACGACGTCTCTCCTTTTTCCTCTCTAGTCTCTATATATATCCATATGGACATTCTTTTCTCCTGAAAATAACATGGGATCAGATCACTTCTTTGCTTGTATTATCTCACCTAGCACCGTGTAGTATACGATGGACACGACGTGGATGAGCTTGCAACCTGATATGGCTTCATTATATAAGTTTGCTCATCATGCATAACTATATTGGCAGCTCCTCTCGATCTTGGGTGCTGGCCGTCAAGATGGTGCCAACAGTGGTTCCTCATATGATAGTACGAGCACGGGCTTGCACAAAGATAATGGTCCCCTTGTTTTCGCCTCTGAATATCCGCCATATCCTTTTAACTATGTATGTACAGCAGAACAAGAAATGTCCAATTATTAAGCCTTCCGGTCCCATGATGGCATCTCCAAGTTTTATTAGTTGCTTATACTTTTAGGGGTCAGGCATGTACTCCAAGATCCCTCACCTCCGGTTTAAACATACTTGATCCCTCTGTCTTGTAATACAATTTATTCTAAACATTTTAAGACAATCTAAGATAATACCTGAATGACGCATGTACCCATAGATTAAACACAAGTAAGGTGTTTCTCCTCAAATTACGGTTTCCTTTTGTATCAAACTTTGTTAAATCTAGATATGGACACCACATTAAGTGCATTATATTTCAGTGTAAGATTTTAGAAGTCATAATGCGGACAAAGGGAGTAGGTCATTTCTAGCAATCTTATGCCAATTACTCTCTAAGTGAAGTCATTTTATAAGTCAGAGCTAGGTGTTTTTATATTTTCTTCCTCATTTTTCTTTGCTTAATAAATGCAGTCATTAATGTATGATAAATAAAGGGCAACAAGGTCATTTGATGAATAAAGGTCATTATGTATAATAAATGCAGCTAGGTGTATGATGAATATTCTTACAAACAAATATGCCACATTTCTCCATCAATGTATGATGAATAAAGGGAAACAAGGTCATTTGACTTACATTCGAGAAAAGGTCATTTGACCTTGTATAAAAACAAGTAAAAACTTACCTACATTTACAATAGGACAAAGTAGATAGCAGTGATAAATAGTGTTATTGTAATCTTATTAGTCGTTCATTAGAAAAAAAATCGTGCCAAATTATATGTGCATATACCCATAATTACAGTCATGATATTTTTCATTCATTAAATACCCTTAAATACCATTGTTGAACAATATATACAACAAAAATCCTTTGGGCTATATAGCCAGACACTAGATGTGTCAAACCAAACCAAAAGTTAAATCTCAATTGTGTGTGTTTGAGGGCACCAGCAACTGAATTATTGTACCTTGATTGGGCTTTAGGACATTGATGATATGATTTATGAAAAGTTCAAGAGTTTTATAATCTCCTAATAATATGGGTGAAACATTTGAGAGAGGTCAAGCCTTTGAATTAATTCATCATTATCTTTCTATCTTTGCTCAGCCTATGTAATTTCTGTAAATGTTTTTTAATCCTCCTTTATCAATAGAAGGTGGGCAGATTTCCTACCGATAGTTTCGAAAAATAGCATCCTCATACTTATTTTTTATTTATACCTAATTCATGGTTAGTTTATAATGGAATTAATTACTGTTACTTCACACTTACCATTCACCTTCTTGAAGAAAAGAGAACTTTAGCATGAAGGTCTAGTTAGGGTGTTAACACATGATTCTTTTATATCAGGAGATACGCTTTGATTAATCAGACAACAGATATATATTGTCCCTGTTGTGATTGTCGAAACCATCTAGTACGACAGGATCCAAATACGATAAGATCATACTCAGTAGGAAAGGGTTTCATAAAGAACTACACGATTTGAGATCATCATGACGAGAGGCGTACAAAAGCAAGCAACTAGGAAGGAGTTGCACGAGAAGTAAGCAACAAGCTAGCTTGTGACAAAATAGTTTCCCACATAATAATTGAGTAAATTTTGGCAGATATTTCTTCGTTATCTATATATATATATATATAGACTAGTACGTACGCCCATATACACAAGGTCTACTCCTCCAGATTATATTTTCTATATGTACTCAAGTCCTCTCTGTTTACAATACTGTACTTGTGACGACATCACAATCACATCATTGCAAAGCAACGGAGTGAGCGAAAGGCGCACGCAGACGTATCCACGTGTCACCCGTCTGACGTGGCAGGTAGCTACTGCTGTAGCCTGTGTTTCGCTAGGGACTTGTTTAGTTCACCTCAAAAATCAAAATCTTTTCAAGATTTCCTGTCACATCGAATCTTACGCCACATGCATGGAGTATTAAATATAGACAAAAATAAAAACTAATTGCACAGTTTATCTGTAAATCACGAGATGAATCTTTTAAGCCTAGTTACTCCATGATTAAATAATGTTTGTCAAATAAAAACGAAAGTGCTACAGTTCCGAAAACTTTTCAGTTTTCGGAACTAAACAGGTGTGGCATATGCAGTTGGATTGAAGTGGACTGGCTTGTCAGGTTGTGGTTGTTGTTTTTTTTTTTTTACAAGAGCCTGTGGTTGGTTTGTAGTGCTCGTGAGCGAACAATGATCAATTTGACTAGTCAACTGGTGAGAAGGCATGTAATATGATATATATATATATATATATATATATATATATATATATATATATATATATATATATATATATATATATATAAGTAATAATAAATGATAAATAAACAACAAATTAAAATTACCCGGAGACCTGGTGCCAAAAAAACCGCTGTCTCCACAGCTCAGAGTTGAAGCCAAACCATGTCCGGTTTCAGAGGGCATCGGCATCGCGCGCGTCTTCTTTCTCCTATAAATAGCCGCAGCTCCGGCCCCTCTCTGCCCATCCGCACTACATACCGCACCAATTGTAATTAATCTTCCACAGCTCACGATCGATTCCAATTCCAACACTAGCTATAGCTCGCTAGGCTACTGTACACACACTCACCACCAGGTGTGTGAACAAGTGTGTAGTAGTGCAAGCTACTACGCGTCACCTAGCTAAATAAGCTAGTTATACGAGCTTGGTTGCGGCGGCGCCAATGGCGATCGTCGACTTGGCCAACGCCCAGCTGCAGCAAGCAGGAGCAGGAGCAGCAGCAGCCACGATGAGAGAGGACGACGACGGCCATGACCATGAGCAGGAGTCCTCCTACGACTACGGCGCCTGCCTGATGAAAGGCGTCAGGCACCTCTCCGACAGCGGCATTACCAGGCTGCCCGACAGGTACGTCCTGCCCGCGTCCGACCGCCCCGGCGCCGCCACCGTCCTTATTTCCCCCTCGTCGACGATCCCGGCGGCGGCAGGCGTCGCCGTCGGCAGGGTCAAGCTCCCTGTCGTCGACCTCGCCGGCCTCCGCGACCCCTCCCACCGCTCCGCCGTCCTGGCCACCCTCGACGCCGCCTGCCGCGACTACGGCTTCTTTCAGGTACGCCGTACACGTATACGTACATACGAGGTAGCTGCATGCGTGTACGCGTGACGTCAGCTTGTTCGCTTGAGCTTATACGTCAAATTCGTCAGACATTCAACAATGTTTTTTTCTCGCAACAAATCATCAACCAAACAATACTATTGACTGCCCACCAGCAGCAGAGCAGCAGCTGATCGTATCGTCGTCGTGCTGGTGCTGGTTGTGCAGGTGGTGAACCACGGGTTCGGGAGCGAGGTGAGCGGCGGGATGCTGGACGTGGCGCGGCGGTTCTTCGAGCTGCCGCTGCCGGAGCGGGCGCGGCACATGTCGGCGGACGTGCGTGCGCCGGTGCGGTACGGGACCAGCTTCAACCAGGCCAAGGACGCCGTGCTCTGCTGGCGGGACTTCCTCAAGCTCGTCTGCCAGCCGCTGCGCGAGGTGGTCCCGCGGTGGCCGCAGCAGCCGCCGGACCTCAGGGACGTCGCCACCAGGTACGCCACGGCGAGCCACGCGCTGTTCATGGAGGTCATGGCCGCGGCGCTGGAGGCCCTGGGCATCCCCGCCGGCGGAGGCGTGCTCGGGGAGCTGGCGGCGGCGTCGTCGCACATGATGACGGTGAACTGCTACCCGGCGTGCCCGCAGCCGGACCTCACGCTGGGGATGCCGCCGCACTCGGACTACGGCCTCTTCACCTTCGTCCTGCAGGACCACGTGGAGGGGCTTCAGGTCATGCACGACGGCCGCTGGCTCACCGTCGACCCCGTCCCGGGATCCTTCGTCGTCAACGTCGGCGACCACCTAGAGGTACGTACGTACGTAAGTATATATACGACGTGCCACCGGTAGCTTATGACAGTAGTGTACGTATTCGGAGTAGTATAGGTACGTACGTACTGGCTCTTGTAGTCGTACGGTTTTGCTAGCTTTGTGACAGTAGTGCACGACGACGACATGATCGATGATGACGACCGGCAACTGCATTAACATGCATCAGTCGCTAGTTGCTGTTGACAGCATATGGATCATTGAAGCTACCTAGTTAGCCAATCATATCACTTGGCCTTGAAACTGATATTGACCTTATAATTAATAAAAGGATAATAACCTCGCAATCTGCTGCTTCAGGTTTGACTTTTTGAGCCGATATAGTCAAATCCATTAAGACTAGTCAAACGCGCGCCAAAAAGTTGACCCTGCATCATATTCATGTCTGAATAATGGAGGAAATAAAATTGTTGTTGCATGATGTGATGGGTGCAGATCTACAGCAACGGGCGGTACAAGAGCGTGCTGCACCGGGTGCGCGTGAACTCGACGCGGCCGCGGATCTCGGTGGCGTCGTTCCACAGCTTGCCGGCGGAGAGGGTGATCGGGCCGGCGCCGGAGCTGGTGGACGAACAGGCCGGCAACCCGCGGCGGTACATGGACACCGACTTCGCCACGTTCCTCGCCTACCTCGCGTCCGCCGACGGCAAGAACAAGACCTTCCTCCAGTCAAGGAAGCTGCCAGTGCCAGCTGCTGCTGCATGCGTCTAGCTAGCAGCTGCACCATGCAGAGTTTTCGTCGTCGTCGTTGTTGCTTATTAATCTCATGACAGAATAAAATTAATTAACTAGTTCAGCGCACAGTGCACAAGCCTGCTGTGGACTTGTTTTAATTAGTTCTGCCCTTGATTGTATTCAAGGTCAACGCGTGCATACAAGCTAAGCCTTGACCGGTCAGATCGTTCCATCGATCGATTGCATTGCATCGCGTCGTAGTATGATCGATGTATTCCAGCGTCCGTTTGACTTGCATTATTGTTGGTTCTCGGCTAGATAAGTTATTATATATATATATATATATATATATATATATGATCAACGATTGAGGTCAATCGAGTATAACACACGCGTACGTACCCAACTGTGTACTATATATATTGAGAAATATTGTGTTCCGTATATAATGTGATCGGAGTGGTCTGTATGTATATATATACTATGTCCTTATTAGCGATCGATCGAGCACAGTGTGAGACTGACCTAGTACGTATATAGTTCGACAAACATCAAGCTTGTTTGTTTTTACTAGCTATTTCAAGTGTCAACATGCATGCAACAGACGCATAACGCACGTGCTGCTTGCCGACATGCATACATATGTCCCAAAAAGACCGCTATTCTAGCTATAACTTAAATTTTGTCCTAGACAAAAACATTCATATAGGTAACACATGGTAGGGTAGCAGGCCTATAAGGGACCCATTCATGAATCCATTGCTCGACCGTATCCATGTTTCATCACATAAAAAAGCACCCAAAAATGACAAAAAACCTTATGCACAAAACACGGATGGTCTCTCCTCCACACATTACAAAGTAGAACTGAAAGATTGTCAGTTTGTAGGGGTATTCTTGTTATTTGCCAACTACCTTGGTTCTTCTCCACAGCCTTAGAATTGCAATTTTTCTACGACGGAGGAAGAACATTTATTCAAAATATCTAATCCACATGTATTGTAGTTTGTGTGGCTATGCAACTGTGTGTTTATTTGTTTTTTTAAACATATAGTGCAACTATGTCAACTTTATTCATTTGCTTTTTGATCTGTGGCTGTCTTCGTACAGCGGTGGTGTGGGTATGTTTCGTAGAGTAATAATAAGTAGTTTGTTCTTCTGCTCTTTTCTGCATATGTTGTATCCAAATGGTATTTCTGTTGATTTTTTAATGGAAATGGAGAGATTCCTCGCCGTACACAAACTCACCTATCAACACAGACTTGCATATCTTAGCTCATCTAAAGGCATATCGCCTATCACCAAATGAATAGTATTGTTTATTTCTAGAATAAATTTAGAAAAAAAACGAGTTCTCATGCCAATCCTAATACCTAAACACAGATAAGCATGCATGTTGACCACAAACAACCTAACCAAATGGCTACACTTAGGTTGCAACTTTGTTTATTTGTTGATATATGCGTCTCCCTATTCAGCTACTATTGTGATCTTTACAATCCGGTGAATGGAGTGAGTTCCTCATATATATATATATATATACATCATAGTCTCACAATATCTTGCTAGCTAGGTCATCATCACCCCACAAAAAAATATTAACAATAATCAAGGATGGTGCATGGGTATCGCCATCTACTCCATAAATTAAGGTATCTTTACAAGTCAAAGGTAGGAAACAAAAGGTGGTTGATTTCAACCAAATCAAATCACTCCAAAGAACTACATAGATACATCCATTATCTGGCACAAGAAAAATGAATGTGCACCTATTCCATGGTACTTTGACTTTTGCCTTCCATAAAAAATGAGAAATGTTACAACTGAAAATACTATTGACTATAAAAAAGACATCATGTTAGCCTAATGTTCATTGAAATTACTGTGTTAGTCAATTGAAAAAGGAGAAAAACACACAACACCAATCTTAGTGGATGTAGGTGCAAATAATGGTGTGTCAACAAGTATAGGGAGAGCCTCTGTAGGTGAAAACTCAATCTTAGGGATAGGCAACAAGTCATGGTCGAGTGAGATGTACGTGCGTGCAAGAATTAGGAACTCATGCTCCACTCAGGAGGCTTGAGACATACATTTATATTGGGTGCAAACACATGAAGTATAATTATGTCCCTAGGAATCAAGGTATACTACAATTTACAATGCAGATAGCAATTGTACTTAGCGGTCCCCAGGGAGCACCTTGGGTAACCTAATAGTGCCCTTGATTTGAGCACCACTAATTGTCTGTCAATGCCTCCATTACACCTATCACTATAGAAACCATTAGGGACACTGTGGCCACCTATTCCCATGTTGGAGCCATTGGCATGGTGTCCCTGGAGTCATCTTTTCATAGCCAATTTTTATCCTTAGTCAACTTTCTTAGATGATGCCTTGCATTTAAGACTTGACAACAGTTGAAGATCCCATTTCCCTTATAAGCCAAGCCCTATTTCTACCTCCTATGTGGTTTTGCCTAGAAAACTACCAGTTGGGCCATCTATGAGGTCAACTGCCACATTAAACCCTAATCAACCATGACCAATGAACCAAGCCATGTAGTCTCTGATGCTACAAGTTTTAGTGAGACGATGCCAGGTCATCAGAAAGTTGATGTTGACTCAACACAGGTGAGTCACCCTTATAGGTGTAACCCCCTCACCCTCTC
The DNA here is from genome assembly GCF_000003195.3 of Sorghum bicolor. Lineage (NCBI taxonomy): Eukaryota > Viridiplantae > Streptophyta > Magnoliopsida > Poales > Poaceae > Sorghum > Sorghum bicolor. The sequence goes on along the minus strand of NC_012876.2, from coordinate 60,255,919 downwards.
GGGCCCATGTAAGCATTATTAAGTTTATGGGATTAATGACAATGGTACCAAATTGACTAATGTTTGTTTTGAAGGAGAACTTTGGAAGTTGGGTCACAATGCATGAGAGGTATGTAGCCCCCGGTTTTGAATGCAATGTGATAAAGGGCATGGAATGAAGGCAAAGGACCTTTCTAGAGCCAAGTATGTCAAAGGAGAAGATACTTGGGTAGATAGGTTTTTCTGAGAAAAACTTGGGTATATAGGTTTTATTAGCTTGTAATCTTTAACCATACTATTAAGAGAGGAATGAGAGCTAGTAGCTTGACCTTTAGAGTATTGCGAGCTTGGTGATTCAGACTTTGTGAACAAATTGTCTATAAGGCTATATATTTGCATAGAGAGGATCCATACTTTTGTCGCAAGAGAGAAGGTAGATCGGAGACTTCCTATGGTTGTATCATCCTCGATGCTGTTAAGTTCTCCTAAGTCCTATATTTGTTTTCCATGTTCCAAAGTCCCTCATTCATCTTGTGCCATTCAGAGACCGGTGCTCGCTACCAGATCATGCAGTAGTGAAAGTGACAAAATTCCAAGGACGAAAACCAACCCTAAATAGTGTGTCACATGGCTGAAGCTGACAAATGCTTAGACCTGGTTTAACTAGATATGGACTCGGTTCAATCTAGCTCTATTGTCCCTATCAGATCTTTGGGGGCCCATATGGAAGGACTCCAGCCTCCAAAGACGGATATTGTAACAAGCGTAACAGCGATATTTGTACTGAGTCACCTTGTTAGTTTATCACAAGACCAAGTGTTCTTGGAGACTCTATCTAAACCAAAATTTACTACACCATCATCACCTTATATTAAAACGTAGAGATCTGGAACCAAGCAGAAGCCGACACGTTAGAATTATATATATGTTAATTAACAAACATTGGACTTAGGCTTGAGTGCTAGCTAGGTCAGCAACATTGGACTAATCGATCTCGAAACACAATAAAAAAGACAAACAGACAATTATTATTATCCGTTGACGTCAATGCAGATATTATGATAGCATTTGACTATCGTACAACGCAATATATACAATTCCCGGGGCGGACAGTTCTTTCCGGTGTAGTTTTGTTTGTAACGATATATATGATGGATCATCCCCGGCCCGGCCCAGCAGGGTTGACAAACTTATTGTGCATGCATATATGTACAAGGATGATGGGGACGGGTGCACCCATCAACGCCACAAATTAACGTAGAGTATACAATAATTCTGTACCGCCTACTTATTAAAAATAATTAATTGATTCATTCATTATCATGCATAGCTAGCTAGGTTGTACAGTATATATCATTATTATTATTGCCCCAATCAATATAAACCAAAGCATGACGTACCTGATGTCTTGATGTGTATATATATATGCATCTCGTGAAGTTCATGAACGTTCGAATTAGTAATTACAAGCTGGGTGCAATGTACCAACATACATAAGCAAGGTTGACAATCGGAGAGGGTCAACTGTACATGCACAGTCAGCATGCATGTCAACACTATGTTTATTGCCTTTAGTTCAAAAAAATTCAAGATTCCCCGTCACATCGAATCTTGCGGCACATGTATAGAGTGTTAAATTTAAACAAAAATAAAAACTAATTACACCTGTAAATCGCGAGATGAATCTTTTGACCCTAATTAGTTTATGATTGGATAATATTTGTCACAAACAAATGAAAGTGCTACAGTACCCAAAATCCAAAAATTTTGCCAACCATGTAGGCTCTGTTTAGTTACACCCAAAATCTAAAAAAAAATTAAGATTTCTCATCACATCGAATCTTGCGACACATGCATAAATCATTCAATATAGATAAAAATAACTAATTGACAATTTATCTATAATATGCGAAATGAATCTTTTGAGCCTAGTTAGTCCATGGTTGGATAATAATTACTAAATACAAACAAAAGTGCTACAATATCTAAAAAATTTTCACCCAAAAAACTAAAAAAGGCCTTATATATTTTATTTATTTATTTGTATGTATGTATTAGGGCCTGTTTGGTATAGCTTATAATAGCTTCATGAGCTGTTGTAAGCTGTTTTTTTTGCCAAACACTTATTTCTAAAACAGCTTCATGGATGAAGCTGTTTTTCTTCTCCTCTTACAAAGACATGAGTTGAGATGAAGCTGAAAAAAGTATCTTATTGCAGCTCTCCCTCATTTCTGTCTCTCATCTATGCATGAAGTAGTTAGTGAAGCTATTTTACCAAACATTTTTTCCAAAATAGTTCAGCTTCATATAGAAAGTTGCTCATAAAGCTATTTTCTAAAAAAAATAACTTTACTAAAAAAATAACTTTACTAGTGAAGTTGAGTTGTACCAAACAAAAACTTAATATCAAATTATACAGAGTCGAGACAGATATGCAATGCAGACAACCGATCGAGAGTTTGTCTTATTAGGGGCGAAGTCGCAAGTGAGTATTATTATGAATATAATATAAAAAGTAAATTAATTGGATATGCTGAAGTTCTGAGTTCATTACTCGATGAGTTTGGTGAAGGAAAAAAATAGTTGACCCTCCGTATATGATTTGGATTTTTTGGAAACTTTGATTTGATTTTCATATATTCATACTAAGTACTCCCTCCGTCCCAAAAAAATTGACGTTTTTTACTTTTAGAAATCGTGTTTGACCATTCGTCTTATTCAAAAATTTTATGTAAATTATAAAATAAATAAATCATTAGTAAAGTATCTCTAATGATAAAATATGTCTTAACAAAATATATAATATTTATGTAAAATTTTTGAATAAGACGGATGATCAAACAAAAGGTCTGAAATTCTAAAACGACACTCTTTTTGGGACGGAGGGAGTATAAAGCAGTGAAACGAAGAATCAGTCTGATTTGGAAGGCAACACGCATACACGCACACTGAAAGTTGGACCGTGGCCCATGGGCTGTTTTTCTCTAAGGCAGGACGACAAGGCCCATGGGCTGTATCTCTCTCTCTCTATATTACGGGGAGCCTATGGGCCATGAAGGAACGAACTGGCAGTTGGACCATGATGGGCCAGCGGCGGCGGTCCTGAGCTGAGAAAAGAGGAATCCCAATCCCATCCACATCATGATGTGATGTTGAATTCATTCATCATGCGTGCATTATTGTACGTTGGACCTAGGGACCACACCAAGGCACTTATATATACTCCCAATTAGCACTAGATAGATGATGACAAATTCGCATGTCCTCGATCGTCAAGAGATCAGTGGAGGGTGCTGTTCTCCTTCCATCCCAAGATAGGTCTCCATCTTGCATTTTAATGCGTCAATCAATCTTAACTTTGACTAGATAAAATAATATCAAAATTTGTATTCCAAATAGGTTAACTGTAAACATATATGACATAATGATATTCATGCGGTACTACAAGTATTAGTACTTATATTTTTGGTTAAAGTTGAGATTATTTGACTTCTCTAAATACGAGACGGGAACTTATCTTAAAAAGTTACAAATAGCCCAGCCCTTATCTTGAATTATTTATGGGCCTCCACTAGCCACGGGTGGTGGGGTGCCACTAGCGGGCCATGGAGGTGGTGGGGGCGACGGTTGGCAACACCTAATGCATGAGAGACAAACAAGAAGCCCAGCCCACCAACCCAGCTTACCCAGCCCAACTACTATGTTATAAACATCACTCATTTGCCTGCCTAATGATCTTCTCCAAATTATGCGTGCTCGATCAACGACCAATCTCATTAGCATAATAACAGGGGCAAATATGATATGACATGTCAGTTTAACAGGACACATCCTAATCGTAATTAATCCAACTAAAATGTTAATGAAGCAACTAACTGTTGCCGGCCGGCCGGCCGGGCTGCTGGTATGGTAGTGCCAGTACCATTTGGCCGGTAATTAATCCAAAACCGATCCTGATTGGATGTAGTTGAGTCATCATAAAAAACAAGCAGACAAATAGTATGATACTACCCACATTATACATACCCAATAATGCAGGCCCAATATTTATATTAGCCCTAACTATATATATCCCTTGGCTGGCCACTCCATTCCATTATTCCATATACCATCCAGAAAGGCACATCACATTTGCTCCAAAATGAGAGAAAGAGAAGAAGAAACAGACGAAACAGAAGGTTTTGTTGGACAACAACGACAGGTAGAATTAAGTCCAAAAAAAAAACGACAGGTAGAGTGTAAGTTATATTAGTTGCATAAGAAAATTAGAAAACAAGCTTTATTTGTGAGGAGGGTAGCTAATGCTTGAGCTAACAATTAGTATATGGAGTATACTCCTAGCAAGCTAATAAGCAAGCATTATTAGTTTATTAGCGCTTAATTAGCAACTGAAACTAAGCATGCACCTTCCATCCAGTAGAGTATGTAGCTGGGCAGGCAGGCAGGCAGCAGACAAGCAAAAAGACAATCATTCGTTTTCCTTTGGGATCCCCTTCTGCTTGCTTGCTTGCTACACCCCTGCTGGCCTCTGGCCTGGCTCTACCTATATCTGGCCTCGCTTTCTCAGCATTTTCAATCCCATTCTCACCTCCCTTCCCACAATGCTTGACGAATAACTTTGTGCATATATCGACAACGCAATGTCTCCATGCACCGGCAAAACCAAAACAACAGGAGTAGTACATTGCTATAATATATGAGCAGTAGAAAAAAAAAAGAGAGAGAAGATCATCAGTACTACTCATCACTGTCAACCAACCAACCAACCAATGTAAAAAGAACTAAACCCATTTCCTGCTAATTAATCCAAGTTTAGCAGCAGCCGCATCATCTCTATGATGAATATGATGAGTTGGTGAGTAGGAGAGGAGATGATCAGGCATGTCATGCACACCTACCGTACCAAATGGTGCCATGGCATGGTGTGGTGAAGAAAGAGAGAGAGAGAGAGAGGGAGGGAGATGGGGACAGACAAGTTGCTTACTGCAGTCCAACGAGCGCGCGGCCCCGGGCCGGCTCCCTCCGGTGGTTGGGATGCGCGCGGCTGCCGATCGAGCTCATCAGCTTTTGCTGCTAGCTTTTCTATCTATTTATCTAGTATATATCTTCCTTGCATTGCTTGGTTCCTTTCTAGTTGGGCGGGCATGCAGTGTATCTTTTTCTTCTTCGTCTTCTTTTGTTTTCTTTTCTTTTCTTTTTTCTAAGTATATATATAAGTACAGTCGAACCGAGAATGAAGAAGCCGGGCGAGCAGGCATGGCGGGGTCGGTCGGCGGAGAGACGGCGATCGATCGTCCCCTCCCCTCCATTCCGCTATCATCGCCTCCATTAATTGCATGCCTTGATGCTCGCTAGTGGAGTAACTCTCTTCCGGACGGACGCCATTGATCCATCCATCCGTTGCTGTTGCCGGCCGGTGGGCCGGTGGGTCATCAGGACCAGAACGGCGCGCGGTGTGGGGTCCCCTTCCGCCGGCGTCCCTGCGGCCGCGCCGCCGGGCCGCCGTTCTTGCTCCCGCCGGCGGCCTCCGCCGCCTCGTCATTGCCATTGGCCGCGCCGCCGCCGTCGGTGTCCGCCGCCGCCGCCGCAGAGTGGCCGTTGCTCCTCTTGGTGTCCACCAACTGCGCGAATTAAAAGCAATGCAAAGGAAGGTGTAAGGCAGGGCGGCGAATTAAACGTGACCGAACGGAACCCCAACGGACGCCAATTCCTTGTTGGCATTGCCACTCATTTCTCTTTTTTTTTTCTTTCAAGAACAAGTAAAGAAAGCAAGAAATCGTCGGTGCGTCAAGAAAGGCGCAATCTTTTGGTGTTCTTGCGGGGGCATTATATCGGGGAAGAATTCAATGGATGAATAAGAATAATGCGGGCGGGTGGGTTGGTGGGCGGAACGAACGAAGAATCGGCAACCGCAAGAAAGGAGGAGGAGGAGGAGGAGGAGGAGGAGAAAAGCAAGACGACCTTGCATCCGAGGGAGCAGAAGCGGAAGGGGTCGAGCAGCGCGCGGCCGCAGATCTCGCAGTTGTAGGGGGAAGCGGCGGCCTTGCCCGCGGCGGCGCCGGCGCCGCGCGGCTGGGGACGCTCGTTGAGGAAGAGCACCCTGGCGCTGTTGATGACGTAGGTCTGCACGCCGGAGATGTCGAGGACGTCCTCCACCTCGGACACGCGGACCACGTCGTGGTAGGAGGACCGCCGTATCTGCAGGACAAACGGAAAGAAGTGTCCGCCGGGTTAATCTAATCCTCGCCGGGCCGGCCGCATTGCCAATCGAACAGCCGACAGGCGGGAGGGGAAGCAGAAGAAGAAAGGGCACGGACCTGGATGACGCGGTGGGACGAGTGTCGGTGGGCGCGGCAGTAGTAGCAGAAGGCCGGCGGCGGTGCGCCCCTGCAGTCGAGGCAGAACATGTTGCACTCGTTGCGCGGGGACGCCGGGTGCGCGGCGCAGGCGAGGAAGAAGCGCGTGGCCAGCAGCGCCTCCAGCCAGTCGGGCACCGGCGCCGACGCCACGCGCCGCTGCAGCATCATGTCGGAGTGGGACGCCGCCGCCGCCGCCGCTGGACCACCGGCCTCGGCCTCGGCCTCTCCACGCGCCGCCGCCGCTGTCGCTGTCGGCCCCCGCCCGGCGCAATGCCGGAGCCCCGCAATGGCTGCCGGCCCGCGAGAGATGCGGGGGAGGAAAGATGAGACGCGGACGCGGAGGAGAGGAGGGGAGGAGGAGGAGGAGGGGGTGGGGGAAGGCCAGAAGGGAATGCGGGGTGGGGGATTGGAAGGTGGCGTGGGCTTTTCGCTGCTTCCGCTAGCTTCCTTTTCGTCTTGGGTTCCGCTCGCGTCTGGCTGGCCGCCCCTCCCCTCCTGGCTTTCAGTTTCAGTGGTGTGCTGGTGCGTGCGGGTGCGCCCAGCAAATGCGAATGCGAATGCAAATGCGACGGCGAGCGAGAAGAGGAGGAGGAGGAGTAGGTGTCTGTGACGGAAGGGTGGGGGCCGGGAGGGCTGCCTCCGCGGCTCCCGATGCGGATTCGGGCAGCAGCAGTGTACTTGCTGCACTGCACTGGAGACGGGGGAGTGGGGTGGGGGCACTGTAAAGAGGATGAGGACTTGACCCGCGCTTCTGATGACTGACTGACTGACTGACTGACTGACGGACAGACTGATTGAGCCATCGATTGGATCCGGCACCCAGCAGTATACAACAGTAGCAGTAGCCGCAGCAGCGCATGCTCATCGGTCAGGGTCAGGTGTGAGTGGCATGGCGAACTGGGACTGGACTGGACTGGACCGGACCATCAGACCACGCACGATGAGTCGCTGACATGCATGCTCATCGGTAGTAGTAGCTCTATTGCTGTTGCCCACCGGAACTTGAGAGGGTACATTGCAGGGAGAGGAGGACACGGACATGCAGCGGCCGGTGGCAGCACCTGAAAGAATCAGAGGATTTTCCCATGGGGAAAATGGCATGCTGCCGCAACTGACCAAACAAAAGCTGACTCCTCACTGACTCCACTCTACTACAGCCCCGTCCGCCTCCGGCGCCTTGTTTTTTCTTCAAAATCAAAAACTTTTTTAAGATTCTCAGTCATATTAAATCTCGCGACTCCTCCGAAAGCTTCAACTCCTAAAATTCGTGCCAGTCAAACTTTTCTAACTTTGACCAACTTTATAGGAAAGAGTATCAATATGTATGACATAAAATAAGTATCTTACGAAATATATTCTATAATAAATTTAATGGTATTAATTTGGTACTATAAATCTTAGTATTTTTTTCTATAAATTTGGTCAAAGTTGTAAAAGTTTGACTTAGGACAACTCTAGAAATTGCAGCTTTTAGGAACGGAGGGAGTATTAAATATAAATAAAAAATAATTAATTATATAATTTGTCTATAATTTGTTAGACGATTTTTCTAAATCTAATTTGCCTATGATTAGATAATAATTACCATATACAAACGAAAGTATTACATTATCTTGAAATTTTAGCCTGACTCCAAAGCTACTTGCTTTCCTCCCTCGCCCCCAAAAATGTCATCTTTTCAGTTTTAACCACGCAAGGCACCAGCAAAGAGCAGGTACCGGTGTGTTTTCTGCGTGCGCCACAGACACCAGGCAAGGAGCCATCGCAGTCACGCAGCTAGCGGCCGGCGGCAAACCGAAGTTGAATGGCCGGCTTGCGGACAATGGAGAAAATGGCCGGCTTTCTTCAGTTTCGATCGACACGGCAGGCAGCGGCCAGCCAGCGTCGGTTTCTTTCCTTTTCTTTTTCTTTTTCTTCTGCGTGTAAAGCGCAAACAAACAACGCAAATGACGCCTCTCGCTAATTGTCGCATTAACTTTTTTTGTTTTATCATCATCTGTAACCGCAGCTACCAAAGCCGGCGTCGCGTGCGTTGGCCGTCCCTACCGTCCATGCATTCAACGACGCATCCATCGTCTGTCCGGTAATCAACTTAGCTGGACGAGAGACGACAACAGATGATCGAGCAAAGCTGCATCTTCTTCTCCTCCACGATCGCAATGCACGGAGTGCTTTTCTGCAAAGTTGCAAGCAGGGATTCTTGTTTTCCTCATGCCTTCTTTGCTGCCGTCTCCATCTCTCTCTCTACCACCTCCGATCCCTCTCGGGCAAGTAAGCAGCAACTTGGGCACTTCAGCCACCCCACCCGGCACCACCACTAGCTTCCTCCGTTCTTTAGTGCCGTATTAACTTTGTCCTAAGTCAAATATTTTTCACCATTGACCATGCATTAATTCTAAGAAATCCATTTGCAGTTTCACAACATGGAAATTATATATCATGGAATTATTTGTCACAGTGAATGTAAAACACATAAATCTATCTTATTTATTAGCATCTACATTTTTTAAATTGATGTTCAAAGTTCAAAATGTTTAACAGCAGAGGGAGTATTTCCAATTGTTTCTACCGACTTTATATGTAGCCCAAGTCGTTTAAGTTTTGAGCTCACTCTTTTTTTTCTATTTTCTGTACTAATTATATATATGTACTCCCTCCATTCCAATTATAAATCATTTTTACTTTTCTAGATAGACATAATATATATCTAGGTGCGTAGAAAAAAACAGAACCATTTACAATTTGAAACCAAGCTAGGGAGTATATGTATATAATATAATACATATATATAAGTAATATTTACAATACTAAATAAATGCACTACCAATACATACTCAATGTTGGACTTAATAAAACTAATATAGCGTTGTAGATGTTGGTGTATTTTTCCATACATTTAAAGAAGTATTTTCCCCCTTAGACATGGAGAAGAGTTGTGTAATGTTGCATTAAGAAAAGAAGTTGCATAACGTTGCATCAAGAAAAGAAGAACTATGATGAGGCAGCAAACCAGACTCATTATATTAGAGAGGCTTTTCAACCTGTGAGGTCATCAACCACCTTGTCAATTAGTGTGTACAATTCGACTTGAGTAGCATTCGTGATATTAATCGGAACACCAATATAGGTGCAATGGAATCCTTTCCTCCAATTCCTCTTCCTTGTGTTGTGTGGATGTTATCGAACTTTCAAGTATATTGGTTACTAGACAAGAAGCATGGCCAAACAAATCATCTTCCTTGTGTTGTGTAGGTTTTATTCAACTTTCAAGTATATTGGCTATTATGCCAGAAGCATGGACAAATGTATCAATAATTTGTTTGATGAGGGTGATATCACTTGCCATCATCCTTAGAAACATAATCCATATATCATCTACATAAAGCAGAATCCATTGTTGATGCTCTTGCTGCATAGCATCTTGTCCAAAAGCCTTGTTGGGTGGCCTGTTTTATGTATCATCTAATTCATGATTTTCCACAACTAGTTTAACTAGCATGGGCAACAGTGTATCACCTTGATGGAGACAATAACTCATTTATCCTAGCTGACCACATTTTTTGCATAGATGTATTTCGGCTTTTACATTGGGCCCGATGATCAACAACCGCCGAAATGAAGAGGGTCGACGTATGCACAACATGCCGAGCGAATCAACATAATGCCCATATGTAGTTGTAGTAGACAACACATGCATGCAGCAAGGGCCGGCCGGGGCCGGGTGGGCGCAGGAAAATGATGGATGCAGCGATCACCAAGTTTGGCTAGGACCACAGGCCGGCCGGCTAGCGACCGGTTGATGGGTCAGCTGATGGAGCTACAAGCTAGGACGGATCACCCGTAACATCTATGACGACCATGCATGCTAGCGCTAAAGACGAACTGCAGAAGCCCATACCGTGTATATGATCTGTCAAGAACATTCATCTTTTCAGCACCTTCCGGCAAAAGCTAGCTATAGCAGTGCAAGTATATGGCAAGCTAAGGAGCTGAGGAAGCTTCAGGCTTTTGATCCATGCAGTGAAATCGTCCCTCGTTCCAGCTCAAAAGGTGTCTGCATGCTGCTTGTTAGCTTTGTCATCACAAACGTCTGAAACTATATACGTCCTGCAATGATTGATGCCCTACCTAATGATATAATGGAGTGTGTTGTTCAGAACTTCAGAACAAGCCATCACACAAGCTAAGAAAAGCCCTAACAGCTCCAAGCAGGCGTACTTTCTATCTTGGCATTTTTTTTTTTGCATGCAGCTGCACGAGTTAAGGGAAAAAGTACTGCTCCCTCCGGTAACTACAACGCTGGGCGGTTAAGACAAATTTACCCGTATTGTTTTGAAATATCCAAACTCGACATGTTCTAACCCCAAATTTGAAATGGTTGTTGACGTACCCAAGGCAACCCACCACTAAAACTTTATGGGAGCAAGTGGATGTTTAGGTTACAAAATTTATACAATCACATTTGCTCACTACCAGAAAAACGCTTTTATAAGACACAATTTCTCTAGCAACCCCTGCCTCTGTAAATGGTAAGGGCTTTTATGAAAATATTAGAGGCGGGCATCTTAAGATGATTGTCTCTAAAAATCATCGCTTAACAGCCGATCAACTTACGATGCCTGTCTCTAAAAATCTACTATAAAAAGCCAGCCATTTTAAGCCCTCTCTCTCTCTGTCTGTCTCTCTCTCTCTCAAAAATCGGTTTCTAGAGGTGGTCATATTAAGATATCCGTCTCCATATGAACTTGGATGAAGATAAATTTTATATCAAAATTGCAGCTCTCGACGCGATCTACTATTTTGTAGTTAAACATTTTAAATTTGAAACTGCTTAAAGTCCAAAAATATTATTTTAAGTTATAGTGCTTGACAAGATTTAATACTTTATAGTTGAAACCTTTTCCATTTGAGTTCATTGATTAATCAATCATCGAATACAAAATTATGAAATATTTGGAAAAAAATCCTCTATATACTCAAGTGAAAGGATATTTTTTTTATGATTTTTGGGAAAATCATTAATGGAGGCAGACACCTTAAGACATTCACCTCTATAATTAATATTCACATGTAGACATTCATTAATCAATTTTCGGAGACAGGTCACCTCTGTAAATGATGATTAACAGCCATGCTTGCTCACCTTAGGAAATAAAAGAAATGTTCTCTACTGGTGATTCCACGTGAAAATGTTCAACTGCCTCTACTGGTAATCAATTTTTGGTTAGAAGTGAACAGCCTGTCCGCCTCTGAAAATGTTCTCTACTGGTGGTTCCACGTGAGTACAACACTGTCCTTTTAGCAATAGACAATACAACGCGAAAGAAATTAAGGTTAAATACACTTTTAAAGACGTTTCAGATATATATGGCACATGGGAGTTTGCAGTGCTCGGACGATCGAGTTCAGTTAGATCGATTTGTGTGTATATTGTATCGCAAAGTTGCATCGCGTGCTAGCTGCTGTACACACGCACACACCACGATAATTTCTGTACTTGTACACTGCACATACGAGGCGTTCCAGAACCTAGATTCTGGATACCCATATGCATGAGTATTATATATATAATATTATATATATAATATGACGAATAGACGACGATGGCATGCATGTGCTGCATTTGTAGATGACTACCGGAGGAAACTATAATTTAAGCTCGTTATATATAACCTAGCCCATGCATAATGAGGTTTTCAACGAATTAAAAAAAGAAAAAGAAAATAAGAAATTAATACTCGCTTAGCAGCCTAGCTAAGCTAGCGTGACGTCACTACGTTAGTATGAAATATATACCCGACACGTGCATACTTGAATTGTATCGATCTCATAGGTACTGATAGAATACACACAAATCATTTTCAAAATGTTGGAGTTCTCTGTATTGTAATAAAACAGTAAATAAACGCTACCACTAGTCATAGTACATAAAAACCCTTACCAGCAGATATTTGGTAGGGAAAGTTCATACTAGATGTTAAATGTTAAAGCATTAGGAGAACCCCACGTCATTCGAAAAAGTTAAAAAATTCTAGCTGTAAGCACATAAAGAATAATGATTGCAAGTTGGTAAGTTGGCAATTCCGATCCTTCATTCGTAGCCGATCGAATGGACCATGCATGCATGCATTATTCTGTCCAAATATTGAACACACTTTGAATATTCAAATGTGTCCAACTTGCATACGTGTATAGAGTTATTAGATGCGTGCGAGCAAATGGCACATGCATGGCATGACTACTGACGCGACGGTACTGTGGAGTACCCGACCCTGTCCAGCTAGGCACCAAAGGAAATTAAACCAGGAGACAATCTAGCTTAAGTAGAAGTAGCTATACAACACACATGCATGCCTAGATCACAAAGTACACCACAAGATCGGCCACCAGTTCATGCATATCTTAATTAGCTAGCTAGCTTTCCACAAGAAAATTAATGAATTTCTCCATGCATTGGCCGTGTGAGCCCGTGATACAGTGCAATATATACAAACCAAGTACTACGACACAGACCTTAATAAAAGTTGTGTGAAGTGTACGTAGACGTACCTACTATTTCCTTGGGCCTTGTTTAGTTCCAAAAAATTTTGCAAAACAGCTACTGTAGCACTTTCGTTTGTTTGTGACAAATATTGTCTAATCATAGACTAACTAGGCTCAAAAGATTCATCTCATCAATTCCGACCAAACTATGTAATTAGTTTTTATTTTCGTCTATATTTAATACTCCATGCATGCGTCTAAAGATTCGATGTGACGGGGAATCTGAAAAATTTTGCAAAATTTTTTGGGAAGTAAACAAGGCCTGATGAGTGATCAGTTTGTTGTGAAGTTGAAGGAGTACCAGTCGGCAGTAGCTAGCCCTTTAGTACAATTCTCTGTCCTACTCCTGCTTGCCTGTCATATACTAGCATGTAGTAGGAGTATGCAAGAGTCTCCTTTGGGTCCTGTTTAGTTCCTGAAGAGAAAAAATTCACGACATTGTAGCACTTTCGTTTGTTTGTGGTAATTATTGTCCAACTAAGGACTAACTAGGCTCAAAAGATTCGTCTCGTAAATTTTAACCAAACTGTGCAATTAGTTTTTTTTATTTTCGTCTATATTGAATACTCCATGCATGCGTCAAAAGATTCGATTTGACAGAGAATCTTGAAAAAATTTAGATTTTGAGATGGAAGTAAACAAGGCCTGATATGAACTGGGCACTGGAAACTGGAATTGGTACGCATTATATTATAATACAATATGTTCTGTATCTCCTCCAAATATAAATGCATCACGCACCAATAATGCATGCAACTAACCAATATAATCTTGTAACAACAGCTGGTAGTAGCTCATAAGCAGCATTTATAATGTCAACTATTATCATTAGATTCTTCGTATAAAGGATAACAACATTTATAATGTTAACTAAGTATCATTAGATTTTTCATCAATTATATCTAGACACCACATCTATATATTGTCTACCATCTACCCAGCGATCGATTAGGTAAACGTTATACAAGCAATTACATGAATTCAATAAGATCAAACCAACTATTCAAGACATATAATCAAAGTAGACAATGACTACTGCAATTAAGAATATATGAATCTATTAAGAATAAATTCTCCCTAATATGTAATGAATATAATAAAGTAAGAACTAGATCTATTACCGAACTCTTGCGCTCCAGACCGACGCCAGGGGCTCCAGATCGCGATGAAGAACTAGATCTCATCTACTTCTAATCTAACTAACTAGAACTATGAACTAGAAGGCTCTTAATGAACTTGAAGGCTCTTGATGCTTGATGGCTTGAGGCCTTGATGAATAAAGTTGTCTCTCCAGGGGGGGTCTACCCATGTATTTATAGTCTGGTGGGATGCGTGTGCGCCGTAGGATCAAACCGACTTAACCAAGGGCCGAGATGCATCAGGAGAGGCGGTGGAGGAAGCTTCCAGAAGAGGGGGCCGAAACCCTAAAGGGGGGCGCCGGCCGGCCCCACCTGGCGGCCTCTGGCCACCCGGCTCTTCAGGTGTCTTCCAAAGTCTTTCCACGTCCCGTTCGTGATCTTTTCGTGGCGGATAAGTTTCATGTTTATTTTACACTTGAATCCCTCTTTTCATCTTTTTCTAAAAATGGACCCTAGAAAATACAGAATATGCAAAACTCGTGGAAATTGTCAGTTTTAAACCCTAGACTAGTGTGTTTTCATGTTCTCCTTCGAGTTTAAAGTTCTAATAAAAGTTGACGTGATCGACTGTCAACAGAGGGGGATGCGACGTGAGCAGGGAGGAGCTGCGGTCGTACAAGGCGTGGGGAGAAAACAAGCAGATGGGGGCCAAGGTATGAGCCCCCATTCTCCCACGGGAATCGGGTCTAGAGGGTGGATCTAGATGCCCACTCCAAATTGGGGGCTTGAGTTGGGGCTTTCCTAGAGTGCATTTTTTGACTAGAGCCCCCAGATTTAGCTATGGAGGCTCAAGTAGGGGCCCTACTGGAGTTGCTCTAAGACATCTAAATTGCAATCCTTAGGTTTTTTACTCAGTTGTCGTAGAGTTAAATTGCTTCCTCAGATATTTAGTTCTCAGTAACTTTGCATATAAAACAATTGTATTTTCATTACACAACTTAAAGAACCATTTATTTAATTCTAAATATCTTGATTCTAAACTCAACCATCCATGTTCATTAGGTTGGCAATAGTACCTTCTTTTGCTGATCATATTGTCAGGGACAAAAAAAATCTTGGGACATGTTTGGATGTTATAGTTTTTTTAAAACCTTAATATCAAACTCATGATTTTATAAGCCAAAGAGATATAAAATCGTGGCCAAAGAGATACAAAATCGTGGTTAATAAAAAAGGGGTCATTAGTGGAGTTTCTAAAATTTCAAAAAGACCACAAATTTGAGAAAATCATGGTTTTAGAAACTACAATATTTGTTGTGTCCAAACACTCAGCGGCTTTTGAAAACCAAAGTATTTTACAAAACCATAGTGTTTCTAAAATACTCTAAAAATACTGCATCAAAATAGGCCATCTTTATAAGAACCATAGAGTTAAATAGTTGTGAGCTTGAACATTCCTTTGTGAAGTACAGATGCAGACACTTATACATATGCATACACTCACTTTTATAAATATATGCACACACATATCTTTCCCTTATGAGTACATAAAAAAGACTACTCGACATATCTTTTTGAGATTACACAGTACAAAGTAGATGCTCACAACACGTATACATACTCACCCCTACGAACACACGTACACAAATTCTACCCCTATAGAATCTTCATAGGCGTCTCATTGTCGACGGGAACATGGCCTACACTTACTCCTATGAACTTACACACATAAGGCGTATTTGGATGACTCCCCACTGACGTTGTCTGGCCCAGGCAAGGCTCACATACGTCCGATTTTCGACGTCTAGGGCTAAGATCATCTGCCTGCTAAGGCATGATCTAAACAAGTCCATACACTCTAGCTCTACGAACGCTGTCAACGGATACGTCGCTTACCATAAAAAACAACAACGTATCAATCTAAACTATGTCAAATGGAGGATTTAAAATGGATAGACGGGCATGTTAAGTGGAGGACGGAGGACACATGTCTCACCACAAATAATCTAATTCGCACTCAAAATTCAGAACAAACAAAATGATTGGATCATCAAACATTTCTTCTGAAATTCTTACAGAATATGCATTCATGCTAGCTAGATCTTCCTGTCCATATGAAGACTGAGGAACGCAAACTGTTCCAAACATGTGACGGTTCTTCATTATATTGATTGATGTCGTTATAATTAAGCAGACAAATAGAGCACGCACAGAATGACAGAATTGTGCAACGACCCACACATGCATTCAGCTCATAATGAAGGGTATGGCATGGTAGGGTAGCTGGGCGTTGCAGTTGCACTTGCACACATTTGCCGCTGCATAGTCGCTGTCGCTGTCGCTCTGTCACCGACCGACGGCGAGTCGGCGACGATGACGTTGGGAGGCACGAGGGCTGCCATGCCCATCAGCCCATAAATGGCACCGGATCAACTGGGCTTCCTATCTTGTAGATAAAAGGAGTACTGACTTACATTGGGTGGGCTAGTTGCAGCCCAAACTAGAGGAAATTGTTGTTGTCGTTGTATTGACATTGATCTGATCAGGAACTCGGGCCAGGTAGCCCATAGGCCACAAATGGATGCCGGTCTAGTCCAAGAAAAAAATGGCTCTTTTTTCCCTAATAAAAAACGGTATTACTGCCAACTTTTTAAAATAAAAAAAATCCAGCTTCGTCTTTTTAAACAATTGAATCAGACCACCATTTATGACAACAATTCATCCCTATATAAAATAACTTCAACTAAAAATCAATTCTAACATTATTTGACCATATACTAACAAAAATATATTTGTCAGCTTCTATCTCCATGTTATCTTTACATATCGTTGTAGGTTGTAGCAGCACTCACAATGCAAGACTCTATAAGATAATTAATTACATATTATTTATAGTATTTTGCTGATGTGGCAGCATATTTATTGAAGAAAGAGGCAAAAAAAAAGACTCCAAGTCTTATTTAGACTCTAAGTCCACATTGTTCGAGGTAATAAATAACTTTAGACTCTATGATAAAGTCTACATTGTGAGTGCCCTAATGTCATTGCTAATACGTCCTCTGAACAAAACATTTGGTTGCCGAAACATCCAAATCTGCACGCGTCTTCAATTTTGTCGCTCGATCGGTCCATCAGTTGGTCACTCACTGTCACTGCTGTATTATATTATAGGATTGCTTGCGCGCTTAATTAGACTCTGGTTCTGAATGCTGCGAAAGGGAAATTGAGTGGGGACACAGATGACACAGACAGTGGTATCTCGAAAACCACTGCAAATCTCAATTTTCAATCGCGTGATGGACTCGCGCAAACACATGTACTCCTTTCTTCTCCAGATAGGTTAAGTTCCCTTTCAAGCTTCAATAACACAAGCACATGTTGTACTAGAAAGAGAAAAAGTTTAAAAAAGGCGAGGCATACTTTTTTCCAAAGAGCTGAAAGGTTGAAACTTTGGAAGTTGCATGGTTAGAAATTCTTCAGTAAACTCAGGTGACAGGAGATAAAAAAAAACTGCCAGGTAGCAGGTAGATGAACACAATTACACAAGCATCGTCAGCAGATGATAGAACCTATCCACTCAAGTTTGAATCTTTGATTTAACATGGGTCCTCGTATTTTTTTTTATATTTATTGCAGAATTTAACAACATTGTTCGTCGTGACATGCTTGGCAACGGTGAGTCAAAAACTACTAGTTAAGAGTCAGTTTGGTTGGACTCCACTCCTCATGCAGAACAGCATCTCTGGTGAAGCTAAAGATTTTGAAAAAAGTTTAGAAAAAAACAACTAGGCCCTTGCCCCTCTACTACTCATTAGTTCTACTAATCCTAGAGATTATAGGTAAAATATTCTCCTCAACTAAAAGAACAAAAGTTCAATTAGGAATAAAATAATTGAACTTTTGTTCTTTTAGGAACAAAAGTATTTTATTCCTAAATGAACTTTTGTTCCTAATTTAACTTTTAGGAATAAAATATTCTCTGTATTGTGTTTTTTCTCAACTTATATACATTGACTATATAATTTAATTTATGTGGCTAGATAAAAATAAATATGAAGTAACCCTTGGCTTTCTGGACAATGCCCTATTTATCTTCTATTTAGATAATTAGCACTTGTCTGAGATGAAGAAAAGAAAGAGATTAAAGATGATTTATAGTTTTTTAAGCCAACATCAAGGTTAATAACTTTTTAAGCCAACATCAATGTCCGGCATATATCCTATTTTTCCACTTCTTCTATATTTCAGGAGCCTGTTTTTTTTTTGTTGTTCTTCAGACAATAGTTTTTAGGTTGTTATCATGCATGGATATAGAAAAATATGAATTATTTCTTTTGAGTTCTTCTTTCAATTATACGAGTTGGTTGTATAAGATACTGTAGTTGCATGGAATAGAACACCTGAAATATAGCAATATTTTTTGTTTGACGCTTGGCACACTGCCACCCTCTTGGCTCTGAGCCTCTGACCCTGTTTGTGAGAAAAAGTAGGCAGGAGATTTGATGGGATGGATGAAAAAATTTTAGGTGGGGAACTAAACAGGGCTTACTCCGACTCCTTGATTAAAAAACCCCAGCTCTCGACTTCTTGCAAATAACCGTCTTTAAACAGCCATTTTCTAAATGACCATTTAGCAAAGCTCTTTACAAGAAGCAGCAAGAAAAGTAGAAAACTAAGTAGTGCAAGCTAGCGGGACCTAAATTTAAGATTGATAGACTCTTCGAAAAGACATATTTTTTTTATAGTAAAAAAACATATATAATATATTAATCCAAGTATCTTATCTTGTCAAATTAAATAAGCTGTCGTGGGGTGTTCCATTTCGTGATAACCAGAGCAATGCCGCCGGCCGGCCGGCAGCGCAGGGCTGGTGCTAGCTTTATGTTATCCACACTTCACTGCATGTCTGCATGTCTGTCCAGTACTGAAAAGACGGCGAAGAAGTCCGGGGCTGTGGCTGCTTGTGAAAAATGAAGTGCAGGCAACAAGCAACTTTTGGAGTGCTGTGCACTCTGCATGCATATGCTTGCTCTCCTCTGCAACGAACAGTACAACGCATAGCAACAGCTGCATTCAATGGTGGTGTGCAGCTACGCGTGCAAGCTGGGTGCTAGAGTGTCCGTCGTCACATCCTGTCAACAGTGTCGTCGTCCAAATGGCCGGCCGGCCGGCCTTGTTTTTAGTTTTGTATAATCTTTTAAATATAAATTTAAAAATAACTAATTAGAGAGACTGCGTCTACTTTGTGAGATAGATCTTTTAAGTCTAATCAATTCATAATTTAATAATTTAGTGCTACAGTAAATATGTGCTAGTATCAGATTAATTAGACTTAATAAATTCATCTCATATCGAAAACTTATATAATTTATTTTATTATTACTATCCGAACATTTGATGTGACATCTTCATGATGTGACACCTCAACAAGACGTCGTCGACGGGTTGTCGATGCATTCGATCCTTCGTTCGCCCTGCCATAGCAAATCTTGCCAAAAAACATCATCGAGGTCAGCTTCGGGGGTGTTTGGTTGGGGTTGGTAAAGTTTAACAGGTACTGTAGCATTTTTGTATTATTTGAAAATTATTTTTCAATTATAGACTAATTAGGCTTAAAAGATTCGTCTCGCAAATTACTCTCTAACTGTGTTTTTAGTTTCGTAAATAGTCTATATTTAGTACCCGATGCATGTGTCCAAACATTCGATGTGACGGACGGTAAAGTTTAACGGAGGAAACCAAACACTCTCTTCATTTATGTGATTTAAATTTTGTTAAGTTTCAGGATTATACAAATTTCGTGGGGATCGGCGGACACGACCCCTCCTTAGATCCGCCGGTTCTGCATGTACGCCGTTACGCTACTGCACAAACTTTTTGGCTACTATAGGAGCATGGTGCTGCCCGTTACGTGGTGGTGGTATCTGCATCGTGTCCATCTCATCTCTACCGACTCTACGCATGATTACACATAATGGTCCAAGAAACCGGGCGATGCCGGGCCTGCGCGGTGAAGTCCAAGTCCAAGCACGCAAAGCATGCGCACAGACGGATGCTGAGAAAGATCGAGGTCCACATCATATCTCGAATTATCGATAGTGACATTGACACAGACACACCACCAGGCAATAATACAGTACAAACTCTCTCGTCGCACGCGGTGCAGTGGCAGTTCTCATTTGCTTTCGCCCTTGTTGAGTTCACTTCAAAAACTAAAAAAATTTCAAGATTCTCCGTCACATCGAATATTATGGCACATGCATAAACATTAAATATAGACGAAAATAAAAATTAATTACACAGTTTGTCTATAAATCATGAGATAAAATCTTTTGACTCTAGTTAATTTATGATTGGATAATATTTACCACAAACAAACGAAAGTGCTACAGTGTTCGAAAACTTTTCATTTCGCGAACTAAATAAGGCCATCGCAAACGGATAAATCGAAGCAACCATAATGTACATACGCTGGCCGATGCTGGGATTGACCCTCATGTGGTGTCTTTGGAATGCCACGAAATGAAGAAGTATTCCGGGATGAACTTGTGGCGCCTTTGGGATGCACGAAATGAAAAAGTATTCCGGAGTGAACAGACGTCACAGTGAAGATACTCATCTGCGTTACTGAGGACCTCGCTGTGTGGAAGAAGCATTTTATTTTAGGGGCCGTTTTTTTAGGAATTAGAATCTACTAAATGCATTAGGCTCTTTGACTCGACTAACTAGTCGTCAAGCCTTCAATTGACCCCCCTCTCCCCCCACGGACGATAACATTGATACTATTTTAGGTGGGCATCTCTTGCAAGATCATCGATGCTCTAGGGACATTAACCGTTCGTCGCGACTTGACAACTCTAAACTCCCACAATTTCTTCCTCCATGGCTACGTACATCGGACCACTTTGTTACCGCCTCTGCCTTCTCCTCAATAGGGCATGATAAGACTGGCTCTCCGGTGGGACAACTACACATGTGCTTGGCCTTGTTTAATTCCATTTTTTTTTAAAAAAAGAACACTGTACTACTTTCGTTTGTATTTAACAAATATTGTTCAATTATGGACTAACTAGGCTCAAAAAATTCGTCTCACAAATTATAGGCAAATTATGCAATTAGTTATTTTTTAATCTATATTTAATGCTCCATATATGTACTATAAGATCCAAATATGACAGGAAATCTAAAAATTTTGCAAAATTTTTCAGAAACTAAACAAGGCCATGGTCGATTCCCCTCCCCCTCGGTTGCACCTTAGATGGACTATGGTTTAGCATGTGGACACATTAGAAGTCAATGAGGACAATGATGTCACAGGTCAAAACGGCTTGGATGTCGTGGGCCCAATAGGACCTAGAGAAGGATCAGGGCCAGCCTAGCCCTTGCCGAGTGCTTGAGGGGCGTGACGGCCTGCCCCTCCTCTCAAGGGGGAGTTCACATCCAATTCGAATTGTGATTAACAGAGAAAAGAATAAATTCAAATTATGAAAGATATGTTTGTTTAGGAAAAGTGAGTCCAAATCTACAAGGACTCTGCCTCTAGTTTGCTTAGGGAACAAATCATAGAAAGTATAAATGTAGGGGGGCATGTATTCATATCAGTCAGTGCAGAAATAGAAGATTATTCTCAAGCTCTCATGTTCCATAGCCCTCTTGCACAGGTCCTCTTTCTACTAGTGTCCCCGCCTCTTATGCTATCGCCAGCCGTATGACGATGGCCTCTCCTTGCAAGTGGTTATATGTGTGGTCGACCAAAGGTTGTCACAGCTTCCTCATCCCTCGTCCCTCTTCCTCATCCTGCTACAATATTCGCATAACCCAGCTCCCATCAACATTGACCCCTCAAACCTATCCTCTTTGGTTGTTTTATTTTGGGAGCAAATGGAGCGACCACATATTATGGAGTAAGCATGTACGTACACTGACCTTTCCTTTGTTAATATTCACTACGGATATATAGATTCATAGGTGAAAACTAAGGTGGGTTAATGGCACTATCTATTTGGATATAACTGATCTATCCTTCCTAATTTTAGCATACTGCTATTAGCATCAAGTATCAAACATGTCTTAGTCACGTCCACGCATATGTGATAAGGTGAGATTTTTCAAAGAATACAACAATATACTCCTTCCGTCCTAAAATAAGTGCGCTATGGTATTTGTGCCGGTCGAACTTTTTAAATTTGACTAGATTTGTAGAAAATATTGATAACATTTGTTTCTTCAAATAAGTTTATTATAAAATAGATTTAACGATCTATCTAACAATATTAATTATGTACTATAAATATTATTATTTTCTTATATGTATTTGGTCAGAGTTAAAAGTCTTTAACACTTCTTATAAAACGGGAATAATGCTTATTTTGTTTTGTGACTGGGAGTATATAATGATGTGATGATCCTCTTTTATAGTATCTATGGCGTGGAGCTAAACTGATTGCGTGCTCTGCATCCCACTCCGTCTTTTTGCATTGGGGAGTCCCAAACAGAAAGGCCTTGTTTAGTTCAACTCGAAATCCAAAAAGTTTTCAAGATTCTCCGTCACATCAAATCTTGCGGCACATGCATGAAGCATTAAATATAAACGAAAACAAAAACTAATTACACAGTTTGTCTGTAAATCACGAGATGAATCTTTTGATCCTAGTTAGTTTATGATTGGACAATACTCCCTCCGTCCACGAAAGAGTCAATTTCTAGAGTTGTCCTAAGTCAAACTTTTTAAACTTTGACCAAAATTCTAGAAAAAAATGCTAAGATTTATAGTATCAAATTAGTATTATTAGATTCATCATAGAATATATTTTCATATAATATGTATTTTATATTATAGATGTTGTTACTCTTTTCTATAAAGTTAGTCAAACTTTAAAAAGTTTGACTGGCACGGATCCTAGGAATTGATTCTTTCAGGGACGGAGGGAGTATTTGTCAAATAAAAACGAAAGTGCTACAGTAGCGAAATCCAAAATTTTTTCAGAACTAAACAAGGCCAAAGATGAGGCACGCATTTCAATTATTCAACCCCTGTCGCCGTCCTTCCCAAGACAAACAAACAACAGTGAGCGATCGGTTTGATCCCAAAAAAAAAAACAGTGAATGATCGAGAGAAAAAAAATGTCTTTGTTGCCTCCATGGCTCCGATCCTCTCTCCGCGTCTAATTCCTGCTGCCGTGCCATATACCATGAAGCAGCTCTTCATCACGGAATCTTATACTCTATTCTGTAGTAAAATCAAGTCAAATCAAATCCACCGGTGAAACCTGCTTTCGGTAACAAGTTGTGCATGCAGCCGGGCCTATCCTTCTCTGTAAGACTACTACTGGCTTTGTTTTCACTCAAAAACTTTTATCTACCACATCAAATTTTTAGCATAGAACATTAAGTATAGACAAAAATAAAAACTAATTGTATAGTTTAACTATAAATCGCGAGATGATTTTTTAAGTCTAATTAGTACATGATTGGACAATAATTAACAGATAATATGAAAATATTATGATACTTAAATTCAAAAACTTTTCGAAACTAAACAAGGCCTACTTAGCTAGCGGGGGATTTGAAATCCAACGAGAATCAAACCGATCATCATCGATTAAGTGAAATTCAGTCCTACCTACCAACGTCCGGTAAAGGACACAATTTTAATTCCTATCTCAAGTCAAATTTTCTAAAGATTAATGAAGTTCCCTATTTATATATAATATATATCTATATTTGTATTTAATACTCTCTCTGTATATAGGATTTAAAAGTCATTTAGGACAGCGGCACGGTCTCCAAAATATAACTTTGACATCTTATTTTTCTAAAAGTATTTAGAAAAAATGATATATGTATAGTTTTATGAAAGTATTTTTTTTAAGACAAATCTATTCATATAACTTTTATATTTGCAAACTCAATAATTTAAAGTTATTGATGATTTATATTGCCAATATTTGACCTAAACTTTATCCAAAACGATTTCTAAATCCGATATGAATGGGATGTTAAAGTATAATTTTTATTTTAGCTTTGCCTCTGGGTTCATCATCTCTCACTCCCACCCATGATCTTGTGTCACTCACTTCATTGAAATGATTTTTCCGTCTTTTTTTTTTTACTTTTCAAAGTGCCCTCACATCAATCTTGATCCATGTTTGATCTCGACACGTGACCCATATCTCATACAAGATAGAATTATGCGTGTTTGTGTCTAGCGATGGTATAGAGTTTGGTTCTGATAAATATTAGAACAAATGACGAGATCGTTACATAAATCTCTGAGCCGCAAG
Organism: Sorghum bicolor; assembly: GCF_000003195.3. NCBI lineage: Eukaryota > Viridiplantae > Streptophyta > Magnoliopsida > Poales > Poaceae > Sorghum > Sorghum bicolor. Next base: position 60,231,676 of record NC_012876.2, on the reverse strand, counting down.
TTATTCAACTGACCACGCAACAAGGTGTATCTTCCATTGTAAAGTCTACTACATTTGCTAGTGATATCGAAAATAGAAAGGATTGCTCTATCTGTTCCCACAATACCCTCGTACGCCTCTTTGCTTGTCCGTGAGCATCTCCAACAACTTGGTATTTCAACATACTATCTACCAAATTTGCTAAAAGCATAAAAATCCTCCTCCAACAACTCCTTATCTCAACTTGCTAAATATCCCAAGTTGCTATCCAGAGGTTTCTACTGCCGAGATTTGTCAAGTTGCTATCCCAAGTTGCTATCCCGAGCGCAACTTGTTGGAGACACATATTCTTTTACCAAGTGAGCGGGTCCCATCTGTCATCCTCTATTTTTACCAAGTGGGAATAGCAACTTATTGGAGACACATCCTTTTTTCTTTTGCTAAACAAATTAGCAACTTGCTATAACTCAAGATTTGACAAGTAAATTTTACCAAGTTGTTGGAGATGCTCTAATCCATTAATACTTATTTGACATAATGCCAAATAACTTGATCAAATTTAAAATGATTTGATTTGGTACTATGCTAGAAATATACTACTATTTTTAGAGAGAGGAAGTATTATACATATAGATAAGATCAAGAGGATGGCAGTTGAACTCAGAAACCGATAATCCATGGGAATTTGAGGATTGTTTGGCAAGGTTTTAAATCCATATTCACTACTAAATTTTTTCTGATGAGTCAGAATCATTTGTGGAACCGTTTAGCTAACTCACCGAATTCTTAAAATTAGGACTTTGAGCACCATTTAGAAGGTAGAACCGGTTCCAATTCTCAGTGGATCCGAAGAAAACGGCGCCAAACGGCCAACTACGAAATGATTATACCTCAGAACGTTTGGTATAGTTCCAAACTTTTTGCTTGCCTGAACGAAACCGCTACAGGCTGGTTTTGCTAGATTCTATTTCTAGTTATCCTTTTTAAAGTGCAACAAATTTAAATATGTACTATTAAAGTTATTCTTCATCCACACAAAAAATCTGCTTTTCTTAAAAGCATGTTTGTATTCATAAAAATAATTTTAATCAGAATCCTGCTTATTTGCCAAATGGTCACATAACAGATTCATCACCTATATTTTCCACATAAATCTAGATTCAAAATATATGTACTAGAATATGAATCCCTACCAAATGGGCCCTAAAATCAGAAAAAAAAAACAGGTTTTCAGGTGCTGGACTAGTAAAGAAAATGAGAATAGGTCCAAATGATTCTCTTTGAAACGTTTCTCTCTTTATTTATCATATTTTAGCAGCGATTCTCGTTATTCTACCGAGAATTTAAAATGTTTCTCTGTCTCCTAAACACACACCCTTGCATTGATCTGCTGGATCCAAATTGTACAAAGCAACCACGATGACCTGATGGACCTGCCTGCAGATCTGAACAAAGCACGCGTGCCATACTGCCATCGATACAAACGACGACGGATACATACGTTGTAACCGAAAGGAAACCCCCTCCCGCCTCTCTCCCATCAGCACTGGATTCCCTCCTCATACCTGCTATCGGATTCCTTCAACCATCGGTATCAACATATTCCTATCTTTGTGAACTTTTTTGGTTTGAATCTAACCCTTTGAACAAACTTTTTTTTTTTGAAACTAACAAACATTCCTAGAGGTAAACATGTCAACAAACATTCCTCACCAATAGGTCTCCCGTTTCGGTGAAACCTTTTTCTAGAAGTAAAACATAAAACTGTCCGTGCGCTCTATAAAGCACGAAGGTTATTTGGAGGTGACACTGATGTATTATGGTCACATAGAATGGGTATGGGAGGTGGATGAGGTAACTGAGATGGCGAAAAAATACCGACATGGTAAAGCTAACCTAGGGTCGTCAGTGCGAGCCACCATTTGATCTGATGTTTTTTCGACATCTCGCCTTGTTATATTCATATTCTTACATTTCTAGAGCAACATTTTTAAGTCATTCTTAATAGAGGGTTTGATGATGGTGTTGTTTTTGAGAGTGCCATATCAGTCAAAATACATGCAATTAAATATGGAACAAACAACCAATCTCAATGTATGACTTCATTTTATTTTGTTTTACTATCATATAGCATCCGCATAACATTCAATTACATAAGTCATCCAGAGTTGAAAACTGATGAGTCAAAGTGAGTTTCATCATCTCTTCTCTCTTCTTTGACGTCATAGTCATGCTATCATCAATGCCTACGTGACACGCTATTAGTGTGAATCGAAATGCCCACCTAGAATGATCTCGTCTAACGAACTCCCTAAATAATTATCATTTTTCGTGAGAAACAACTTTGAATCAATATGTATAAAAATTATTAATATTTATAGTAGAAAATTAATATTATTGAATCTATTTTTATAATAAATTTATTCGGAGACACAAAGTATTCTGCTTTTTTGACAAATCTAGTTAAACTTATAGCATGAAAATAAAAAACGACAGAGAGGAGTACGGCATATGTAAGCATTTAAGCCTTGTTTGGTTTCCAAAAAATTTTAAAATTCTCCGTTACATCGAATCTTTAGACGTATGTATGGAGCATTAATATAGATAAAAAAAATAACTAATTGTACAGATTACTTGTAATTTGCAAGACGAATCTTTTAAGCCTAGTTAGTCTATGATTAAACAATAATTACTAAATACAAATGAAAGTTCTAAAGTAGTCAAAGCTAAAAATTTTCCCCAACTAAACAAGGCCTTTTTTTTTTTTTTGAAACAAAACTAAACAAGGCCTTAGTTACAGCACGCCGAGTTCTTTTGTTCATTTTTGTGTGGAGGCGGAGATGACTATAAATTGAAAAGATTCCATGGATGGATGGATAGTTAACTTTCTCTGTTTTTTTACCCGCCACCGGCCTCCGACCCTTCCGTCGTCGTGTCCATCAATCCGTCGATATCAGAGGAGTATACACGTACGCCATGCTCCCGGAGTCCTTGTAGCACAATATATACTCTCATATATATACATACATACAGTATACTCCTATATAGATGCAAGCCGCTCTTCACCTCGGATTGCGTCTCAATTCGTTCGTCCTTCCATGTCGATCGATTCTTGATCTTGATTGAAAAGGGAAAAAAAAATAAAATAAAGAGAGAGCAGGGGAGGGAGAGGCAAAGCAGAGCCCGTAGCGTCCTTGTCGTCACAGATAGATACTGGCAATGGCGTCGGCGAGTGGGGCTCTCGCCGCGCTGCTCCTGCTGGTCTGCGCCGCGGCCGCCGGCGGCGGCGGCACGCCGGACGGGTCGGAGGAGTGGGGCTACGTGGAAGTCCGACCCAGTAAGCAAAGCAAGCTCGATTGTTATTTTTTTTTCTCATCTAATCTGCCTCTGTCGCTGCGTGAAAATCCATTGATGGCTGCTGGCCTGCTGCTTCTGCCTCTTCTTGTTCTTCTTCAGAGGCGCACATGTTCTGGTGGCTGTACCATAGCCCGCAGCGCGTGGACAACGGCACGACGCCATGGCCGACCGTGCTCTGGCTGCAGGGAGGGCCGGTGAGTGACTACTACATATAGTTGGATTGGATGGATGGATGGAACTGTCGTCGTTGCAATTGCAAATTTGCAATGAATCAAATCTTGTAGTAAATCTTATATATAATCGATGGATGCAAATGGTTTCATCACTCATGACCTGCAGGGCGCGTCCGGCGTCGGGTACGGCAACTTCATGGAGATCGGGCCGCTGGACGAGGACCTCAAGCCTCGCGCCACCACCTGGCTCGCCAAGGCCGACCTCCTCTTCGTGGTCAGTATATCCAATCCCAAATTCCCAATCCAATCCATTACAGCCATGCATGCAATCGATGAGCATGAACGGCGGCAACAATGGCGATGGTGGCCGCAGGACAACCCGGTGGGCACGGGGTTCAGCTACGTGGAAGGCGGCAACAGGCAGAGCCTGATGGCGCGCACGGACGGCGAGGCGGCGCGCGACCTCGTGACGCTGCTCTGCGCGCTGTACCGCGGCAGCCCCAGGCTCCGCGCCAGCCCGCTCTACATCGTCGCCGAGTCCTACGGCGGCAAGTTCGCGGTCACCACGGCGCTGGCCGCGCTCAGCGCCGTCGACCAGGGCCGCCTCCGCGCCACCCTCGCCGGCGTCGCCCTCGGGGATAGCTGGATCTCGCCGCTCGACTTCGTGGTGAGTTTGCTTTGCTTTGCTGGCGATGTGATGTCATCGCTGACCCATCAATAGTCAACGCGTGCATGCCGGATTGCCGGCCGTGTACAGTAGTAGCGTGATGACCAGTAGAAATTAATGGCGCTCTGTTGCAGTTGTCGTGGGGGCCGTTGCTGTACCAGGTGTCCCGGGTGGACGAGAAGGGGCTGCAGCAGTGCAACAGCGTGGCGGCCAAGATCAAGGAGCAGCTGGAGAAGAAGCAGTTCACGGACGCCGAGGCATCGTGGTCCGACCTGGAGAACGTCGTCAGCGCCAACTCCAACTCCGTCGTACGCACCATGCCATTCCCATTCTGAAAGCATGCATACTACCTCCCAGTGTTGCTCTTGGGTCTTGCTGCATATATTATACTATAATAATGACACTGATTATTATTACTACTACAATGCAGAACTTCTACAACTTCCTCAAGGACGAGTTGTCGGGGGACTCGAGCACCACCACCGGGGCGGCGGCGGTCTCGACGATGGCGTCCTTCAGGCGCCGGAACGGCTACTCGGGCTACCTCAAGTCCATGGCGGCGGCCTCGTCGTCGTCGTCGTCGGGCGGATTTGACGGGCTCATGAACACCGTCATCAAGAAGAAGCTCGGCATCATCCCAAAGGATCTCAAGTAGGTCCGCCGACTCTACCATCCAAGAAAAAATTAAACCAAGTTAGGAATGACTAAAAAAATGCATGTGTGCTGCCTGCACTGCAGTTGGGGCGACCAGTCAGACGACGTGTTCGTAGCTCTGGAGGGAGACTTCATGAAGCCCAGGATAGAGGAGGTCGACCAGCTCCTCAAGCTCGGCATCAATGTCACCATCTACAACGGACAGGTATACATATATACCACGTCCTGACTGAACCGAACAAACTCACTGAACGAATGACTGATGAAACTGATGATTGGCATTGGCACAACAAGCTAGACACCTTGTTGCTCTGCTCTAACTGAACAATGTCCGCGTGTTCTTGGACAGATCGATACCCGTTATACTACATAGATGCAACTGCTATTATTAGCTGTAGGAACAGCTTATTACTCAAACTCACACATCTGGCTGACTGTCGTCAGAATGGGCTTCATTCTTGCCATGTTTTACACACAGTGGTCACTACTCACTGCACATTTGCAGAGGCAGAGTGAGAGTCGTCAGGCCAGTCGGCGGCACCCTCTGTATGTCCGCTCCATGTGCACGCACGCAAAATCGTGCCTTTTTGCTTGTCCAGGCACATATAAGCAGCCAAACATTATGGTTTCGCACGTGTTGTGTGATGATCCCAAGGAATATGGACTGCACATCACATGACACCGGGAACTACACTCACTTCAGTCTTCAGTAGCTACTGTGTCCTGCTGCCTCGGTTGCGAGTTTTGCCTCTTGGATCTGTACACGATGTGATATCCTTATACACTCATCACGGGAATGTCATCTCGTTTCCTAATTTTGTCTCAATGCGATCCATCTCCTTATTGCTTATTTTTTTATTCTTTATTATACGTAGCATCCGTAAACAAATTGCAAAGCCTGAACATACAAACAAAACCGCTGTCTGCCTTGCCTTTCAACTCATCCTCCTGGCTCATGCGTACCAACCTACCTACCTGATTATTGCTAAACCAACTGACATTTCACAAGCTCTTTTGTTTGCAAATAAAATAACTTCGTTATCAGATACTAACAAGAAGCCTTTTTTTTTTCCATTGCAGCTGGACCTCATCTGCGCGACCAAAGGTACGATGGACTGGGTTCACAAGCTCAAGTAAGTAGCAGTCTCTGATGATCACAGTTCACACACCTGTACTGAACGTGAGTGAATTACTCACAAGAAGTGGCCTAGCCTAGCTTATTGATGCGATGCCTGCTGCTGTTGCTGTTTTTGTCATGAATAATTAATCAGGTGGGACGGCCTCAACAGCTTCCTGAGCGCTCCCAGAACGCCCATCTACTGCGACAATGAAGGGCAGTCTGGCACCCGCACCCAGGCCTTTGTCAAATCCTACAAGAACCTCAACTTCTACTGGATACTCGAAGCTGGACACATGGTAATTAATTAACTCCACTACCACTAGTAACCACCCTTTATACTTGACTGCACATTAAACTGTTGAGTAAGCACACATGTTGATGTTGCACTTGCACATTATACATATATGGTCCTGTTTGGTTCCCATTGCTAAATTTTAGTTAGCTAAAATTATTTTAGCTACTCTTGGCTGACTAATGGAACTAAACTATTTTCGCTCCTTTTAGTCAATGTGTTTGAAACTTTAGCTACTAAAGTGACTAAAGTTTAGCTAGCTAAAAATTAGTAAGGGGGAATCAAACGGGGCCTATATATCGCTATGACCAAGCTGAGAAGGTGACACACCATCCACCCTGATAGCTAAGGTCCCTCGCTCGTCCAACACCGGCACTAGCCATTCTCCAGTAGGGAGGGAGGGAGGGATTCCGCCTGCAGGTTCCATCCTGCATGAGCTGGAAAGAGCGTGCATTCATGCAGTTGGTGAGATAGCTTCTTCATGGCCACGTGCACCAGAAATGTTCCATGCATCTGCCTGTCAGCCTGTGCTCTGTGTGACCCATCATCGATTCCCTCTTCTCCCTGAATGAAGAGAGACAAGACTCAGGCCACAGGCCAGGCAGGCACACATGCACCAACAGTGATGTATAGACAGATAGATTCATTCATAGATGTAGGCAGGTAGCTAGCACAGCATCAGGCAGGAAAACTGCTTCACTGCCTTCAATGCTTGTTTTTTCAAAGACACACACACACAAACAACACAACAAAAAATTAAAATGTTTTCTGCATAAGATGGAGTGCTAATGTTCACTTCTTGTCTTGATGTTGATGACAACAATAAACAGGTACCCATCGACAACCCTTGCCCTGCGCTCAAGATGCTGGCTGACATTACGCGATCTCCTGCCAAGTAGGAGTAGCAAGCAGCAAACAAGACAGCCTGACACCAATTCTTCAAGATTCTTCTCTCTTACAGTAGCTTTGTAGCACTTCATTCAGTCGGTCTATCTTTTCATACAGTTAGAGAAAATTATTTAAGTTATTGGTGGCAGCATTCATGTATGGAACAATAAACACAAAGGAAAAAGATAGTCATAGAATGAGAAAGATATTTAATCTGGCAGCTATTGCTGTGTAGCAGCACAGCTGCAGAGCTTGCAGCTGAATTTCCAACATCAAAACCTATTGCTTGATAGTGCCGGCCTTCTCCTGTCTCAACATAACCCCCCCTGAGCTGAAACGATCTCGCCTCTGGTCCTTTGTATTAACCTGCTGTGCTCCTCCTCTGTATTAACCTGCACATGGCTTGTGCAGTACAACTTATCCGTGTTAGGTTGTGTTATGCAGACTTGCACAATGCTCAATGCAAGCCTACTGATGCATTAGTTAGTATACTATATACTTGATCTATAGAGAGAATCATCAATATCTATGGCACCAAATAGGTTAACTAGGGAAATATGTCATGATGAATCTAACATAATATTTGTTTGGTATCATAGATATTAGTATTTTTAATATAAATATACTGAAACTTAAAATGGTTTGACTTAGGACAAAACAAAAATGATTCTTTGACCAGGATAAAGGTAGTACATCAAAATTTATTGTATTAGCCAATTAATGCAGGCTTGCACAAGCTGATGAGACCCATAAAAAACAGAATTTCTCCACTCTCCATCTATCTATATCTATACTACAAATATGGAAGTGACCACATGGAATAGAACGTAACCAATAAAAAATGATCAACACCAATTTCCAATACATTATATATATTTATGTTCACCTAGGTTATGTTACACAAGTCCTAATATAAATTAAGACCAATACATGTAACCAATCGCACATTATGAGAAGTTATGACTGAAAATACTATTCGCTGATTTATTATGAGAGAAAAACACTATTGGCTAGCAGAAAATATACGGCTTATAAGACAAGCAAACAGGGTTTAAGAAATATGACCAACTTTACAATAAAACAACAGCAGTAATAATATACAATTCTCCTACGTGTTTGAGAAATTCAATCGCTGAGAAATAAGCTCAGGATTTGCACACGTAACATACATCGAGTGTTACCACAAGATGGGCTACAGCACTGGAAAACTTAGTTTTCCAAAGCATCTAAACTAATAAAAGCCTACGTGAAATACCTATATCAGCTTTCATGGTTTCTTAAATATGTGTCTGTCCTACCAGATATTCCAAGTTACAGGACATTTTGATACAACAAAAGTACTCCATGCTATGTTCTTCACTGATCCGTCCACCTCCTTGACCCTTCTTACTTCAACTTGTCCACCTCCTTGTCCCAGTTCAGACCAAACATCTGCCGCCCAAAGGGTACTATCAGGTTGTACCGGAAAACCTGCAATTTACATCAAAATAGAGTCATTTGGTGATTCCACTGATGAAAAGAGTCATGTGAGCTGGTTCAAGTAGCACCTTATCATTTATCTGGCGAATTTGCTCCTGTAGAACCCTGCAGTCATCATTCCAGTTAGAATCATCACCTTCAGAGCGGTTTGCCCATGCCTTCCTTAATGCCAACCTCCAGCCTATGATCATACCACGGATTTCCTTATTCAGCTCAACCCATTCAGGTGCACAACCATTCCTTGAAAGTATCCTGTAAAGGGTGTCCTCAGCAGGATCGGCATGAGGATTTGAAGTGAGGTTTAAGGGTTTGCCCTTCCCTGGTAGATTTTCGAAGTGCCCTTCCTCCATTGAATGCCATATTCTTTGTTCAACGACATTTACAATGTCAGTTTCAGACCTGAACAATGGCAAACAAACTATTATGGACAAACAAAATCTTTTGACAAGTAATGCATGACTGACAGAACTTGGATATGTCAATGAGATACCAACCTGAACATTTATCAGTCTTAAATTAAAAAACTATTGGCAATTTGGCATGAGCATCTACAAAGCGCTGACATCAAGGCAGATATCGGAATGCATAAGACCCAACCTACTGGCTTTCATGTTTGTGATGCATTAAGTACTCTTATGAGTAATCAAACTGAGAGATTGAGAACTAAAAGCAACTAGCCAGCTGCGTGCCAACTAAGCTCAGGACACATTAAACTTTATTTACAGCACAACACCAAGGATGCATAATGGGAGATTGGACCATGGTAAAGAGAAAAAGAAAGGAACAGCATGGCAGTATCTGCAGGTTTTGCTCAGATGCCTTGCCTAGCTCCAGATGATCACGAATAAGGCATCCTATAACCATTAACAGTTATCACTTTAGGGTGAGGTTTGAACTTTGAAGCAAGTTCATTTCTTGGCCAACACCATTGAGATCTATTTATCTATCTATTGAGGACACCATTGAGGATTCTGTTACAGTGGCAAGAGGGCTGTAATGATTATTTCACACTACCTCAAGTACAAGAAGGTTACAAACAAGCATAATGTTCAAAACAGTGAGTACCAATTTGGTCATCATCATCAGGGGCAGACCTACTGCTATAGCAGGGTGGGGCAGCCGCCCCAGTTAGCCATCTGTGTTAACCCCCCCCCCCCCCCCCCCCCACCCGCCCCGCATCCCACTGGTCAGGTCTCAGCCATGGCTGATCCTGCTATCTGAATGAGCGACAAACAAGCTGGAGAAGGTTGAAGACGAGCGACCTCAAAATTGCCCATTTGCCTGACATCATCCCAGCCTCTGTTTAAATTTTGGGCTGACTAAATCGGTAACCTAGAGGCCCAGTTGCTCAGACTTGGGCCTAGCCTGTTAGATCTGCTGGCCACTTCACCCAAAGGTCCCAGTCATGACTAATGAGTCGCCTAACAATGATGCCGCCCCAATGCCTGTAGTCCTGTGCATGCTGTCTTGCTCGCCGCTCGGTGATGTTGGGGGCTCCAAGCCTTGGCGGCGTGCGCCAGCAACGGAAGACAACGGTGACCTGGAAGCTCACAAAAGTGGACGCGCAAGATTAGACTTGCAACTTGCCTCCTGCGGCTATGGAGGAAGAGGAAGGGGAGAGGCAAGCAGCAGCAGGGATTGGAGGGACAATCCAAGGTCACCTGGCACCTTGGGCCGGCGGCCAGGATGGAGCAATAATGATGGCCCAAAGTAGTGGTGACCCTCTTATCTTGCCATGAAGAAGGCAAAAACTAGAGGTAAAACTGGTTCAATTTCAATTGCAATTGTTCGAGTACATGAGTATGAATTATTTTTATTATTTTTTTAGTTTGTAGTCTATCTCCACCTCACCTATGTTTTGCGGCTGGGTCCGACACTGTCAGCACCCTATATACTTTAAAACAAACACCATTTGGTGTAATAGTTGTACAGAATTCGCATACAGTGCGATTAGAAAAGGATTGTAATACCAGGTACCCAAACATCTGGATGGTTGTTGGGGTCTTATGTGCAAGAACAGGATGATATGGTTAATCTAGAAATGGACATTTGAGTTTCACACAAGAAACAAGATGTCTGCGTGAGCTAAAATTTGACAAAAAGTAATTATATCTTGGAAGCTACAACCGGGAATCTAAACAAAAGAGAATATCAATCTAGGCAAGTAGAAACAAGATATCAAACCTTTTGATACTATGTAATAGTTCCAATGAGGCGATTGACTGTACCATACTATCAATTTCATCTGGAATGGTAACACAAGGGAAACATCCTACTTTTTTCACTCATATAGTAGTGCTTTTGAGCCCCTAAACACGTCTATCAGTTAAGACTTGACTTTTTGTGAAGGTTAATTGGCCTGCAAAATTGTGCATGCGCCGGCATGGTGGATTTTCTTCCGTGTAACGTTTTGTGAAACAAATCACACAGGACTAGCAAACAGTTACTATAACAACTATTCTTGCAGCACACATCATGTTGAATCTAGATTCATGCCCACTGACACAGCACAACGAGTAATAAAGAAAGATAAAGCCACGATTTTTCCTGCCAACAATATGGAGGAGGGATCTCGGACAGAGGCACCGACCTTACCGCGTTTCCGCGCCCGCGGAGCTCGGGAGGGAGCTTGCGCTCGTTGACGGCGTCCATGACGGCGGCGAGGCGGTGGTGCCCGGACCCGGACGGCGCCTTCTTCTTCCTGCTGCTGCTGTTGTTGTTGTCGGGGGACGTCGACGAGGCGGAAGGGGCGGCCGGGTCGGCGCCGGCCCACGAGGCCGACCAGAAGGCGCGGCCGCTGCGGGCGGGCGCGAGCGCGAGTAGGCGGCGGGCTGCGGCGCCCTGCACAGCCATTGGAGAGACCGGGCGGTGACGGAGAGGCACGGCGGCGAACAGGAACAGGCCCGCCCGTGGCTGCGCGGCCTCCACGACAGCACCACCGTTCCGAGTCGGCTGGAGGAGTTGGAACCTCGGTGGGCTGGAAACGGGCCATGGGCCTCTGGTGCGTTTTCGCTTCTCGCTTCATGGGCCGTGACCTCAACATACACAAAAAAAAAGGTCTATTTTTCCTCCCCAAATTTCACGGAAGTCTGTTTTTCCTCCCTTAGCTCCCTCAAAACTGGACAAACCACCTCCCTCATTTTTTCAAACCGTGCATTTTACATCCCTAGAGCTGTTTCAAAGGCGGTTTTGCTACAGTAAATAGTGGTTTTCCTATAGTGACGGTGGTTTTGTCTTTTTCTTTTTTAATTATTTTGGCTGAATCTTTGAAAAATCATAGTAAATCACAAAAAATCATAAAATAAAAAATCCAATTTTTTGGACTCCACATAAGTAGATCTACACAATAACATATAATATGATACGCTTTAGTACAAAGTTTTTGCTATAAAGGTTTTGTCTTTTTCTTTTTTATTTATTTGGCTAAATATTTGAAAAATCATAATAAATTACAGAAAAATTATAAAATACAAAATATATTTTTGTTAGACTCCACATGAGCATATCTACACAGTAAACATATAATATAGTATACTTTAGTATAATTATTTTGTTGTTGCTTTAGATCTATGGTTTTGTGTAATTAATTCAAATAATTCATAGTTGCATCTTCTATAATTATTTTGTCAAACTAAAACATACATATATTATATGTTCATTGTGTGTGTATATACTCATGTGGAGTATCAGAAGATTAGATTCTATATTTTTCATTTTATGATTTTTCTGTTATTACTATAATTTTTTAAAAATTCAGCCGAAATAATTAAAAAGAAAAAGACAAAACCACCGTCACGGTAGCAAAACCACTATTCATTGTAGCAAAATCACCTTCGAAATCACTCCAGGGAGGTAAAATGCACGGTTTGAAAAGTTGAGGAAGGTGGTTTGACTGGTTTTGGAGTTGAGAAAAAAAATCGGACTTTCGTGAAAGTTGGTGAGAAAAAAATATACTTTTTACATATATGGGCTCGGAAAGGCCTTCTTATCAACTGGGCCTCGATGTCTAGTTGTTCACAGTTGCACGGCCTCCTCCACTCAAAAAAAAAAGTTGCATGGCCTCCTCTGCTCCGTCCGGCTGAACGATTCTTCCGGCGGGCGAGCTGCAGCTGGTGCATGGCGAATTGGCGACGGATGGCAGCGAGGCGACCCAAGAATTTCTCCCCGGCATCTCCTCCTCTTCCTTCAGAAATTTGGGACCCTTTCTCGCAATATATATGCAGGACCGAGCTAGGAGAAGAGCGCGAACGCGAGCACGCGCAGACGTCGAGGTCGAGAGGGTCGAGGAGTACGGTAGCTCGGAGCTTCGTCGGAGAGCGACCCGCCACCGCCACGCTTGACCGCAAGCCGAGGAGGCCGGAGACACAGACGATCGATCCATCGTCGGCGGTGCAGATTCGGTAATGGCGGAGACGGCGGACATGGAGCGGATCTTCAAGCGGTTCGACACCAATGGCGACGGCAAGATCTCGCTGTCGGAGCTGACGGACGCGCTGCGGCAGCTGGGGTCCACCTCCGCCGACGAGGTGCAGCGCATGATGGCCGAGATCGACACCGACGGCGACGGCTGCATCGACTTCAACGAGTTCATCACCTTCTGCAACGCCAACCCGGGGCTCATGAAGGACGTCGCCAAGGTCTTCTGATGCATGCATCACATATCATCATCAATTCGATACCAACCATCGATGATCCTGCTTACATATATATCTTTATAATATCTACGTACCATTCTCCAGCTTCATCAACATATCATTTCTGCTGGCCTGCCTAGCCGGTCTCTTATAAGCACTAGCTAGTACTAGGATTTTTTTTTATTTTAATTCTTCTTGAATTCCAATCCAATCCAATATATGTGGACTTCGTTTTATTTCTTTTATTTGTTTTTGCCTTGATCTGATAAGTGTACCTGAGCAGGCCAGGCCAGCTTTCTATGTAATTCATTCACTGGAGACTATTGGAGAAGCGATCCATGCATCTCCTTAATTTGTAAACAAAGTACTGTGCATTTCAATGGAAACTGAGTGATTCTTTTCAGAATACTTGTTTTGATATGATGAGGGAAAATTGTTTTTTGGATGAAGAATCTAGTTTGTTGTTGATCGCACGAAGGTCGGCCTATTATTAATCATATACATTAATATAATTTGGTCTCTTCATTCTTTCCAAATTATAATTTTAGGACAACAAAGGTATACAAATTATCTACAAATTTTGTATTCATCACATTCACAACAAACATCAATTTTACCATGAAAACTTCACCATAACAAAAACTACACATGCAGCCACTTCCAGCACATGTGTAACCAAATTCTTGGCTTGATTCCTTAACAAGATCACACATGCATGTGTTAATCACATGGCTCACAACTACTATTAACATAAATTATTCTAGGTTTGTAAGTCAAATTTTATAGAAAAATACTATGCCATCAAACAAATTTTATTAGATATACACCATAGAATACATACTTTGATCGTGATTTAATATTATAGATGTTAATATATTTTTGTATAAACTAGGTCAAAGTTAAGCAAGTTTGACTTAGAAAAGAAACAGATTGACCTGCAATATGAAACAAATGACTATTACTTTTTATCTAGCAACAAGAAAGTTAAGTATTTTTTTTCTTAAGCTAAAACAATCGTAAAACATTAAAATAGGAATGAATATACATCTGCCTAGAAGTTCCTAGCTTCCACCGGCAGACACATGATTCCTAGCTTTTTGCACCATCGTACCAATTGCATGTGAAACACTATTTTTCTCAATCGAGGCATTTTTCTCTAGTACTAAAACAATAAATGAAGCAATTTGAATTTTATAGTGAAAAGAATGGGTGAAAATTATTGCATCCTGGTGGAACATAGCATCTCCCTCTAAAAGCAATCCCTGATCCATAATAGTAAAGACAGAATCTCTTGTCGATGTAAAAACTAGAAATGAAAATAGTCATGCATTTACACCTTTTTTTTTAAGCGCATCAAAATCTAAGAGGCCTTTTGGCAACGCTTTCAGAAGTAATTTTTTAAAATTTGAGAATCACTCCTTATTTGAACAGTAGAACTTTGTATGGATTCGTATAAGAATCATATGGCAGCACTGATCTACAGGGAAAGGTGACCGCGTTTCGGTGAGCTGGTAGGCTAAAGGAGCAAAAGAGAGGGCAGCTGAGCACTAGTGACTCACCACTGTCTCGGCTGAGCTCGAGTTATGGCCAGAGACACCGTGTGCGGGGTTGGACACACGTGACCGGAGGTGCGGCGGCGCTCTGCAGTAGGCACGACCTCGTTAACTATGGGTGGAGGGCAGTAGAGCGTGAGCAAGGGTGCGCACGGGGTGAAAGGGGTGAAGATGAAGCTACCAGCTTGACCAATTTGTAAGAGATGGACTCTAGGACAAGTTGAGCTTAGCCTCGGCCTAACATGACACTTCCGACATGGTGGGACCCTGCTCCGAAATTGAAGCTCGCCGTGGCAGGATTCGAGACAGGGCGGAGGTGGCTGCTGATTGCCAAGGAGGTGATGCCGCAGACACAGTGACACGGAGAGATTTGACCCCTCCTGGTCAGATCATGAGTGGCACCGTGACGGGGAGAAACGACCGAGCACAAGGGGAAGTCGTGTCACGACACGATGCATGTTATGAAAGTGGTTGGGGAACTGTGTTGAGTCACGCGCATGTGGAGACGTTGGCTGGGCGGCCACGTGCAGAAGAGACGAGCCATGTGCGTGCTCCAGGCGAACGGCAGAGCGACCGGCGAGGCAGCGGAGTAGTCATGTCGCGCGGAGCGGCTAGAGCAGCAACGCAAGCAGCAGCACGGGCAGTAGCGCGAGAGGCAGCAGGAGCAGTACGACAGTAGTGGTGTGTGTAGTGCAACATTGAGACGGCCACGTGACGCAGCCAGACACACAATGCGGTTGCCCAGGCGCGGTGACCATGAATAGTGACCAGCTGAGCAGCGACAGGATACATGAACGAATAAAGCGCTCACAACTGATAAGCTACACACTTCGGTGCCAAAGCAACAGTACTACACCCCAGAAAACACTTCAAACTTCTCAAAGAGTCCCAAACAAGACACTAGTGCTTAACTATATTACTCAATATTAAATCAAGAATTTTGATATGTCTACAGTTTTGGAACTTGGGCATTTTAAACTTAGATTTTGATTGAAAATTATTTTTAAGTTTCAACTTTGAGCTAATGGAAGAACTAGTTAGTGATATTATTTTTTGATACCACAAGTTGCAGTGCTCTCTACAAGATTTGTACTACAAACTTTATTAAAGTGACTTACACAGGTTATATATCATTTTTGCTCATGAAAATTACAAGTTCGACCATATTTGACATTAAATGAGACAAACGATTGATTTCATTTCTGAATTCGTTGAGCATTCTTATTTTTGTGAATTTATTTATGTTTTCACACATGCGTCAACACACATAAACATGATGCTTATGACATGATTTGGCGGTTGATTACGCTAGTCAGTTTGGTGCCAAAACACTCATCCAGGAAGTGGCACAAGAGGAAAATAAAACTTCAGCTTGCTTCTTTAGTCTAAGGGCATTCAAGTCTTTTTGTAACTTCAAATGACACCGTTAGCATCCAATATGGATGGAATGGTATGGAGGGCAAAAAATTTTCGATCGGTGGCACAAATAACCGCTTAAACTTTTTAATGACTTATAGATAATTACAAACTTTTATAATGTCATACATGTAAAAGGCTCGAAGGCATTCTCTCTCAATTGTGGATATCCAAACAGTTGTTACATATTTTGGCTAAACTTAGAAAACTAAAACCTGAGACTAGGAAACAAACACACAAAAAGAGATGGCTGGCTTGGGGCAGCCCCATCTCTTATTTATAGGACTATTAGACATTTTGATTTGAAGCCTGCCCTTAGATATTTTCTTAAACCACTTAATCTCTAAGGGCATAATGGTCCACATTGAGTTCTGAGCACCAGACGACCATGATCCCTTCATGAAGACATTTCACCTCTATGCAAGCTCTCCGATGATGCAATGTGGCGCCTCAAGATCCAACCCTAGGTTTTAAGGTCCAAACTCAGTAAACCTGTTGTGTCTGGTTTTGAGGCTAAAATCGCCAAACCAACTGGAGTTGTGTATCTGCTATGCTTCCTCCATGATCTTGGCACGTGTCACCACTTGTCCTCGACTGCCCGATCACCTCTGCTTGACTTGGTTAACCGCTATCTTGACTTGATGAACACCGCTATGTTGTCTCCACATATAGAATTGCTTGTCGACATTGCAAGTGGTAGCCGTCCATGACCCGTCCTCAGTCCCTCGGTCCAAGCCTCCACATCCGTCCTTCATTGCTCTCAGTCCTGCACATCACAATATAAGAGACATGTTGCAAAACATCACACTCACGTCATGATCAATCTCAAACACTAAACCTAAGCTTGATTACCTCTTGACAGTCACTTATCACTCATTACACATGAGCACATATCACCTAACCCGTGCATTATATTCATATAGCCACGTGGGCAAGGCTTTTTTTATGGATCAGTACACCTGGGCAAGGTTAGGCAAACGTCCTTGACTGACGATTAATTCGAAGATAGCAAATCCCTTGGAAGAGACGGCATGGTTTGACTCGAACTGTCAGCCTAACAAGATAGCAAATCTATCGGTGGACGCGCTGCCGTCGATCCGATTCACATCACATTACACTGGTCGGTCGAATCGACATGAGTGGAGGATGGAAATTGAGATCGATGGAGAGTGAATGAATGCACTGCGATGGTGCGTGCGTGCCTCCCACTGGGGAGTCAGCATCATTCCTACCCTTGAATATCACCCATCTGATTTGGCTCAATATTTAGTTTCCTGCACACTGCACTGCAAAGATGAGCAAAAGAAAGCGATGCATCAAAGCGCCCGCCGGCCATCATTCCGGCCGTTCCCTGATCGACTGATGACGATGATTCCCTCATATGTCTTTCCGAATAAAGGGACCGACGAGGAATCTCTGCTCTAAAAGCTACGGGTCTCTAGGTCTAGGGTCCTGGAGCATTGTTGTTAATTATGCTGCAGATCTTCAGCGTATCCATGCGTGATGCATCTTCTCTGCTTCCTCTGTGTATCCAAGGAAAGAAGCTCGTTCGGTCGGCTATATGCGCATCCATCTCAGCAGCAGGCAGCTATATATATATAGAAAAGAGTGGCCAACTGGTCATGTAGTAGCACAGAATAATCTTGATGAGTCACAGTGGTTGGGTTGCGACTCCTATTGTTTAGTCCACGATCCCATCACATCCATCTATGATCTATCCAATTCCTGGCCCAGCTGAAGATTCAGATGCCATCCATCATCCATCTCATAGGTAGCTATTACAGGCCCCTATATTCCTAATAATCTGATAACAACCGTAACCACATGACCTGTTGCAAGCAAGCAAAGCACGCACGGCAGTGCAACAACACATACCACCGTCGCCTGCAACCTTTTGAAAAAGAAGTGCACTTGTTCCAGAATATTCCCTCGCATGCATGCATCCCTTGCTCCGATCCTTTGCTTTATTCTTACTACAAGTAATCAAGTGAAATGAAGTTCCCTGCTGGCCATATATGGATGCCTGGATATGGATACCCCTTTCAATTCGCTGACAACTCTTGACTACTAACCAGCTGAGGCCATGCGCGATGCCGGCGAGCTTCATTAATTTACAACATTGCCCATGAGACTGATGCACGATAATTTCCTTTCACCGGGTGTCGTTTGATGGTCGAAACGTCGATCGAGTACACTATAAACTCCGTGTCGATCTGCTATTGGTTGATTCACGGGATGGCAGTGGCACTGGCATGGGTCCACTAGAGCCCGGCCCACGAGCTTCTCCTCACTCCTACACGGCCCTTTACGTGTTCATGCAGTCATGCTCATGGCGTTTGATCATGCGCAACATGTGTGCAAAGTTTTGTCCAAATTGGTGCATTTTGATATATAGAGCCCGGTGACCTAGAGTAGGTCGCTGGTATAGATGGCCATGTAACCCGTAGCCCGTTGACACGGCCCAAGGCACGGCGTTTTGGCCCCATCCGGTGGCCAACAGGCCCGGGCTGGCACAGCCCGAGGGAACAGGCTGTGTCTGGGCTGCACCCCAGGCACACGACATGGCCCGAGCACGGCCCGATCCTAGGGAGGCACGGTGGCGGCCCGATGATCTATCAAGCCTGGAAAGAGCCCACAACCTATCTTAAAAAAAGCCCACCAGCTAACCCTAATCCCGCTCTCAAAAAAATCTAACCCTAATCCCTGCTCTAGACTTCACACCTCTTGTCCTCTCCTTTCTCGCGCCGCATCCCAAACCCCACTCGCGAGGCACGAGCCACACGACGGAGCTCACTCGACGCTCGCTAGTCGCCACCTCACCACCTCCATGCCTCGTCGCACGCCTCACACCGACCCTAGACGCGCGGATGTGTCATCCAGCGGTCCAGCCCCTTTCCTCTTCATCTTCCTCACGCGCGGTGCCGTCCACCTCCAGGGCGAGGCTGACCGTCGGCGAGTGCTCGGTGGAGCACCTCCAGGGCGAGCATGCGACGCCCGCCACCATCTCCCGGCTCCCGCTCCTCTGCTCCCTAGCAGCGGTGTCGCCAGCTCCTTGGCTCCTCGCGGGTCGCAGTGGCACGCCGGCACGCGTGCTGCCGACACGCAGGGTGCGTTCGGGCTAGCCCGACAGCCTAGCAGGCCGTGCTTTGGCTGTAGGCCAGGCACAAAACCCGCCTCAGCACGACTTGTGAGACACGGTGGCCTGTGACGGCCCGACCCCCATCGGGCCATGCCGGCCCGATGTCAGGCCGTGCTGGCCCGTTGGCCATCTATAGTCGCCGGTGGGACCATGCATCCGAACCTGTTTGATCTGATTTTTTTTGTACCAGGGATTGATAGACTTGTATTCACTTCAATCTATATATGCATGTGTTGGAGTAGATTGAGATAAGAAATAGTTTACTTTATACTCCAATCTAACTCAATACATATAAATTGAGGTTAATACGAGAGCAGGCAAACAAGGACGTCAAGGTATGCAGGAATACCAAGGAGCTCACCAAACCTAACAGCCTTCCCAGCATAGCGTATTGTGGGTGTAAACTTGATCAAACATAAGATAAATTGATTTAGCATAAACTAGAATATCACTCTATGAGTGGGAATGTGAGTTGAAAGTAATATATTCAACATGAACCTAATAAAATCAATGATATATTTTTTTCTATGAAGGTAATAATATTAATTGTCGAGGAAGCTCAAGCCGATCGAATAATCCACGGACAAAATGCAAAACAGAGATGCACTGTATATATATAACTTAGAATTTAGATCGTCATAATTAAGGCATAATCATCCTAGCTAGCTAGTTATATATATGTTACACGCAGGCATTTGCATGGCCTACAGCTACTGTCGTAGTGTCGTTGCACGTATTACACGTACGTAGGGTGCGCTCGCGTGCGTGGAGCATCGATCTGCACTGCAGTTAACTGCAACTGCTGCATGCTTTCTCTTGCTTTTGTGTGCGTGCACGCATGCCTGCCTGCCTGCCGGCTACGGATCGAGCAGTTCATCACTTTCACCCAGTTCAGTTTGTCGATCGGGACGCAGACAGCACGCACGCATGCAGTAGCAGCGCCGTACGCCGGCCGGCCGTCGATCGGTCCCCATGCCTTGCGCTGAAGCATGCATGCCATGTCGTGCTCCAGCTTGACATCTCCGGTACTTGCATTGCATGTAGTATACATGCATGCATGCATGCTGCCGCTCTCTTTCTCTCCGCCGGCCGGCCGGCCGGAAGGTTACCTTTAGCAGCTAGCTAGCTACGTACTGTACGTACGTGTACTGCTGCGCCCGCCGGAGATCCGTTGTTGCTGTTGGCGAGCAGTGCAGTGTGTCGCCGGTCAAGCATAAGGTTCCAAGCTGTCGGAGTTGGAGGGGACGCCGCGGCCTCGGCCTCGTTGATCTCTCTCGCTTGGACTCTTGCTGCATGCATGGTATATTGGCATGATGTTGCACAGTGGAACACCTGTTCCCCGGGGCATACCTCCACTCGCAAGTATCTTGCCTCATGGCACCCTCAGCTCAACATTTGCTTTATGATCGACCAGCAAAGGCCGCAATGTGGAACATGCATCTAGTTCACATTATTATTCACTACTAGTCGACATCAGGTTAGTACTAATTCATATCTCAGAGCTAGTAATACTACTAGCTGACTCTGCATACGGCGGCTAATTATACCGTGATGGGGATATCTTGAGCAACCTTGACTTTTGAGCCGGCCAGGGGCGTGCATCAGCCAAATCGAAGTAAAGCTGTCGACTAATATAACCAATGAATAAAGCATGACACCCAGGTTATGATGTGGTACTACTTAAATATATGGCACAACCACAGCTCAAATGGAGGGCAATGGGGCCACCAGATGTCTGCTTAAATCTCTAAAATAAACCCTACTATATATATTCTATATATGCAAAGCTGTGGAAGAAATGGTACTACAATGGCCGGCAGTTATGATTGCTGTATCTTTATTTGCATAATTGCATATGCAAAGTTCATAATTACAGTATTGTGATGATTAATTAAGTATATATAAAAGCCCCCTTCAGCCCTTTGTGTGGCGCTAAATATCAGTACTAATCGGTCGATCGAGGATGGATTATCGAGTAAAGACACCAAATTAAGTGCTCCTAACTCATGGTTTGTGTAGCGTACGTGCCACTCCAATTGACTGATTACTTAAATGGCATCATTACGTCACATACAAACATCCGTCTACGTTGGTGAGGAAATATGTCATACCTATAAAGAAAATCGTTTTGTACAATGTTTTGGTCAAACATTGGAAATATAAATCATAAATAACTTTTAAGTTGTTGAATTTGAAAATATGAAAATCATATGAATAGATTTGTCTTGAAAAATATTTTCATAAAAGTATACATATACTACTTTCTAATAAATATTTTTATAAAAATAAGGAGTCAAAGTTAGGCTTTAGAGACCGTGTCATTGTTCTAAACGACTTCTTTTATATAGGTATGGAGGGAGTATATGTCCAATAATATACCTACGGCCATTATATACGGCCTTGTTTAGATGTGAAAAAATTAAAGTTTGCATTTTACTACTGTAGCACTTTCGTTTGTTTGTGGTAAATATTGTCTAATTATAGACTAACTAGGGTCAAAAGATTCGTCTCGCGATTTACAGTCAAACTATGTGATTAGTTTTTGTTTTTGTCTATATTTAATGCTTCATGCATGTGCCGCAAGATTCGATGTGACAGAAAATTTTGAAAACTTTTTAGTTTTCGAGGTGAACTAAACAACGCCTACATGTTGGCACAAACAAACTAAACGTGGCGAGAGGCTTCACAAGAAGACGACTCTTGGCTTGGAGATGAACACAAGATGAAGAATACCTTTTTGGGTTCAAAAGGAATAGGATCACCTTAGGCTTATAGATGTAGTCGAATTCGCATCAATCCACATGTGTGGGGTGGAATGGAGTGGAACTATCCCAGTCGACCCATCGCACACATATGGATTAAGATGAATTCAGCAACATCCAAACAAAACCTTACAAAAGTCCAGACATGTATTTATAGTGTTCGACATTGAACATGTTACGCCCTGTTCGATTAAGGTCT
Organism: Sorghum bicolor; assembly: GCF_000003195.3. NCBI lineage: Eukaryota > Viridiplantae > Streptophyta > Magnoliopsida > Poales > Poaceae > Sorghum > Sorghum bicolor. The sequence continues at coordinate 60,209,364 of NC_012876.2, read as the reverse complement.
ATTTGTTTCCAGTACTACACAACTGTTAACCGTGACGGGCACTTTACGTTTACCGCAGCGGGCATTGACGTCTGCCACGATTGAAAGATCACGGTTAATCGTAGCCTAACCGTGGCGGGCGCCTGTGCCCGCTGCGGAAAATGAAATTACCACAGCGGACAACATAAGGTGCCCGCCGTCGCGGTTAAAGATTTAAAAAAACCCTGGACAGGCCCGCCGAGCCCATCTAGGGGCCCGACGAGCCCATCCAGGCTGTTGCCGCCGCCGCCAGGGAAACCCTAGCGCCACCGGTCCAGGGTCGTCGCCGTCGTCATCCATAGATCCACTCTAATCCACCTTCTCACGCCGAAACCAATCGGCCCCCACATAGGAGGGAGAGCCACGACCCCAGCCGCCACCGGAGATGGGCGTGACCAGCCTCCACCTCCCAGATCTGGCTTGTGGCGGCTCCTTCACCGGATCTGGAAAGAGAGAAGGAAGAACAGTGAGATGAGTGAAAAAGAGAGGGAGACGAGAGAAAGAGGAGCAGCGGCGGGGTACCTCATGTCGACACAAAGAGGATCCGTGTCTTGGCGCCTTCCCCGCCGTGGATCTGGGCTCCATCCGCGCCGCCGTGCCACCGTGCTCCGTCCGCGCCGCCCGAGGAGGCAGAGAAGGAGGGCCGGGCCGCCGTGCCTGCCGCGCGTAGGGAGTGGTCGGGCCGTCGCCAGTCACGCGCCGCCGCACCGCCCAAGGAGTCAGAGAGGGAGGGGCCGGGCCACACGTCGCACGCCGCCACGCCACCCGAGGAGGCGGAGAGGGAGGGGCGGGCCGCCACACTTTGCGCCGCGCCGTCCAAGGAGGCGGAGAGGGAGCGACGGAGGCGAGCAGACGAAGGGAGAGACGAAAGTGTCAGCCGGTCGACAAGACGAGACGTAGGGAGCAGAGGTCGGAGTGGCGGCTGTCTGCGTGGAGGTGGGCAGAGGGAGGACTTGGACACTCGACAAGCAAACCCTAGCATCAGGTATATATATGACCCTTGCTATTGGGCCGCTGGTGGGCTATTTGGGCTTCGAAATTTACTGTAATGGGTGCAGCGGGCATCTTAATATGTCCGTCACGGAATATATATATTTTTCGTGGCGGACGTTGACGTATTAAGATGCCCGCTGCGGTAAATCGATTTACCGCAGCGGGCAAAAGTGTCCGTCGCGGTTAATTAAAAGTGCCCGCTGCGATAAATCGCACGATTTACCGCAGCGGGCAGAAAAAACATCCGCCACGGAGTGAACAGTAGCAACGCCACGGAAGTTTGTTTCTGTAGTAGTGTTCATGTTAAAAACTAGAAAGTCAGCTTTGAACCAAAAACCCAGAAGCTATGTTAGAGTGCACATAGGATCCAACCCTTAGGCCTAGATTCACCAGAGTCCACAAAATATCAAGATCTTAGACTTAACTCAGGCTAAAAGACTATCCTGACAGGTGAGCATTGTCCCTGTCTTACAATTTTTTTTTGTGTGACTTGTCCCTGTCTTATAATATGAGACTAAAACCTAACAGCTCCTCGTCACCTTCTTGAAATATTTCAGGTTTTTGACCATGGCCTCTTGACCCAGCTCGCTGTACCGACTAGTCGGCGCCCCTCAAGCCCGAATCCACGAAAGCCCACAACATGTCAAGCTCTTGAGCCTAACCTAACCCAAAGGACTAGCATATATGTGAGAAGTGTCCTTTCTTATATGTTGTGTTCCTCCATCGCTAATTTTGATCTGGAACTAAACCTAGGAAGATGTAGCTCAAACAAAACTGGCTCTAAAAGTGCCCAAGCAAATTTGCTTGATCAGGTAGACCATCAATTTCGGGTGCGTCGCAGGCAAGCTGACTAGCAGGTCGCCAACCGAACAGACCCGCAATGCTCTGGAGTGGACGAGGGTCATATATATATATTTTTTTCGCGATCGGGCCATTCACCCGTATTTCATTAAGAGGGAAAACGTTTACAGAGAGTTGACAAAGCAAGCCGGCGAGTAGCCAGCTTGAAACCAGGAGCAACCTAGCTACTGAGGAACAACAAGCAGAGATTACAAAGCAATGTTTAAAAGCGACAGTTGAGGCAAGACAGAGAGTGAGACGAAGCCAGCCGCGACCCAGTCTTGCGCCTCACACAGGAGCTTTGAGAGTAGTTCCTGGACATTACAGGCTTCCTGGTTGAACGTCCTTGCATTCCTTTCCTTCCATAGGATCCAAGCGACAAGCAACACCAAGCAGTCAAACGCCGGTCGGAGATCACCTAGAAGGGGTATCCTGCTGCGCAGCCACCAATCGATGAGCCGGATGTTCGTCACCGGTACTAGCGCAGAGACGCCCAGGGGCGCAAGAACTGCAAACCAAAGCTCCCTGGCCAGTACACAGCCAGCTAGTAGGTGATCACAGGTTTCAGTTTCTTGACCGCAGAGGGCACAAGTATCATCAGGCTGCAAACCATATCTTTTCCTTCGATCGGCCGTCCAAAGCCTTTGGTGAACCGCCAGCCAGAAGAAGAACTTGACACGAGCTGGGGCCTTCGTCTTCCAAAGTTCTTTAGCTCCAGGCAGTGACGAGGAGCCTGCAAAGAAGGCCCTGTAGGCTGACGATGCGGAGTATGCTCCGTCTGCGTTCCAGGACCAAATGAAGCGATCCGGCCGAAGCGGCTCTAGAACAACACCGCGCAGGACGTTCCAGACTCTGAGGTACTGGCACAGCACTTGCACCGTTGGCGCACCTGTAATATCCCTTATCCAACGATCCTGGAGAAGGCCATCCCGGACTGACCTTTTCTTCCCGGACGCCGAGATGGCCGCGAAGAGGTTCGGAGCGTAGCTGCAGAGAGGACCGACCGCAGTCCAGGAGTCCGTCCAGAGACGCGTGGAAATCCCATCGCCAAAGGTCACCCGCATGCTGGCGGGGGTCATATATATAGGAAACTACAATGCAAGGAAGAGCACTCCTGATAGGTGATAGGTGGGATCGAGGGCCTCCTGAGGTTCCTCCCCGGTCTAAGAATATACTGCTACGTACTTCTAAAACTCTGCAGCTGAACAATGCTATGTATATGCAAAATTGAATGTAGCAGTATGGAAAATGGAAAAGGGCAGGAGGCCAGCACGACTGCACAGTTGGACCGGCCAGCCGGCGACCTGGAAGATGAAAAGCGACGACGGGATGTGACGCGGCCAGTGGAAATGTTGGTGCTTGGTGACTGCTGATGCGCGCGCACGGTCCATGGATGGATCGGAGCTTGCTAGTGCTATATTTAGTGCTGCCACATCCATCCATCCATGCCTTGTCGGCCTCAAAAAACTGCATGCAGTTACCAACCGGATCGATCGAGATTAGATTACATGTACGCATCCATCTTGTTGGTAGATCCATCAGCAGATCATGATGAGCTCCATCATCTTCGTCTCTTCCGTTCCATACTAATTACGTGTTTGAAATGAATCGTCAGATGGAGAGAGATCAGACTATTGGTACTGGAGCCCTAGCTCGATCGACCGAAGAACAGTATACTACGACGTTTGATTCTCATTTCTCTCGTAAAGGTGAACACTACAGCTAGCTAGCAATTCAGGTCCCGGATTGTTGAACGGTGTTAGATTGATCTCTTACCGATTAGGTCCAACGACCCAATCGGGCCTTGACTCGTGCCTCGATCGGTGGCATCCAGCCCATCTATGGCTGGAGGCCCCCTGTCACACTGTGTTATATAAAAAGGTGAGGGCCGACAGGCTTATGAGATTCACTGTGAGCCGCCAGCCCCCACCGACAAACCCTAAACCTGATCTAAGTAGGGGCGCAACCAGTGATGGGAAGCACGAGCCGCCGCCACTGCACTGCACCACCTTCTTCACTGTCAGTCACCACTGCTTCACCCAATCTGCGCCAACTATCGTTGCTCGTGCACAGATCTACATCGACAAACCCACGATGGCCTCCAGATCTTCCACCGCGCCTGCACCTGCCTCCTCTGATGGTTTGCATCTCACTATCTCCTCCGCTCCTCTAGATCTCCCCTTGTTTATCCCAAAAGAATGTTGTACCCACTAGATCTACCCTAGAACTATTCTAAAGGTCTAACAAACGGATCACATGCCTGACGCATGAATTCTCCCACGGCATGCAAACGAATTAGCTATGCCTATATGCATGCAGCAAGGGCCTGGATATATTCATTCTTTCCTGCTCCAGGTGTTAAGGTGTTAGTTCAGGACCACTGCCTGAGTGACTATACTATCCCATGCATGTCGATTCATCATGATGTTGCTAGTAACCAGTTGTATTGACAGTTGACACCTGTCCTGTCCACCAATAGTAATAAGAATTTACATATGGGAGTATATATATCTCTGTATCATCGATCGGCAGATCCAGCATTAGTTTAAGCTTCTCTCCAACTTGATGTCTCGATAGATTAGATCAGTTAAAAGCAAAGCCACAGACGACATATTTAACAAGCTACCAGGCTAGCTATGCTATGTGATGAGGGGGAGGGAACCATTTCTTTTTTTTTTAAGATCATGCGACCGCATGTATTTCATTAAGCAGAAGATGAATCCGTACACCCGGCAGTAATCCGTAGATTACCGAAGAAGCCCTACAACTACTGGCACGACAAAGGTTTTAAATTACATAGAAAGAAAAGGCGCTACGAGGGAAAGCAGGCACGCCCTAAGGCTGCGACCGACGGCAGCACACAGCCGAGAGGCGGCGAAACCCTGCCGCGGTCCAGAAGTCGGCCTCGTCGAGGATCGCCTGAAGGAGCAGCGCCGGCGAGCGCGGAGACCCTCCAAAGGTTCTCGCGTTGCGCTCCTTCCACAGGGACCAGCCGACTAGGAAGAAAAGCGAGTCGAAGGCACGGCGCAGTACCTTGGGCAGTCCCCTCCTGGAGTCAGTCCACCAGAGCATTGCCCTACATTCCCGAACGACGACTAACCCCTGCAAGTTGAACGCTGCAAGGCAGAGCTGCCAGACTTGGCGACTGAAAACACAGCCAAGCAGCAGATGGTCCATCGTCTCGTCCTCTTGATCGCAAAGGACACAAGTGCACTCATCTTGCAAACCATGGCGCCACCTCCTATGCGCCGTCCAACATTTGCCATGCATCACCAACCAGAAGAACAACCGGACGCGAGGAGGCGCTGACATCTTCCAAAGCTGGCGTGCTCCTACCGGACGGGAGCAGCCGATGAACATGGCCCCGTAAGCTGAAGACGCCGAGTAGGCCTGATCGGCACTCAGGCGCCAGGAGAAGGTGTCGGGCGCTCCAGGAGTGAGGATGGTATGCTCAACGATGTTGCTAAGGTTGACGAACTCCGCAATGAGGCGCACCGAACGCGGACCTGTAACGTGGTGCACCCACCTGGAGTTCTGCAGGGCTTCAGCTACCGTGACTCCATGCCTGCGCTTGGGCACAGCACCGAAGACGGCCGGCGCCAGGGAGCGGATGCAGGACCCATCGATCCAATTGTCGATCCAGAACAGCGTGGATCGCCCGTCTCCCACCGCAGCGACCGTGGCCGCCTTGAAGAACTCCGCGGACGCCTTCTCATCCTTGTCGGGTAGCCCAAGCCACGGTCGATCCGTGTCCGTCCTCCGTAGCCATGGCCACCTTAAGCGTAGCGCCAAACCCGCACGCTGCAGGTCAGCGACGCCCAGCCCCCCTAGATCAGTTGGCCGACAAACCACCGGCCAGGCCACCCTGCACCGGCCACCAGAGGCCGACGTCGTTCCAGTCCAGATGAAGCCACGGCGAATCTTATCAATTCTTCCAAGTGCCCATTGCGAAAGGCAAACCGCCATTGCCGTATGCACGGGGATTGCTGAAAGCGTGCTTCTGACCAAAGCGGTACGACCTGCGATGTTGAGCAAGTTGCCCTTCCAACGCGGGATGCGAGCAGCAACCATGTCAATGAGCCCCTGCTCATCCGTTCGCCTAAGTCGGAAGATGGACAACGGGATGCCCAGGTAACGGCAGGGGAAGCTCTCCACACGACACGCCAGGATGTCGTTGACCCGCTGAATCTCATCATCCCTGCAGTGCAGTGGCGTTGCAATGCTCTTTTCTAAGTTTGCGAAGAGGCCTGAGGCCTGGCCAAAGATGTCCAAAGCCGTCCGAAGGACCAGCAGGTCGGACTCCAGGGGCGCCACGAAGAGAACCACATCATCGGCATACAAGCTGATCCGCTGTCGTGGCCCAAGAACGTCCAGGCTGGAGAGCAGCCCGTGGTCATCCATCCAAAGAATCAGGTGGCTGAACGCCTCCATGACGAGCACGAACAGCATCGGGGAAAGAGGGTCACCCTGCCTGAGTCCTCTGGCGTGGCAAATGCGTCTCCCCGGCAGTCCGTTTAAGAGAATCTTTGTGCTGGCTGTGGACAGGATCGCCGCCATCCAGTCTCTCCATCTGGCGCCAAAGCCCAAGTGTTGCAGAACCTCCAGCAAAAAGGGCCAAGATACAGAGTCGAAGGCTTTTGCGATGTCGATCTTCAACATGACCGAGGGCAGACGCGACCCGTGCAGCACCTTGCAAGATAAGCGGACAGCCCGGAAGTTGTCCTGGATGCACCGCCCCTTGATGAACGCGCTCTGATTGGCAGCGACCAGCTGTCCTAACACCGGCGCCAGTCTACAAGCAAGACATTTGGAGATTATCTTGCTGAGACTATGGACCAGGCTTATAGGCCGGTAGTCTTTAAGTCCTGCAGGGACTTCCTTCTTCTTGAGCAATACCATTAGCGCATCATTTAGATGGTGCAAGCTCCTCATGTCACATGCCCAGAACGCGTGGAAGGCCCTCATGACATCGTGCTTGATGATTTCCCAAGTTTTTTTTATAGAATATGCCAGTGAAGCCGTCTGGCCCTGGGGCCTTGTCATTGGGCATGGACATAATCACTCCTTTTATCTCATCCTCCGTGAAAACATTCTCCAGAACGTCGATGCCCAAGGACGGAAGGCCTAGGGCTTCAAGGTTCAGCCGCCTTGTTCGGGCAAAAGCTTCGCGCAGGACAGAGTTGAAATGATCATAGGCAGCCTGTGCCATGCTGTCCTCAGAGGACACCTCCTCGCCCAGGACGTTGAGTGAGTCAATCCTGTTTTTCCTTCCCCGGTGGCAGGCTTGCAGGTGGAAGAAACGCGTGTTCGCATCTCCTTCCACGAGGAAAGACAGTCTCGAGCGCTGTCGGGCGATCGTCCTGGCGAGCGAAGCAAGGCCGAGGACACGTAGCTTGAGCGTTCTGTGCAACGCTCGCTCCCTAGGCGCAAGGTCCCTGAGCTCCTGCACCTCGTCAAGCCTGAGCACGACCTCCCTGGCAAGCGCCAGCTGCAGACGCACGCTTCCCACCTTGCGAGCGCTCCAGGACTGCAGGGCTTTAGCGACTGCACGCAGCTTGACGTCCATCGCTCTGAAAGCATCAAGGCCCAACACCGGCACAGCCCAAGCCGCGGCCACCACCTCCAGGAAGTCTGGCATAGAAACCCAAAAGGACTCAAAGCGGAACCGCTTCTTTGCCCTTGGCCGAGAATCAAGAAGTAGGAGTAGCGGGCAGTGGTCAGAGCAATCGGAGGAGAGCGCCTTGAGGCAGTGGATAGGAAACGCCACAAACCAATCAACCGAAGCGAAGGCTCGGTCTAGCCTGACCAGAGTGGGAGGCACCTGCCCATTGGTCCAAGTGTACCTCCGGCCGATTAAGTCTAGCTTCTGAAGCTGCACACTATCTAAGAAGGAGCGAAACCTTCGCATCGCGCGGCGATCAATTCGGTCATTGTTTTTGTCCTCCACATGATACGTCAAATTGAAGTCTCCACACACCATCCAGGCACCCTGGCGTGCTGCTCTGAATGAACGCAACTCGTCCAGGAACTCAACCTTGGCAGCGTCGTCTTGAGGGCCATAGACCGTTGTGATCCACCAAGGCGAATCCGAGCCGGCAGCACTCAACCTGATGGACAGGGAGTACGCACCCTTGTGGACATCGTGAAGTGTCCAGGCGTCCCGACACCACCCCAAGAGAATTCCGCCAGCTACGCAATCGAAGGCACAAAATCGTAGTCGAAACTTGGACCCAATAACTCGCAAGCAGTCCCAGCGGGAATTACAGAAAGTTTGGTCTCTTGCAGACACACAATCGAAGCCCGGTGCTGCAACAGGAAGGCGCGCACCACACCCCGGCGAGCTCGCCCGTTGAGCCCCCGCACGTTCCAGATAAAACAAGAAGAATTCATTGATAGACAAACGTTAGGCCTCAAAACATCCTGACGCCATCAGTTCAGGGGCGCCTCCTCGTCAAGGCCCAGCATGTTCAGATTCATGGCGATGGGGTCGAAGCGGCCTCCCAGCAGCACCTCCAGATTGTCGTGGCAGGCGTCAGAAAGCGGATTCTGGAAGATCTTCCGGCAGAGTGTTACTGTCTCAGCGCCCAAAGACGTCTGCTCCGGGGGCTGAAGCCCCAGCTTCTTCAGCAACACCACACGTGCCTGCACGGTGCAATCCGGCTCGCGCGTGGTCCTAGCGAGCCTGGCGCTACGCCGCAGCATAGTTGGCGCAGGTGTCTTCGTCTTACGAAGCCTCGGTGGGCCTTGAAGCAGCGGGCTCTGCAACGGAAGGCAAAGCCGGTCCTCCATGTCCCGAATCAAGGCGGCCGGCGTGGCTGGATCATCCGTCCCCGCCTTGCTTGCCAGAGCTCCGCTTGCCCCGCACGGAGGTGTTATCGCTCCCAACACCGCTGTTGAAGACACCGGAACGGAGGGCGCGTCGGACTCCCTCTGCTGATTGGGTTCTTGTTGCATGGCTTCCTGTGCCTGAGCCCCCCAGCCAGGATCAAGAAGGCCGCAGGCAACAACGGTGCACGACGGCAGCGGTGCGACCTCGCTGTCTATCAGTTCTGCCCACCAGTCAACCCCCGGCTGTGGTGGCGATCGGAAGGTTCCACCACCGTGCAGTAGGATGGGCGCCACTGCCAACACTTGTCCCACAAGCCCACGTGCCGGGGAAGCATGCCGCAAGGGCGTTAGAAGTGGTGTTGGCGGCAGCACCCTCTGCGAGGAGGACGCAAGTCTGGCCATCGGAGGGGTCATCGGTTCACGTTCAGCACGCACCGGGCAGAGGACATCACCAACTCTGACAGAAGGCTGCGTCGTCTCCGCATTGGAAGGACCGGCGCCACAGCGCAGGTTGGCGCACAACCCACACGATTGGTCCTGACTCCGCCTACACAGGTGGTCATCCACCTCGCTGTCACCACCGCCCGACGATCTGCCCTCTCCGTCGTCGCCGCGGTCCCTGTCTCCAAACCCCCCACCATGCCCAGGGGAGCCTGGTGGCGAGGCCCAGTCCTGATAGGCAACAAGCCTCGCACGAACCCTGTAACGCAGGCCCGGCAAATGAGCGTCTTGTGCCCACGCTTCTGGCGGCAGCACACCAGGGATGTGGGGCTCTGGAATGCAAATGACTTGTTCCGCATGGATGAACCTCGGGTGCCAGCACCACGCGGAGACGAAGAACTCCCGGTCGTCGATGTCAGGGCGGTCTCTGAAGCTGGAGAACTCCAATTTCCCACAGGCCGAACCGAGGATGCGTTGAGCCACGTCGAGGTTCCTGGCATGCAAGGGAACCCCAGACAGTGCAACTACTACCTTGAAGCGAAAGCGGCCCAGGTGCCCTTCGGTGGTGCGGCGCCACGGGTTCCATATCAGTGGCAACCAAACTCCAGAGCGTCGGGACTCCAGGACCCTCTGGCGGTCTACTCCATGCCGGAAACGCACAACGAAGTCTTCCGGATAGTGATGCTTCACATCAAACTCATCGTCGTTGAGGGCGAACCGTCTTCGCAGGTAGTCCTGGACCTCCGCAACGGAGACCACCGGTCTAGTTCCCCCAACCGTCGCCGTGAGCGCGCGCTCCAGGTCGTCTTCAGCGGCCTGAATTTGGACGGAGCGAGGCACGACCACAAACGGACAGAGCGGCCGAGGCTCCTCCGGGGCGCGCAGCACAGACCGCTCTCGCTCAACGTCGGACTCCGGCGCCGGTGGGTCGAAGATGGAATCCACAGGCCCTTGCTGCCGAGGAGGGGGCGGAGGAGGTGGGGGAGGTGGCGGGGAGGGCTCCGACGGCGGGGCAGAACGGCCTGCGGAGGACGACGGAGAAGGCCGCGATGCCGGGGAAGAGCGCCCCGCGGAGGACGACCCGGCCGACACTGTGTCCGCCGACGCCCGGCTACAACCGCCGCGCGGGAGCCGATGCCAGACACGGCGAAGTCGTGCGGGGGAGGACCCCGCGGACACCGTGTCCGCCGACGCCCGGCTATGACCGCCACGCGAGAGCCGCTGCAAAACCCGACGCTGACGAGTGGGCGAAGAAGAAGCAGGTCGGCGGCGCTTTGCCCGAGGCACACCAGCATGCAGAGGAAGTGGGCAGGCAGCCACCTTGTGCCCCTCCGAGCGGCAGTTGTAGCAACGCTCTGGGAATGTGCAGTCTGCCTTGGTGTGGCCGTCGCGGAGGCAACGGAAGCAGCGCCCCTCAAGCTCCGGAGGCACCCTCCGAGGGGAAGACGGCCCAGACGAAGGTCCCCCCCTAGGGGAGCGCAGCGGAGAGCGCCTGCTCTGGACGCGGAAGAAGCCTTCGCCGTCCGGGGCGCCGAGCTCCCGCGGAGGATGGGACATCGACGAAGCATGACGGCCGGTGAGGGCCTCCTGAAGCAGCTGTGGGCGGGTCGTCGGCGAGCGCCGCCGCGGCATGGCCGCCCCGGCGCCGGGGGGGGCTGCCTGGCCGGTCCCGGGGGACCGCGCGGCCTGCGGCCATGACGACGGCGTCGGTGACGAGTGCGACGGCGGCGAGACGGCTCGCCAGCCTCCAATCCCAGGCGAACCGGAGGCAACGGCGGCGGCCTGGAGGCCGAGGACGATGGCGCAAGCGACGGCGAGGGCTCCGGGTCAGAGTCGACCTCCGAGTCACTGAGAGCCACCCGCTCAACAGGACCGCGGTCGAGGAAGGCACGGAGAAGACTCGGGGATCCGGCGAAGAAGTCTCCCGGCGGCGGCAGGCTGTCTCCATCCAGATCCGCCCAAGATCTGCGAGCAGGGGACGCCTCCGAGGCACCGCGTGGCCCGAGGGCCAGGGCCTCCAGAAGGCGTCCAGGGGAGCCAGCCTCCATGGCCTCTTCGACCCCATTGGACCAAACGCCCGTGGGGGAGCTCGCCATGGCAACCCGAGCTGGAAGAAGCAGGGGGTAGACGCGGGCGGGAGGAGCAGTGCAAATGAAAAACAGTGAGTGCGGGGAGGGAACCATTTCGTCAGCAGGGTTCATTAATCTTAGCTTCTGTTCCAGACAGGCGCATGCATGCTTTATATTCCATATATAACAATTACCGACCACCATGCAGCTGCTACACATAGTGATCTATATATCGAAGAATATGAAGAAATGGAGACCGTCGTCCTTCGCTACAATTAAGCAAGTTGCTGGCGCTGTAGATGAGAAAAGATGGGTCGATGTAGCTAGGCATCCGATCGAAGGTTGGTGGCTTAATTGGCTCCGTGTTGTTGTCGTTAAGCTTGCAAAAATATATAGGTGGACCTTATATATAGTCTAGTAGCCTAGCAGTACACACTCCAATAAGATTCAGTTTGGTTAACTATAGTTTTCATATAGATTGTCACAAATATTTGTTTTACAATCGTATTCTTCAGTTAAGTCAAAATGCTGGATTATGTTTAGTATTACTTTGCCCTGAATTGTTTTTTCGTAGTGATGGTTCAAAGGATACGTGCAAAGATTAAGGATATTCTAGGTCTAATATATGTCATTTGGCAGCGAAAGACTGGTCTTATTTTTCCTTTGATCGTACTATAAAGGAAAGAATGATCAGTAGGTTGATCTAATTTTGAGCCAACAATTTAAGTGGCGTGCGTACATATTTAGGTGCATATAATGTACGTGGTGTGCGTGCATATTTAGGTGCAACATCAATATCAAGGCCATCATCGATGCCTTGCAAGGGGATCTCTCTCCCCCTAGATGATTTCTTGGCTAAGAATGAGGGAGTGTTTAGATTATGGCCACGGCTCGCCTCGCCATAGTTGTGGCACGTCACAGTTTGTAAACACTGTGTTGCTTGGTTCATGTGTAGACGAAGGTAGCCACATGAACACCTAACTCATTTGCCGCCATAGAGTGTTGCAAAGGATTTCGCGCCTATGTTGTGGTGCCTCCGACGCAAGAGCCGAGTTGTGGCACAACATAGCCTAGAACCAAACATCCCCTGAGAACACACACTTGAGCCCCTGCTCATCATAAGTGCACGACTTATTGTGTGTATTTATGTTCAACTTGTTCTAGCTGCTAGTTTTGAGTTGTTGCTCAATATATACCACTCCGCCTCATTTAGTTAATTCATTTGAGGTCACTTGTCACCATAATCATCTCATTGGCTCAGGTCATGATCAATATGTTGATCATAGGAGTGACTGGAAGTTCTGATGACGAGTATAATGGGCATCATTAGTGCTTAGAGCAAGTGTTCACCCCGCACCTCATATGGCTTAGACAGGCCAAGTGAAACTCTTTGCTTATTACATTTGGTGGTAGACATTACCTATGTAGAGCTTGGTGATGATTTAGTAATCTTCCTTGGAGGTTCTTTATTGAAGGTCCAAGAAGAGTTGTAATTGGTTAGTAATCCGTTGATCTGGCATGGAGAACGGATTACCACTATAGAGCACATGGTCCTTACATGGGTCAAGAGGAAGCTATGCTCTTGCATAGTTGCTCCAATGAGGACTACTAGAGGTATCATGATGAATTGGAGCCTTTCCATCCCTTTCATTACTTGTGCAATTTCTTGGCTTTCGAAGAAAATGTAAATATAAGGACTTCGAGGAAATTTAAGACAAACTAAATAGCAAAGGGGAAAGTTTATCATGTATCTTTAAAAGTACAACCAACTCTTAATTGAATTGATTTTTTGGCCAAATGACCGGATCCTAATTAACCCTTGTGAATTTGGGATAAATATTAAACACCTAAAATCATTATATTTTGGATAGAGGGAAGTAGCTAATAAATAGTATTGCATTGATCCAATGCTCAAGCCAGCTTTATCATCACACCATGCACTCTAGACTATACCAAGCTATTTTTTTTGCTAGAGGGAAGTAGCTACTAAATAGTATTGCATTGATCCAATGCTCAAGCAAACTTTATGACCAGGCCATGCATTCTAGACTATACCAAGCTTGGTGAATATATGCTACATTGCTATAACTGATTCAGGCCTTGTTTAATTAGTTTCTAAAAAATTTCAAGATTCTCTATCACATCAAATCTTGCGGCAGATGCATGGAGCATTAAATATAGATAAAAATAAAAACTAACTGCACAGTTTGCCTGTAAATCATGAGATGAATCTTTTAAGCTTAGTTAGTTTATGATTGGATAATATTTGTCAAATAAAAATAAAAATGCTACAGTGCCAAAAACCCCAAAATTTTGAAAACTGAACAAGGCCTCATTGAAGTACATGTCAACTGTACTATCTATAGATGACGACATGTGTGGATGTGTAGTAGCAATGCACTAGTACTGCTTCCTTTGGGGTGTAAATACTTGAGATTTTGGACAACATGCATGCAACCAAAGCTTTTTTTTTAACTTTGATTATGAATAACTAGTCCATCAACATATACTCCTGTGTAGGCTAGAATCTTATGAGACATGAGTATTAGAAGTCCATGTATAAATTTAGTACCTACTTCTAATCAAAATTTTGCTTACCTATTTGCCCTCCCTCTCCTGTATTCATTTTCTAGCACAATACTCATATAGTCACCATGTGCTCTCTATCCGACAATGACGATAGGATTTAATTGAAACTTTTATCCTAAGTTATATCATGTCTTTTTGTAGCCCATATGTCATGATTCCATAAGTCTAGATTTCGTCTTTCAAATTTTGATCTTATTAGTTTCAAAAAAAATTATACACATGTTAAGACTTTCATTTTGTATTTTATTAAAAAAAGGATTTGACATTCTAGATCGCACTCTTAGATAATACAATGGCATAAACCGTCATTTTGGTGTTCTAGATGTTGCATTTCCTCTATCAAATAATTATGTGTTTATTACTATTTTTATAAAGATAGAGTGCTTATAATTAAAAGATATGCCATATGTTTTAGTCAAATTTCATAAATTTATCTAGCTAAAAATTTACATAATTTATTTACATGGATAATTTAAATGAATTGTCATGATTGGCAAAATGTATAAATATATATTTATCACAAGTATACTTGTCTACATTGTGTCACATAGCATATATGTTTACTCTAAACTAATTTTTTGTATACATTATTAGTCACAAAAGTGGTATTCAGAAACATATATAGACTACTTTATTTTTATATTTTTCATAATAGTATATGTTGGTAATTCAGTACTAAATTTGATACATGTTTTTAGCTTATTTTTAATAATCACACTAGACGGATTTATGTGTAGTATCTATTATAATGATGAGTAATTTAGATGCAAATTTAGCGAGTTACTTTATATTATCTTTCATAACGAAATATGTGCATAATTTAGATGTAGATTTATTAGGTTACTTTATGTTATTTCGTAATGATAAATGTAGGTAACATTTTAGAAAACATGATAATAGATCTAATGGTGTAAGGTGAATGATGATTATTAGAGTACTGAATTGATGGTAAGATGTTACCTCTTGGATTTGACTTTTTATTTACAATATCTTGTGAGAATTAATTAACAAGAGAAGACGACTTTATTGGAGCTTCTAGTTAAAATAGTAAGACTTTTAAAATTCAATTCAAAAACATGGAAATTTTCTGTGTAGATTTATGTTAGAACATACTTTAATAACATAAAAATATTATTGGATTGGATAGATATATTTTCTGATAGAGATTAGTGGTGGGAGAAAATTTTGGTGCCCAAAATTGGATGCCAAAATGACCATTATACCCTCATGGAAATGAAATACAGACGGAGATTTATACTTGAATGAACTTGATGACCCGCCCCACCCGCGGCCACTCGTGTGTGAGTGGGTACGTCTTGCAGCTTGGTGGGCTTTCACTACTCCATGGGAAGAAGGAAAAATACTTGAAAAAAGGGAGAGAAAGGATGGTATGTCGCGGCTGCGGCGAGCAGCATGTCCCTGGAAAGCAGGAAAAGCCAGCCATGATTCCTGATACATCTCAACAAGCAGGCAGGCAGCACCTGGCCAGCAGGCCGAACCCTAATCGATGGAATATACGGCCGTGTGGGTGCAAACTAAAGCTACCTGCTGTTCTGTCATGATTCGATGTGGGACTTGCAGATGACTTCTTATTTAGCTTGCAAATGGTGGTGCTGCGTGTGACTCGATCGATCGTATAGCGGACATATAAACAAAGGGCATTGTTGCATTGTTTGGTGATGTTTTCTGAAAGGACATACACTACTGTGTGTGGTGTGGCCAGCCTGCTTGATCGACGATAGATCACTAGTAGCTTTGACATGTGTGCATGCTCTCGATCTGCTGTGTGCGCTGTGTGGTCCAAGGCTTTCTCCGGCGCCGGCCTCTTGCTCCTCTTTGATCTGCAACTTTATTTTATTTTCTCCATCCACGCTTTTGCATCATATTCATTTATTTTTATTTCTTTTCCCCTGCTTTTCAGATCCATGTTGTGGAGATGCACATTTTGGTTTGCTTTTAGTAGTTTATAGTTCAGTTGTTGTTTTAAATTTCTTCGCCTTGTTTTCAGCATAGGGTATTAATCAATTCAGTGACTTCCTTATATCCTTTGGGATATGCTACTAGTAGTATAATTGATGCAGAAGTGCCTATATATATACGCACCAGAAGATTAAATTATTAATTTTGGTCTGCAATAAAGCGAGGTACTGTATCCTATTCAGTTTCATGGTGCTAACAAATTCTCTAGTGCTATAATCCAGAACTGCAGATTTGTAATACACAAAGTATATACACTTTGTTGAGCAAACTCTAGCTATAGTTAACAGCTATTCATAACACCATACATCAGAGTTGGCACTATCATTTTTCAGATCTCTATTATTTGTAACGATGAATTGTCAGGCACTCGGAAATAATTAAAATTGAGTTTCCACTTATTCATTGATTGGAACAGCACATCAAGCGTCAGTCGTCTAGCTTGATCATTGCATTGCAAATCACTAATAATTTTATTCAAACAGGAGATAAAACCATGAATGCATGCAATCCATAGGTTTAAGGGTTTTTTTAAAAAATAACTCTCAGGTAGCAGGCAGTCTCTTTTTTTAAAAAAAATACACAGTACAACATGTACGCTCGCAACACACACTCATCCTATAAATGTATGCATGTAAAGCTAGCTACCCCTTTGAGCACCTTCTCGAAAATTAGACCGGCAAATCTTTGAAATGAGGATTGACGAAGTCATCATAGTCATCTCACTATCGACGAGAACGTCACCTATCACTAAAATTATAAAGTCATTAAAACCTGAAATATTGGCTCCCACAAGAGTTGAACCATGAACACCGTCGACGAGAACGTGCACGTGGTGGTGACCACGGTTGTGTGAGCATGTATCCTAGAGAAATCACTAAATTACTAATAAGAACCTAGCTAGCAAATTAAAAAAGCAAAAGAAATTAAACCAACGTGGAACTAATAATGCACTCAGGCTATGCTAGAGATATAAATAATTAGAGCTAGCGATGGTCTAGTTAACACTTTTCCATTATTCGGCGACTGCTTTTCTTCACTGATCGTTTTCTTTCTATCAATTCGGTCCGGATCGATCGGTCGGTACTAGTGGAGTGGCGCCAAACGGTGGATCCATCCATGGAGATGCCATCAAACAAACCAGTCCACTGGAGGCTTTGCTGCTGCTGCCGCTGTCCCGTCATTCCCCCCCCCCCCTTTGCAAAAAGCGACGCCACACTACCGAAACCGCGCAATCGACAATAATCAACATTCTAATATGTCACTTCACACATACTAGCGTCCAAATACCACACTTTGATAGATAACACTATCTAGGTAGGGACTGTATGTCCGCTTGCGTATGCATGCATGGTGCACAGTATACATTTCCTCAGATTGCAAATTATATAGAATTATGCTATTTATCTCACTAAAGATTTAGGGCATGCATGAAATCCACCGAATTCCCTACATCCTTCTATGAGGCATCTCTTCTCTGATAGTGGCATCGCCTTTAATTTCCAGCAGGGTGTAGTAGGGTTAGGGTTTAGGATTTTGTGGGGATTTGATATGGAAGCTCTGTATGCAGAGGGATAGCCAACGAATGAAGCTCATCAAGATCACCAAGTGCTCATTTAGGTGTGTGTGTGGGGTGGGGGGGGAGGGTGCGGGGTGAATATGTTCCAAATAAAGGCCGACTTTTGACGGAGCGAAGCAGAGGCTTGTAAGCCGCTGCACGACGTTGTAACTCGACTTTTAATAATAGTGAGGAGTGTTTGCTGGCTGACGCCCGTGGTTTTTCCCCTTTGCATTGGAGGGGTTTTCCACGTTAAATCTTTTGTCTCCGTTGTGATTGATCTTATGTTCTTTGTCGTTTATCCGCCGTCATTCACAACCAAGGGGGGGTGATAATTGGAGGTTGTTGTGTTAAACCTCTTTGTATCCTTCGGGTGGCCTTCAATATTTAGAATTTGATTTTGAGTTTATTTTGTCATACATTTATTTGGTCGTCTTAAGCTGTTCGGTTGTAATCAGTTGGTTTGATTCCTCTTTAATGAGGATGATCAGTTGGCGTCAGCACACCTTCATAAGGTACCCTGGTCTTGTTTTGGTTGTCTCGGCACCTTATGAGCTAGGCTACCGTTTGGTGGTCTGTAACTCTTCTGGTTGTTGTTTACCTTGTAGTTATGCTGAGGTCGCCCTAGTTATGCTGGTTACTCAGTACTCACATCCTGTGTTAGCTCTAGGCTTTGTTGGTGGTATTCCTTTTTGCCAGCTAAACCAAGGGACTGTTGTTGTAATTCTTTGTTCATCTTTTTCTTTCTTCATCTAATAAAATGTCCGGCAAAACTCTTGTCGCCCTATCAAAAAAAAACGGACACTTCTTTCCATTATCCAAAAAAGGTCAGACAATCCATAGGAAAATTAGCCTAGGGAATTACCCGCCTCTGTTTACTGATATGGGTATTCAAAGGCGACCTCTCCTACCGCCTCGGAAAATGAATATTAACAGCATTCTAAGAGTTCATCTCTAGAAATCGATTAACAGAGGCAACACGCTCAGGAGTCCCACCTCTAGAAATTGTTATACCAAAAAAAAATTAAAAATAATATAAACTCAGATAATGACAATATTTATGCAAAAATGTATTGCTCGATGTGATCTATAACTTTAGTTGATAATTTTTCTTATTTGAAAAGGTTTAGAGTCCCAAAAATCATTTTAATTCTTTGAATTTTAAAATTTGAAATATTCAAACAACCTAGGATTTGACAAGGTCTACACTAAAGTTGTAGTTCTCAATAAGATCTCAAACATCCATCTCCACCGACAAGTGTGCTGGGGCGCGGCCATCTTCTCCAGCGGCGCATCCTCAAGCCGCACCGATGCAAGATCTTGCATCGACTTCTCTCTCTTCTTAACAAGTCGGTAATCCCCAACGATGAAATTGACTCATCCAAAGCTCCACGTAGGATGATGAGTCACTTCCCAAACTCCAGTGGGGACGCCCTAGGAAATAAGGTAATGGTGAACAACTTGAGTGCTTGCCATGTACCGTGACTGCACTTTGCAATGGACATACTCCTAGTCCTAGGTAGCAGCAGGCTTGTATCATGTATAATGAAAAAAAAAGGACATAGCTTGTTGCCCGGCAGTCGAAAGAGGAAGTGGACATACGACAAGGAGAAGAACAGTGAGAGTTGGAGAGTGCCACATCCCTCTCAATTCTCTCTAGCTTTTGTCGCTCTCACTCCACCCGTGGGGCCTACATGCAGCAGTAGTGTATGTAGCCCACACAGTACAACATCACTCACTCGGCCTCGGACATTCTCTCGGTCGCGAAGAAGGCGGTTTTTTTCCTCACTCTCCTATATCTTTTGGATTCACATTAAAAATGTGTAAACACATTTTAATGCAGTTTCACATTATTGATATTTATATTTACACATTTCTTAACGTGAATCTAATAGGTGAATGAGTGAAGACACATATCCTTTGAGAGCAAAATAAACTTTACCCTCGTTCGCTACTCGCCTACTCCTCTCGTCACTGCCACTGCCACTGGCACTCCGCCTGCTCTTTATATAGCGACCCCCTCCGAGCTCACTCACTCCCCATTCACTCTTGGTGCTCGATCTTGCCTGAATATAGTTCATTTCCTCTGTCTGACTCTTCTTTGTTAATCGGCCTTGCTAGCTAGCTATCTATCTAGCTATCTATCTAGCTCGGCCAAGTAATAACCGCCAACCGGGCGTCGTCGCGCGAAGTAGAGCGCACGCAGCAACAATGGCGGACGCCGGGGAGGGGCGGCGGGTGTGCGGCATGCCGGAGAAGGCGCAGCTGCACGTGGCGATGCTGGCGCTGCAGTTCGGCTACGCGGGGTTCCACGTGGTGTCGCGGCTGGCGCTCAACATGGGCATCAGCAAGCTCGTCTTCCCCGTCTACCGCAACATCATCGCGCTCTGCCTCCTCGTCCCCTTCGCCTACTTTCTCGAGAAGTACGCCGCCCGGCCACACTGCTTGCACTGCTTGCTGGAATAATGCCTGCCTGCTGTACGTGCTCGCTGATGATGATGATGATGATGTTGTTGTCTATGAACTGCCTGCTGCAGGAAGGACAGGCCGCAGCTGACCCTCAACTTCGTCATCCAGTTCTTCCTCCTCGCGCTCTGCGGGTAAAAATATATCCTGCTTGCATCATGATCATGACTGATACAGTAAAAATCCTAGTAGTAATTATATATGCACGCATACGCATGCATGGTTGATGTCATCATCATCATCATCAGCATCACGGCGAACCAAGGGTTCTACCTGCTGGGGCTGGACAACACGTCGCCGACGTTCGCGTCGGCGATCCAGAACTCGGTGCCGGCAATCACCTTCGCCATGGCGGCGGCGCTGCGGATCGAGAAGGTCCGGCTGGACCGGCGCGACGGCGTGGCCAAGGTGGCCGGGACGCTGGCGTGCGTGGCGGGTGCGTCCGTCATCACGCTCTACAAGGGCCCCACCATCTTCGGCCCCAGCGGCGGCGGCGGCGGCGGCGACAAGCTCCAGCTGCAGCAGGTGGCCGTGGCCGTGGCCGCCGGCGAGAAGAACTGGACGCTGGGTTGCGTGTACCTGATCGGGCACTGCCTGTCGTGGTCCGGCTGGCTGGTGCTCCAGGCCCCCGTGCTGAAGAAGTACCCGGCGCGGCTCTCCGTCACCTCCTACACCTGCTTCTTCGGCGTCATCCAGTTCCTCGTCATCGCCGCCTTCATGGAGAGGGACGCCGACGCCTGGAAATTCCACTCCGGATCCGAGCTCTTCACAATCCTATACGCCGTGAGTATAAATACGTCAAGTCTGTTCTCTCGGCAGAAAAAAATCATGACTAAAAGTATTGTTCCTAATTTATTGTAAGAAAAAAAAATTGCAAAATGCTCAAAACAAGCAGGCTATAGTAGCATATATATATATAGTACTCCCTCCATCTCAAATTATAAGTCGTTTAACTTTTTTTACTTTAAGTTTGACAACTCGTCTTATTTAAAAAATTTGTGCAAATATAGTCAAATTTAAGTCATTTTTGAAGAACTTTTATTAATAAACCAATACAAAAAAAAGTGATATTTTGTACAAAACTTTGAATAAGACGAGTGGTCAAACTTGATATTAAAAAACTCAAATTACTTACAATTTGAAATGGATTGAGTACATACGGAGTACGTAGTACTACTCAATTATCCAGCACAAGTACATAAACATGTAGCAAGAGAATGAGATCGAGATTTTTGCCACGTCAGGCACCTGTCATGTGATGGAGACATAGACAGAGTAGTAGTGCATTTCTGAGGCACAAAGTATACTAAAGTGGTGCACGCAACAACCAAAAAGCTAATAGCTAGCTAGCTGTACAAATGACGCCTTTTTCATTCATATTCTGTATACATTATTATCAACTGAAAAGCTGCTGGCTAGCTGGGTTAATTAACTAGTTGTTTGTTTATCGATCATCATCAGATCCGATCCCCTGAAGCAAATAAACAACCTTTTGGACTATATATTGTTGTTCTTAATTGGCCCCAAATAAAGTCCTAACCATCCAGAGGGTGCATGCATGCAGGGGTTCATCGCGTCGGGGGTGGCGTTCGCGGTGCAGATCTGGTGCATCGACCGCGGTGGTCCGGTGTTCGTGGCGGTGTACCAGCCGGTGCAGACGCTGGTGGTGGCAATCATGGCGTCGCTCACCCTGGGCGAGAAGTTCTACCTGGGCGGCATCATCGGCGCCGTGCTCATCATCGCCGGCCTCTACCTCGTGCTCTGGGGCAAGAGCGAGGAGAGGGCGCGCATCGCCAGGGACGCCGCCGCCGCCCTCGTCGTCTCCGGCGCCGGCGACCGCGAGGGGCTCCTTGCGGCCGGCGGCGGCGGTGGTGGTGGCATCCGGAGCAAGGCGGCGGCGTCGGCGGCCGTCACGCAGCCTCTGCTGCTGCCGTCCTCCACCTCCACCGACAACGTCTGACCTATCGAGATGGATGAATCCTAAATTTGTGGTGCAGCATGGAGAGATCAGAGGCTGCATGCGTACGATTCATGAGGCTGCCATGCTGCGGCTCTGCACGAACTCATCATGGATTGGAGCAGCCATAAGATCCGATCCAGTATTATTGTCAGTTAGTCTTCTTTTGAGGTTTTCCTTGTTGATTTCAGGCATGTATGTATGTATGTATGCTGCTACCTACGTATATGCATTAGTACTATTGTGTGTGTGTGTGGTGAGCGAGCAGACGACGGCAGGTCATTACGACTTTGATCACGACCTGCTTTTTTAATTCGTACGTACGTAGCTAGCTAGGATTGTTTGGAACGAGCATGCGTATATGCATGATCATCTCGTCAGTGTGTACGTCAATATTAATTGATTGGTGTGTTCAAAGAGGAGGCATGTGTGTTGATGTTAGCCTCTGATGAAGAAAACTTAATGCTGCAAGCATGACTACTTTATTACCCCTAAAATAATGAAACTGAAAAACAGAATAGGATTCAACAAGATAGTACATTAGTATACAACTACTACTATACAGAGTACTACTAGCTTCTAGCTACTCTGCTGTCCACAAAGCGTTCCACGCTGCAAATAGTTCTCCAGTGTGGCTTCCAACACAGTTCAGATTCAGTGACGGAACAGCCTTCTTCATTGTCGGATTATATTATTTCCCTCCTCCCCTCTCCCGGCACACTCCCCCCACCCCCACCCCCCAAAATAAATAAATAAAAAGCATATTCAACTTGATGTGGTCTTCAATATCACACTTCAACGGTTTAACCCCTAGTTTCTCTCTCATAATATATAGTTTATGGCAATAAAGTTTCATTATTTAAAAGTATTTCTAGATACAACATCAAGATAACTACTTTTGTTGTATAAACTTTTCATATGATCAAACAATGTGTTGCTCAAAGATAACAAAATTTGTATATTAAAATATGTGCACATTTTTTCCCCGAAGGGAAGGAGAACTATATCAAAACTCAGAACAATATATTCCCAAACTGCACAAGAAAAAAATCCAAAATAAAAAAGATAATATTTTATCCAAATTCTTTCACCATCTTCTCCATGTGCCTTTACTCGATGCAGAACATAGCCCTGTTGGACACTGAAGCTAAATTATAGTCCTTATGCTGATTCCAAGTATCAACCCTCAAAATATTGGATATGCCGCAAGATCTAATGTTCAAAATCAGCCCAAAACGTATCTAAAAAAATGAAAGAACACTGACAATTGCATCATTGGGTATAATATAGGATGAGGATTCATCATCTCCAATCCTTGATTCTTCATGTATGTCTGATTTTTCTCTACGCGATCATCGATAATGAGATCAATGAATCAAAGCTCCAATCCTCAGGAGGAGTGCCCAGAAGCGCACCCCCCCCCCCTCCCCCTCCCCTTGCATCAAGCTTGTTCCCATTCAGGATATATCCTTGCTGGATGCAAAATTAGTAGGAGTAAGTTGGCTTCACACCTCTCACAAAATCCATTAGCAAGGGATGGATGCAGCATCCAGCATAGAAATAATGGCATGAGCGTCGAAGATACAAGGGCAGGAGGCGGCTCCTTGAGCCTTGCCCAATGGCCATCTGAAGATGAAGCAGGGCTGGGCCCAAGTGAAAAACGGGCCAGGATTGTTTTTTGAACACAAATGTTTGGAATAGGCCATGATTCGGTTGCAAGTTGGAATACAACGATGCCTATACCTATACAGGTCGGCCCGCCTCCATGTAGTCTTAATCTATTTAAGAGCATCTTCAACGGTTTTGCATTTTATCTTTGACAAAACATGGAGTTTGCCAAGTCTCAAATCAATATAGAGAGGAGAAAAAAAAGTTACCTCCAATGGTTTGGCAAAATTGATTTGGCAAAACCCAAAGTGTGGACCCAACGGTTATTTTTTCAGGCGAAAAATTTCTTTGCGTAGTCGACTCTAAGGTCCAAGCAACAGCCGGCACCAACACACAAACCCTAGGCACCATGGAAACCCGATGCACATACTGAAAGGATGAATCCATGGCCATGACGTATGTACCTCCCCCACAACCGAATTGATGAAGATCGCCTCCCCCACAGCCGGCGTTGATGCCTAGAGATGTGCAGAATTCGAAAGATCTGCCGAAAGAAAACGATGGCAGCAGAGGAACCACGCACGGGGCTATGCAATGCCAAGCGCAATACACGGTTGGCATATATGTCAAACCTGGCCAGAAATTTGCCAAGTTAACCAAAATACAAAGGCCATTTATTAAATCGTTGAATAGAAGTTTTAAAGACTTTTTTGCAAAAACAAGAATGCAAAGCCCATTTGCAAAACCGTTGGAGATGCTAAGTGTCACTTCATTCTTCAACAATTGTTATGCTTAAATAGTGGATATAACTAGCCAACTATCTCATCTCATCCACTCTCATCAGTCATCATCCGGCCTAATAGAGAAATGGTTCATCCTATTCTTGCAAAAAAAAAACAGACACCCCTGTTTGGACCGTGTTTAAGGATGGCAACCGGACAGATAGATTGAGATCGGGTGAAGTCTCCGTACCTTAAAACCGAAACCTGAACTTCAAACCCAAATCCACCCCCGAACAACAATTCTGGTGGAAATGCATCCCCAAAATCAAACCCAGCAAATACCCAAAATCCGATGGATCATCCGAAACCTGAATTTTTTTCAAAAAAACAGCAAAGATTGTAACAGTACATGAAAATCAGTCATTCAGCAGTGTTTTTCTCTCACAATAAATCAGTCAACAGTACTTTCTGCTATAGCTTATCAGCCAAACGAACAATAGCTTTGCAACAGAACACGAAATAGATAAACTATTCCAACAAGATATAAAATTATAGACCATGAAAGTACAAGTACTAGCAGCAACAGAACATGAGAATATGTCCAGACCAGTCCATGCAGAACCAGAACATGAGAACATGCAGGATTAGTCCAGATTCCAGAATGCACAATACAGTCATACATAGAGTTGAGATTTTACAAATAAGAGCAACACCACACAGGTAAAAGCACTCCAAGTTCAATACAAGTTCAAAACAGCGCAAGTCAGCATCCATAATCCTCCAAACAAATAACAGAACATTATTACAGAGAGGAGTTTTCTGGATCAAATAGGTAGGCAATTGGAGGCATGAAGCATTCATCTTCGCTTGTGAGTTCATCATTCATCAAATATGCTGGAATCATCTTCATCCTGTGAAATAAAAATAGAAAGAATAGCTTATTACTTGAATGATGAATGCATTGTAAATTCACAAGTTGAATACAAAAGCAAACAACAGCAATACCATTTCTTCATCTTTTTCATCAAGACAAGTCATCAAAGCACCAATAAAAGTGGACTGAGACCCTGCATTGATATAATATACACAAATTAGTATTATTATAACTTATACGAAATGAAGAGCACATAAATTACACTTACCTAACATGTCGGCATGAGACCATGCTTGCATACACATAAGTGCTTCTATCATTGATGGTGCAAGCCTACTACGATGTGGACTAATTATTCTCCCATTGGTACTAAAGACTGATTCGGATGTCACCATTGTCACAGGAATCGCAAGGACATCACGTGCAATTTTTCGTAACGTTGGGTATTTGAGCCCTGCATGTTGCCACCACTGAATGATATCCAACTCTTGTGTCCTAGGCAGCAGTGGCTCTTCCAAGTACAAATCTAACTCTCTTCGCAAATAAGTGGAGGTCACGGCTGGCTGTTTGGACATGTAATCATCAAAAGTGTCAGTCCAATCTTCATCATCCGTAGTAGGAGCACTTGGTCTAGTTTGAGCACCATCTTTTGTGGCAACATCCTCCATAGAATCTTGGTATTCCAAAACCAGATTGTATAACAAGTCTTTCACTTTGTTGACAGCTTCCATAGCTACACTTTCTAACCCATGAATTTTGAGGAAAAGAGCATTCAACAGTTGTAATTTATACCTAGGATCTAGGACAGCAGCAATAGCCATCAAACGATGCACATCTGACCCATACTTGTTGAATTTCTCTTTCATTTTAATAGACATTTCTTCTACCTTAGGAATATCACTGCTTTGCCACTTCCTAATAACCAAAAGAATGTTGCAGATTTTGGGGAAGAAAAGATTGGCTGTGACAAATTTAGTGCCTGACAGTAGTTTAGTTACATCATAGAACACCTTTAACCTATCACAAAGCTCTCTAGCAAACTTCCAATCATCTTCAGCTGGAACAGATGGAGCACTAGAAGCAAGGTGCTCAAAAACATCTTGGTATATTAGTGCAGTGCTAAGCATAATATAAGTAGAGTTCCATCTAGTTTTACAATCAAGAGCAATTCTTTTTTCATATTTTCCTTTCATCTGTGCTGCCATCTTCTCAAACTCCTCGTGTCTTTCAGGAGTGGCCGACCAGTATGCAACACTATCACGCACACTCTCAATTTCCTTCTCCATGACACTCATTGCATCTTTCACAATCAGATTTAAAATATGTGCAGCACAGTGCATCCCTTCTCTAGCAAACTTGCCTTCGATAGCAGCCTTGCTCTTTGCAAGGTCATCACCGTCGGTGCCAATCATATCCTTCATGAGTTTGTCATTGACACTACAGTTGTTAAGAGTTATAGCGGACAGATTCCTCTCAATATGCCAATCTAGGAGAACTTCATGAAGAACATCAGTCATAACCTCTGTTGTATGTGGTGCTGGAACATAAATAAACCTACAACAATAAAATATCATAAGTAATAGTACAGAATGCATAATACAAGAACACAAAATAAACTTATAGACATGTTGTGATTTATTGTTACCTAATAAGAAAACTTTTTAGCTTCCAATCATCATCTAGAAAATGAGCTGTAACTGCCATGTAACCTTTCCTCTGGTGGTTTGCTGTCCACAATTCCGTAGTAACAGCAACACGAGAACTCAATTTCTTGATATAATTCACCATAGATTGTTTCTGCACTCGATACATATCCAAGATAATCTTCCTAATTGTGTCTCTAGACATTACCTCGAATGCTGGCTGCAATGCAGCACAAAACCTGCGAAATCCAACATGGTCCACCATGGAAAGAGGATACTCATGGACAACAATCATTAGGGCAAGTTCTTTCCTAGCAGCATCTTGATCAAATACGCAATTCTTTAATGTGATTGTGCCATCTTGTGGGTTTGCTGACAACTTAAGAGTGGACTGTTCTAAATCTTTTCTAGTAGCTCTATCCTGACATACTGCAAGGTGATTCTTCAAGTGAGTTGTCCCATTTCTTGTTACCCCATCTAAATGTTTTTCACACCAATGGCGTTCTGCTTTCCAAATCCCATTCACATTAATCAAATCAAACTCTTCCCAAACTTCAGACCTTAACTTCCTCTTACTACCAACAGGAACATCATCTTCTACCTCTAACGCATCAGTATTACCTACAGAGTCGGATGGCGGTGCTTCTGAATCGGATGGTGGTGTCACTGAACTGGCACCAACACGTGCACAAGTTTGAGGACGAGAACACACAGAAGCAGCAGCAGCAGCTTGAGATCCACTAGAACCACCAGGAGTCGACATTGCTCACTTCCTGAGTCAGGAATCCTGACAAATGCAACAACAACAATAAAAAAAAAAAGACAAAGACAAACACGCACACTGACACTTAGACGATGCATGAAATTCGAGATACAGGGAAGGGATGCGGCACCGTGGTACCACCGTACCTGCTGGCCGCCGTGCGCCGTCGTACCTGCTGCCCTCGCCTCCGCGGCTCCACGCCCGGCTGGGTGCGCCGACGAGCGGCTCGCGGCCCCTGCTGTGCACGCCGCACGCGTGCGCGCGCTGGGTGAGCGGCGCTGGCTGCCGGCAGCCAGCCTCTGCGGTGCTGCCTTACGGGCGGCGGCCAAGGCGGCAAGGCGCCGAGGCGGGCGTGGGTGGGTGCCTGGGTGGGGTCGAGCCTCGAGCACGGAGCACCGTGAGGTGAGCAGGGATCCACACCGAGAGGAAGAAAGAGGTCGAGTGCTCGACCGCTCGAGGCGTCTCTGCGCCGTGCGCCCGACCGGGGACTGCCCGAGCCGGCGGCCGTCGGGTATGGGGTGGAAGGGTCGGTCCCGAGAGGGAGGGAGGATTTCAGGCTTCTTGTTACAATGGGCTACTAGTGGGCTGAATTATTTCGAGGCCCCAACTGTGATCCGCCGGCGAAACTGAAAAACAGCCCATACCCACTATCGGTCTTACATGCATGCTGTTCGGCTCGCTGAATTTCGATGCTGATTTGATTTTTCGAAGAGAAAAATATTAACCACCCGTGGCCCACGCCAGTGGCAGGAGCGCAGGATCCAGAACCACAGTCCTTGTATGAACTGCATCTGCATGTTCCAATCCAACCTCGTCCTCTTCGTTTGTCTGTCTGTGCCTCTGTAGCCTCTTTACTCCTCCTGCAACATTGAAAATATCTCTAGCATTGCATTGCATTGCATTGCTGCCATATCACAACATGCATCAGCAGAACCAAATCGAAGACCAAGAAAATGCTCAACTGATTCTTCAGTTCTCACTCAAGACCTCACTGTGCCAGTTGTGCAACTCGCTGTGATATACAACTGGAAGCAAGCACATAACAGCTCAACACAGACAAGGATGCCACGCCTTACTTCCCCTAGCAGAACAACACATACCCCAGCTCGGTGCTGATGCCTCAATCAAACGGTAATCAACACATACATACATACTCTGAATCAAAAGACAGGGAAATTAAACAAGCACAAGGTCGCCTACGTGTGGCGCCAGAAACTATCATTTCACGTTCAGAAACATGCCACTGAGGTTGAAAACAGTTCAGAGCCAAAGACAGCTTGTGTTACTGCTTCACAGTTCCACAAGTACATGTACATCTGGCGTTGCCGGAGGGCACGTGGCTCTCCATGGCATAGCAGCATTATCAGATCAGATCCATTGCCCACAGATGCATACACCCTCCCTCACATAATAACCTGGGCCATTCGAATTCGATCCATCACAAAGGAAGCAAAAATCCACTGAGATGAGTGACCAATCAGTTCAAAGGGGGGTACAAGTAATACTACCATCCAGTCTACTGTGAGTCCCCTCCAGAACCCCACAAAGAGGACAGTCAGTAACAACCACCTATCCGTGACTGAAAAGCTCAAGTACCCACACCATGCCACCATCCAGCATTACGACAAGTAATAAAATGACTAGAGTTCAGCAGCAGCATTATGATTTGCCTTTAGGGATTCACTCCAGCTCAATGCAGCGAGGTCTACAACGAACAGCAGGCCAAAAGTGTCCCACATAAGAACAAAAGCAAAGGCATTTCCCACTTTTCACTCAGATCCGCATCTGTATGTCCTGCCCAATCACAGGCCCTCTCAAGTGGTCCAGGAATAATGTGATACTGTATGCAGTACTATCAAGGTTTCACCAAGCTCTCGTGAAAGCATAGACATTTGGCCATGTTACAACCTTACAAGAAGAATCGATCCAGATATTCAGTGATGTATTTATTGTGGCATGGTCCGGCCACCGCCTAGCATAGTCACATTTTCAGTTTGCTTTATGGTTGGGTTGCATTCCGGTGCTTGATATTTGAAAAACAGCAAATTAATATATCAGGTTGGTAAACAAGCCATGCTTATTTACTCGATGAAGAAATAAAGCCAGTAAACTGACTGCACTAAGATACAAAAGCAAGATAAACTATTCTCTTCTTCAAGGTGTGAGAAAATGTTGACTATCACATTCACACAGTTTACAAAATCAATACCTTTGAACCTACTCCAAAAGCTATGCCACACACGCGCACCAAATTCCAACAAATGTCGCTCTCAGTAAAATGAAATAAAAAGAAAAACATATGTAACACAGCCCTTACAGTGATTCATTGCTGTCATCACTTTCTTCACACAAAGGCGCAGACTGGATTATAACCCGAGCTCCGGAAGGAAGCCTGCAGTTTTAAAACAGTTTATTTTGTCAGTATCCACAAACAAAACCAGTAGATGGACATATGAGAACAGTGAGAGGCAACTCAACTTTCTTCGATCTTGATCACGTCCTTGTCCTCGTGGAATGACTCTACCCTCGCAGAAGATAGTTTACCCAGTGATGGATCAGTCATCCTATTGCTTGCACTCTTTGATGAACCCAGTGGCGAGGATCTAGTACTATATTCTTGTTGACTAGAGCTGTTTCTCACATCAGAGACAGGGGAGAGTATTGTTCCATTCCTCGACTGCTTACATGATATGATTCTGATAGTCTGTGGAAGACACCTGAAACTACCCGACTCACAAGAGCTTTCTGTATCACTTTTGGAATGTGCTGCTCTATAAACTCTGAAAAATGTTCAAAGGAAGCACTGGTCAAAATTCAATACACCCAGCGGTACCAACCAAGTCCTAGCCTTTTTTTTTTGCGAGACCCACATAGAATTGCTTGAGCAACATAAAAACAATACTGAAGAATAAAGTGATAGTCTGCAAATTTCTAGCTTGGACAGAATTTAGTAACACATTGCAGATACCATGTTCAGTTTGACATCTAAAGTAACAACGCAAAGTAATTACACCATTTTTATTCAAGCATCTTATTGTTGGAGTCTCTGATCTTCTTCTATATCTCTAGTCTAGGATACTATCATAACATAGAATGAAGACATAAGAAATTGACTTGAGTTTTTAGCACCCAATATTAATGCAACTAGTTAGCACCCAACATTGAGTGTGACTAACGAATATGACTTCAGATATGAAATGAAAAAAAATACAGTAACTACTGATCAGAAGATAATGAGGCATGATAGGCTACGCTAGGGGTGAACAAGCATGTTTCCTGCAGACCGGTTCAAACCATCCAGGCATACATGATTACATGCTAAGGAATCTAGCCAGCATCCTCACCAGGGATTAAGAAATTAACGGTGTGGGAACCCCCCTAGGGGCCGCTACACTATCATGATAAAATCACGCATCATTCTTACTGGCACCATAGTCCAAGATTAGTAGCTGAGAATGATCTGTGCTAGTATTGTATACTGTACCTGTCCTCATCATAAGACGATGACCGTTTGAGTGAGCTGATTCCTCTCCCTGGCTCATCCTGCTTCTTGGTCTCAACCAAGCTGCCGCTGAAACATTCGGACTCTGGAGCTCTCATCCCAACTGTTCTTGTATTACAAGGGATTTTGTCAAGGTGTCGCAACGCCACAGGAGTGGAGAACACTGGAGAAGGGAACTCAACCTGTGTAAACCGAGGCCTGTACGTTGGGATGAACCCAAAGCCTCGGTGTTCTTTCACAGATATAGACCCACAAGTGATGATCTGCATCAGCAAATTCGCCGGCTTCAGTTTCACACCCATCGGGCCAAGCATGTGTTCCGCCTCTAGCGTCCTAAAGCTACTCCTCCTACTGGCTTCTGCTCTTATCAGGGACTCCAGGGTCTCAACTCTGCCACCAGGCGAAGCATCAGAGGAACACACAGCCGGCGACTCCTGAACGATCTCAGGTACCTTTGGCGACAGCATCGAGCTCCTCTGATGAAATTCCTGAATCTCAGCATCCGACGACGTATCCATGGACACTCCCGCCACGCGAGAATGGTGTTCAGCAGCAACATCCCTCTCGCTAACATCTGTTTGTGTGGCGGCATCCTGAGCCCCGATGGGTCGGCAGACTCTGTACTCCGAAGGTCCTGGGGAGCTTGCCTCTGACAGTGGAGCGTTTCTCCCTGCAGGTTCAGGGGACTGGTTGCCGGACGAGCCTGAATGCGCGGTCCGGCTGAGGTCATCCTCGTGGTTGGTGGAAGCCGACGATGACGGCAGTGCTGCTGACTGCGCCTGCTGCTGTGGCCGTGGAGTGACAGGCGGAGGTGAGATCTCCTTGCCAGTGGCGGAGGGCGACGACGACGAGGAGCATCCTTCTTGCGAGCCCCGCGACTGTGGGGACTCTTCCTTGCAGTGCTTCAGGCCCTCCACCTTTGGGTTGCTAGCGCCATTCTCCAGCCGATCTGAAACAAGAAAAGCACAAGCACGAATTGGACCAAGATCTGATGAAAACAATACATTCACAGGCCACACACACTGTCACAGAGAGAATCAATCGTCGAGAAACCTGGCGGCGGCGAGCGGTCAAGGAGCTCGGAGCCCTTGAGGATGTACTCGTTGCCCTGCGCGGGGAGCACCAGATCGTCGTCGGACAGGTCGTGCCACACGAAGCCGTTCTTGTAGCTCCTGGCAACGCGATAGAGTAGAATACATCAGCAGGCCGGAGGGATCAGACAAAGCAAACTAAAGGTTGGAACTGGATTGCGAAGTGCGGCAGGAGTGTACCTCTTGCAGGACCATGAATACATGGAGGCCATGCCCTTCCCCCGCAGGACGTTGAGGCGGTTAACCACATCTGCAGCGGGCAACGCCCATTAACGCGAATCGCATCATCAGCTAACTCGTTGTTGGTACGCACGGCGAGCGAGTTTATGGCGAATTTGGACCGAGCCGGAAGCGGAAGGCGGCGCGGCGCCGCGCGCCTTTATTGAGGGAGGGATGAGTGACTGACTGACCTCGCAGGTAGAGACCTTCCTCCGGGGCGGCGAGCGGCACCTCGATGAAGTGCGGGTGCTCCAGGTGGCGGTTGCGGCAGAGGTAGTACACCACGGCCACCCTCTTGGCCGCCGCCGCTGTCGGGGATGGGGCCGGGGCCGGGGGCGGCGACCGCGCCGGAGTCTGGTGGTGGTGGTGGCTCTTGCCCGGCGGCTCGACCCACACCTTGTTGCGTCCAGGGCTGGTGCCCGTGCCCGTGCCGGTGCCTGTGCCGTTTCCGCGCCGCCGCGCCGGCCTCCCCTCCGCCCCTGCCCCGGCTGGAGGAGCCATTCGCGAATGGGCGCGCCGCGGATCAGATCACACGGCGCTGGGCATGGAACCGGAACCCTGGGCACCGGCGGCTGGGCTGGTACGGATGGGATGGAAGAATGGAAGAAGAAACAAGAAAGCGAATGGGGGGGGGGGGGGGGAAGGTCGGAAGGAGAAGGAAATCAGTCAGTAATTAAATGGAGCGGGCGGGAGAGCTCCCCGGACGGAGGGGGGAGGAGGGAGCCGCACTGCGGCAGGGGAGGGGTGCAAGGCAAGGCAATGCGAACACAAGAGCAAAGCTGCCTGCTGGGAACGAGGGTAGGAGAGGTCAGCAGCTGATGAGACGAGACGAGTGATTAGGAAGGAGATGATGATGGCGGAAATAATGGAGCAGCCGAGCGGCGGCGGCAGCGGCATGTTGGTGCACGACGCGATGGGACTGTAACATGAGCCGGCACTGTTGCTGACGAGGGGGGGCTCCCGCGGCTCGACGCTTTCCCAGGCCGCCCTCTCGTGTCGTGTCCTCGTAGCCACCACCAACTCGCACGTCCCTCCAGCGAGGCGTCCCCGGCCCGATTGCTCCGGACGGACGACCAGGGAGATGCCGGAGAAAGGTGGACGGAGCGTGACTGGACTGGAGTCGTGTTGGCGAAGACGGCCGGGGTGAAAAGCGTGCTCCGGCTGCATGCGTGAGAGTGAGGAGGAGGAAGACGATGGATTGATGACACGAATTGCGAGTGGAGTGACAAGCGAAGCGATTCAGCTGACTGGCGTCGTGCTGCGTTGCTTTCCCTTTTGCTTTTGGATTAAGATGGCTTTTTGGATGCTTGGGTTCTCTCTTCTCTGCCTCGATGACGATGAGCTCCCGGAGTCCGGGGAGATGGGGAGGGCCTGGATCTCAATTCTCTCAACGACACCACACCAGTACACCACCACCAAGCTGAAGGAGCAGGAGAGTGATGAGTGGAATTTGAGGCTGAAGCTACCTTCATACTGCTCCTGCCACTGTTATCAGCAGTTGTATTGCTACGTGCTACTACGTACACATACGTCCTAGTGTCACCTTTTTGCTTGTGTTCGTGTTTGTGGCGTGGTGTGGGGCTAATTTTAAACCGTCCAACCAAGGCCTTGTGTAGTTCACCTCGAAATCCAAAAAATTTTCAAAATTTCACGTCACATCGAATCTTGTGGCACATGCATAAAGCATTAAATATAGACGAAAATAAAAATTAATTACACAGTTTGTCTGTAAATATCGAGATAAATCTTTTGATCCTAATTAGTTTATAATTGGACAATATTTGTCAAATAAAAACGAAAGTAGTACAGTAGCGAAATCCTAAATTTTTTCGGAACTAAACAAGGCCCAAATGCTACTAGTGAAATGGGGTCACTGACACTAATGATGGACTCGACTCGATCGCCTAGCCGTGGCCGTGGGCACCATCCTTCATTCATCAGTTTCTGGGGTCTCGCTCCCTCTCATAGTCTCATGTGCTGTGCCTCTGCCTGTGCCTGTGCCTGCCCATGTCCGATCCATGTGCACCTGAAATCCAGTCCTTGGTTAGCAAAAACAAATTGTTAGCAGCCGAGACTGAACTTTTCTATAGGTTGGTCTATTTGGTTTATTGTCCAATAACACCTTAAAACTTCAACTCTATAGGGAGTAGTAAGTACAGTAAATCGAGGGTTCTTGTTCTGTTGCTAAGCAAAACATAAGTACTCCTCCTAACTGAAGACTAGGCAAAGCAGAGTAGCTGTTCATGGCGCCACTGCCACATGGGGGCGATGGGATGGCCAAAGCAGGCCATTGTGCAGCGAACAGGCTACTGTTAAAAAAAATCCAGTTCCAGCATATCTCTTGTCTTTATTTCTTTTTTCCTTTCACCTTTTGCTTCATGCGGTGCCTAACACTAACACCAGTAGGCAGCAGCAGGGGCAGGGGCCTCTCTCTTTACACAGTACTGGCCGCTGGGAAGACTAGTTGTCTTTAATTTGAGCTTTGCATCCCAAACCCTGCCCTTTTGACATGTGATTAAGAAGCACCCCCTTTAATTTAAAACTCTAGCCACCACTACTGCTACATTAGTGTTGCAATGATTTGGACTCAAACTCTAGTATTAATTAATGAAAGCAAGTTAAGGGTGAGCACTCAGTACTTGCTTTGCCCATGTGAGTATGTGACGGAGACAACAGGTGAAGGTGTGCATGCATATATATACGTATGCCTGTAGTATATGACTAATGAGACAAACAACCCGGAATATCAAGAAATGATTAGTCGAGTGTGTTGTGGTTTAGATCCAAGAGAGGCACGTACGAAAGCTCTCTTGCACCTAATTTCCTGCACATGTACATGCGCTTCTTCCCTGCCGGGCCGACCCCCTTCTGTTTGTACCTGTTCTGCAACTGCAAGATTTTTGAAATGCAAGAATGAAAATTAAAGATGGTGTTGTGCAAGAATTGCCAAAGAAGATCAGTGTAATGATTGTCCTAAATTTGGTGTATATATTTGGCCGTGAAAGGTTTGTAGGGGCCAGGATTATTCTGTTTTTTTTTAAAGAAAGAAAGAAAGAAAGAAAGAAAGAAAATGTAGTATTTTTTAGAAGAAGAGCCGGCATGCATCATGCAATTTATTCATCCACCGACGCCATATATCTGCAAACAGGAAAGGACATGCAATTGCTTTCGTGGGCGTGTTGCTGCTTCTGCAAACAAAACAAGGAATCAATGCAAGGCGACACATCCAGCAGCAAACAGGATCGGATACTACTTGTTCACATGCTGTAGTCACTTACTTCTGGGTTCGGCAATCAGCAGGGCAGGCGTATCCTGTCATCACCTGTCTAGTAATCACGGCAAAAAGCCAAAAAACTAACTTGATTATTACACTTGGTGATGGTAGTAGTGGTAGTACAGCCATCCATGTCTTGCTTCTTTTTCCTGAGTGTGTTTGGTCTTGTTTATCAAGAATCCAATAGGACTTCAATTATTTTGTGGTACATACTAGTACAATACATCGTCAGGTCAGCTGATGGAACTACTGAATACTACGCATATGAATCACTTAGTCACACTCACATGGGGGCAAGGAGGAACCTGTCCTGCCTCTGCTTGCATTGGGACCGACTGCATATCATTGACACCAGATCAGTATTAATTTTTTTTTCTTCTCTCCATTTGCCTGAAACAGAATTATTTGCATTGGTTCAGCACGTCTTGTTGTGGCTCATCAGAACATGTTTTTAAGTATCTAAGCGCTGCCATGCATGCATATAGGAGTAGTACCAACTAATGACCATATATATAATAATCATAAAACACTATTAACAGTACAATGTTATCAGCACAAGTCAACTCTGGTTGCGCATGGTGGTAAGCATAAACAAACAAATTAAAAGAACAAGAAGAATTATATTGGTATTCTCAACTCTTCAATGCATGCTTGTAAACTGTCTCTACTATCTAGAGGGGGAAATGTGAACAACATGACACACGCCCGATCACCGATGACTGTTCTGAATCCTGATTCAGAACTACCGAATCACGAGTATATATATAAATATATATGCAGGAAATCTTCACGATTGTTTGTATGCATGCATGTCTCGGCGTTAGCCATGAGATGATCGTTAAGTAGCTAGTGCATCCACCACACAAGATTCACTAGTTGTCTAGTTAGCAATAATTTTACTGCCTCTTTCTTCCTTTCCAGAAGGGAATCGAATACAGCCGGCCAGGTAGCTCAATTTGCACATGGGAGCTAGCAGTTGTATGTCGACTAGCTGCCGCGGAAGATGCTAGTAGCAGCTAGTATAGCTCTGTCCCCTTTCCATGACGAGTTTTGGCTGTTGCATTGCTTTGAGACCACCTGTTCTCAGCAGCCGGCGTACTGGATGCTTCTTGTTGCACTCGTTGGGTGCATCTGGTAAAACTAGTAACAGCAGTACAGCACGGTAGCACACGCAAAGTATATGCTAGTAGTATGTTGAGCGTCACGGCCTTTGCCAACTCTGCTTCAGTGGGCCGAGCTATGTCGCAAGGTTTAAGGCGAGGGCGACGAGCTGAGCCCAAAGCTGAGGAAACCATTCATTTGGGCTACAACAGATTTTTTTATTTTTTCTATTATTTTTCGAGGAAACGCTAGTCGAGCTGAATCATAGAGGGGACATCATGAGGCTGACAATGGGTGATAAAAATACAATTTCTTTTTTCATTTCATCTTGGACCAGCCAGCACACGAAGAAGAATAAAGATCGAGAAAAATTTCAGTCTGCCGATACTTTTTCTGCCTGCCTGTCCGCCATGTCCGCTTCTCTAGAATCGGCGCTGGTACGTTGTAGAGGAGGAAAAAAAGAATAGAAGCTTTTCTAGGGTTCCTACTTCCTAATATAAAATCTCCTTATATGTTAAAAATAAAAAAAGTACAGAGGCCTAAGTGCAAATTTATCAGCCAATCTAACCGACCGCATCCACAGTCGGCCCGTACATATACTACTGGAAGAGAAAAAAAATAAAAGTTTTTTTAGGGTTCCTAATACAAAATCTCCTATAAAAATTAATAAATATATAGTAATTCATAGAAAAATCTAAAAATTACAAAATTTTGTTCAGCTCCACATATTTAGATCCATATAGTAAACAAAAAATATCACAAGTTTTAGTATATTTTTTTGTTGGTAGATGTTTGCCTATGCTTTTTAGTGTAAAACTAAAATTATAGTTATCTTGCTCCAATTATTATGAAAATTTTATAATAGCCTATTTAATGTGATGCTTGATTTGTGGTAAAAGTTTTAGCACAATTCCTGTATATCTCAGTGATTTACTAATTTAACTAAATTTATACTTGAGGACGCTTCCATTACCTTTGCATTGCATGGTATGTTGTTATGTCATATGAACACTTTATAAGTCCATGTATTTATAATCTACATACATTTAACCTATGTGTTTATAATCTACATACATTTAACTGATATATCTTATTTCATAGAAATCCTAATCTAAATAAATAAATAAAGCTACCAACAAACTTCTCATGTTTTAATATAATACTAAGGTATATTAAGAGATAATATTAAAGTAAGAGAAGGTTTGACTAATTTCTATTTTTATTATTAAATAAATATGTCTCCAAGCTACATATTATTTTAAATATTAACTATCTAATACTATAGATGTCATGGTTATCAATAAAATAAATTATGGACTTTAAATTTTATAAAAAACATAACTATAAATAGAATGTAACATTATGTCATAACTTTCTATGGCCATTTGATGCTTTTTTGCAACGCACAATAAAAATCAATCTCAATATTTACATAGACTTCGGCTTACCAATAAAAAATGTATTGTTAGCTTCTTATCTTTTCACGAACAATGCACAAATTGACAGAAACTTATACAATCTATATAAAATCAAAATCAAAATCAAATCTAGAAATTATAATTCAAAAATTTATTAGGCTCATTTCAACTAGAGAGTATAAGGTGCCATTGCGCGTGAAATAAAAATCCTAAAAAGTCTAAGAGCATGTATATAAACTATATATGGACAGTCTCCTTCAAAGTCAGTTTTAAAAGCTTAAAAATTATCAAATTTAATAAAAAGGATAAAACACAAATAAATATAACAAAATGCTCATTTTCTACAAACATCTATTTGCTCCCGTAGCAACGCACGAGTAAATAGAAAAGGGAACTACTGCGGTACCTTTTCTAAAAATAGCATGAATCTCAAACCAATTAAAAAAATTAATTATTTTATATTATTTAACAATTGGGTCGTACGTCGTACCTTGGCCCATCTTGCCCCTGAGTCTAGCTTGTCCGCTCTGCTCGGTTAATCTGTCGGGATGGTGTCGTAAGCAGCAGATGCTCACTACTACTCCCTCGATCCCATTCTCGCCATGCTTTGTGGCAAAGAGCTTTCACTTAAAAGTATTCCAAGTATCGTATCCACATGGAAATATACGAGATTGAAAGGTCCTAATATGGCTAGAGGGGGGGTGAATAGCCTATTTAAAAATTCTACAAACTCACTAGAGCAAAAGGTTAGTAAATAACAAAGCGAAGCTTTTTGCTCTAGCTCTAAAGGGGTGTTTGCAAGCCACCTACCCAACAATTCTAGTTGCTAAGATATCTATGCACACAAGAACTAAGTCTCTACAAGTTACACTAGAGAACTAAGCTACACAAGTCAAAGTAAGCAACTAAACTAGTTACACTAGTTTGCGGTAAATAAAGATAAGATGAGATATTTATACCGCCGTGTAGGGGATGAACCAATCACCAATATAAACAATCAAGCACCGGGAGAATGCCAATCAAACACAATTGAGACACCGATTTTTCTCCCGAGGTTCACGTGCTTGCCGGCACGCTACGTCCCCGTTGTGTCGACCAACACTTGGTGGTTCGGTGGCTAAGAGGTGTAGCACGAACCTCGTCCTCACTAGGACACCACAAGAACCCACCCACAAGTGAGGTAACTCAATGACACGAGCAATCCACTAGAGTTATCTTTCGGCTCTCCGCCGGGGAAGGTACAAGACCCCTCACAATCACCGGGAGATGGCCACGAACAATCACCAACTCGTGCCAATCCTCCTCCGCTGCTCCAAGCCGTCTAGGTAGCGGCAACCACCAAGAGTAACAAGAAAACCGCAGCCAAATCGATCCCCAAGTGCCACTAGATGCAATCACTCAAGCAAATGCACTTGGAATCACTCCCAATCTCACAAAGATGTTTAATCTATGAAGGAGATGAGTGGGAGGTGTTTGCTTAGGCTCACAAGGATGTTATGTCTGTTAGAATGCCAAGAGAGTAAGCCCCAAGCCGGCCAAACACGTATTTATACCCCCTCAAGCAAATAGAGCCGTTGGCTCTTTCACTGGGCGAAACACGGGGTCACCGGACGCTCTTAAAGGGGCACCGGACGCTCAACACCAGCGTCCGGTGCTCCAACGTCAGTCGCGTGTCAGAGTCTAACGGTAACCTGCAGAGCACCAAACGCTGAGCAGGTTGGCACCGGACGCGTCCGGTGCACACCGGACTCATGCGCAGAGAGTTCCGCAAACCTGCGGGTCACCGGACGCTAAGCCACCGGACCGTCCGGTGCTCACCGGACTCACACCCAGAGAGGTCTGCGAAACGGACCTCACACCGGACACGGACCACCGGACGCACAGGCCAGCGTCCGGTGCCTATCGTCCGGTGCCTTACCCTAACTGGGCCAGGCAGCCTGCACACCGGACGCTCAGACACAGCGTCCGGTGCCTCTGAGCCAGCGTCCGGTGAGTGTTCCTCAGCGAGAAACACTCCCGTGACTTCTCCAAATTTTGCCACCGGCGCAATAGAAAATATGCACTTCATTTTCTCGAAAAGCGCCGAATCCCGCCTCGCAAGCTCGGCGGGAGGGAGAGAGGAACCCATCCTCTCTCTACCCTTCAAACTCCACCTCCTTCTCAAAGTGTGCCAACACCACAACGTGTAAACCAACAAGTGCACGTGTGTTAGCAATTTCACAATCATTTTCTTCGAAGGAGTTAAG
Source organism: Sorghum bicolor (assembly GCF_000003195.3). Taxonomy (NCBI): domain Eukaryota; kingdom Viridiplantae; phylum Streptophyta; class Magnoliopsida; order Poales; family Poaceae; genus Sorghum; species Sorghum bicolor. Next base: position 60,169,167 of record NC_012876.2, on the reverse strand, counting down.
TTAGCTCACTAGGTTCTAAATGCATGCACATGAACAATAACACCTAGTGGCACTTGATAACCGCTTAGCCAAAGAATTCCCCTCTTTATAGTACGGTTATCTATCCTAAATGTGGTCACACCCTCTATGGTGTCTTGATCACCAAAAACAAAACCCTAAGCAATACCTTTGCCTTGATCTCCATAGGATTTTATTTTTCTCTTTCTTCTTTTCCAAGTTGAGCACTTGATCATCTTGTGGTCATCACCATCATCACCATGATCATCACTTACTCCATCACTTGGCATGTACCAACCTCATTAAGTCTACACACACTTAGTATAGAGGTTAGTACTAGGGTTTCATCAATTATCCAAAACCAAACTAGGGCTTTCAGAGATTAACTACAATCTAACTTAATAAGGGGTAACAACAAGGCCAGAGACAAAAACAGGAGCGTAGAGAGCATAACTAAAGTTTTCTAGATCTAAATTGGGTAAGTTATATATTTTAGTGTTCACCTGGGGACATTACTAAGAAAAAGCACAAACAGGCACATGGATAATTTTGACTGTGTTTTCTGCAGCTGCTACACTAAGAAATCCTTGGAACAACTCTTCTTTCAATGCCCATTTTTGTTGAAAGTTGTTGGAACACCATCAATTTCCAGTTGCCTCAATCTCTCTCAAGATGGCCCAGATACTTTTTAGTTTTTAAGATACACCTTAACCAGCCATTCTTCATGGATATCTTCATTCTACTTTGCCAGGTGCGTTGAGTGATAGTTGGTGCCGATACCAGGTGCATCGATTGAATTGTGGCGTGAAAGACGATCGAGAGTCCGAACATCTTGACTCCGTCACGAAGAGATGACTGATGAGCGATTGCATGCTGATTTCATGTGGGCTATGTCAAAAACCTAAAAAGACAGCTGACACTTAGGCTAATTGGGTTTAAACTAATTGGACTTATGTTCGCATGTCTTAAAGTTGGCACCGTCAATACAGCGTCGTTTTGGAACCAACCATCAGTCACTTCTCAAAACCGCCTTGAACCGGTCTTCTCTAGGAGTCGTCAATTTATGCCGAATTTGACCCCTTTCAATTAGTTAATTTTGAAATCGGAATTTAAATCTCCTGATCACCTTTTGCTGTCAAAAAAAGATCTCCTCCGTGAGTGTCAGCAAAGGAGGTAAGAGAGAAGCTCACAAAATGCAATCTATTTCAGTTCCAAGTTCCAATGGAGAGGTTTCTGGAGCAAGTTCCACCGAACAACCCAGAAAGCCAGACGAAAAATGGACAGATTGCAGGAGCACGAGATGCACCGTGCGTGCCTCGCTTGCATTCGCGTGGCTTGTGACGCGAGCTGAGCCACACGCGGCACATCAGAACGCATCTGGCTGCTCCCGCTCTCGGACCGGGACGGGGGGGATCTTCTTCATCGCCCTGGCAGCCGTAGGTGCCCCTCGAGTATAATAAACGCGAGCCCACCTTATCGCCAGTCACCCACCCCACCCCAAGACCCTCCCAAAGTCCCAAAGGCCGCCGCCGCCCGCCAGCCTGCCATGGCCGCGCAGTCCTTCCTCCTCGCAGCCACGGCCACGGCCACGACCGCCGCGCTCTTCGCGGCTCCCTATTCCTCCGCACGCCCTTTCCACTCGGCCCACTTCGTCGCCGGCCCGGGGGGCGCCGCCGCCGCCAGGGCACTCGTCGTCGCCGACGCGTCTAAGAAGGCCGTAGCCGTCCTCAAGGGCACGTCCGAGGTCGAGGGCGTCGTCACGCTCACGCAGGACGACGACGGTGCGTTCCCTGCCTATGTTATGTTATATCTTCTCACCTCGCCCACCTTCCGTATACGAGTACAGGCTAGCTTCGGCAGGTGCCTCGCTGGGCAGCCAAAACAGGGAACTTTACCCCCGCCCCACCCTGTTAATTGGGTGCATTTCGCTCTGGGTTGTAGCAATTTGATCAAGCTCATGTCACGCTTAGCTAAAAGTCTGAACTTGCTTCTACTAGTAGTAAATCGGATACAACGATTGCGTCAATTTGCCCTGCAGCAAGCATCAGCTTTGACGAAATCAGCGTGATGCTTGCTGACAGAACACAATTGGAAGACAGCTTTCGTTCGTACCACTGTTTTGATGCAAATGTATGATGCGTATGACTAAAATCCATCAGCAAAAGTCTCTAATCTCGCTAACTCAAGTGAACGTGCTTCCTCAAGTGTTACTCGGTTAGGGTGCTAACCACGCCGAGTGTTGAGGCTTAGCTCATTGATTGCTGACTGCCTGACCCATGCAGTTCCCTACTGACTTCTTATCAAACTATGACTTATCATCACTAGCGCACATGTATTTTTTCTTATGAAATGCAAATGGTTTTGTGTCTACTCTTACCCCTCTGAATATTGATCTTGTATAACAGGACCTACAACTGTGAACGTCCGTATCACTGGACTTACTCCTGGACTTCATGGCTTCCACCTCGTGAGTATTGTTATCTTCAGTAGCTTTCAGCAGTAACTTCTTCATTTGTAAACATGATGATGATAAAATTGTTCATTTTGCAGCACGAGTTTGGTGATACTACCAATGGGTGCATATCGACAGGTTGTAATTTTCCATTGATCTTAATTGTGCCCGCAATTGTGATATCTTTTTTCTTAATGTGGTACTCCCTCCATTCCAAATTACAAGTCATTTTGGTTTTTCTTGATATATGGTTTTTGCTATGCACCTAGATATATGTTATGTCTAGATACATAATAAAAACTATGCATCTAGAAAAGCGTAAACTCCAACCCGCTCGTGAAAAGAAAGAAAAGCCTAAACAATTGGAATGGAGGGAGTACTGAATTTTGGCTGTCTTATGCAATCACTGTTAAATTTCCATAAAACTAATTTTGTCACTAAGATCTGGTGCTATTCATTCCCTTTCCTTCTGGCTATAGTTTCATGCATCTTCAGTTATATAATAAATTTAGCCATCTAGCTGTTCAAGTTGCCAAGTCTAACTTAAAAGATAACGTTTTCTATCTTACAGGACCACATTTTAATCCAAACAATCTGACACACGGTGCACCAGAAGACGAAGTCCGTCATGCGGGTGACCTGGGAAACATTGTTGCCAATGCTGAGGGTAAGGCCTGTAGCAACCAGTAGTACACTTGTGGTATTCATTAGCAAATTTCTTCTTCTGGATTGTGACTTGTTTTATGGCATGTTTGTATAATTGGTCATGACACAGGCGTAGCTGAGGCAACCATTGTTGATACCCAGGTAAATTTGGTAGACCAAGACCATACTTTTATACTATATAAGTTGTGTCCGATTCAGTTTGGTAATTTTTGTGATTCCTTGGTATTCAGATTCCATTGAGTGGCCCAAATTCAGTTGTTGGGAGAGCATTTGTGGTTCATGAGCTTGAAGATGATTTGGGGAAAGGTGTGCCTAGTTCTACTTGCATTCCACATTTTCTTTCTATTCAGTTAGTACGCAACCCTTTTAACTTTGTTCTTTGTGTTTAGGTGGCCATGAGCTCAGCCTCTCTACTGGAAATGCTGGTGGAAGACTGGCATGTGGTATGTTCTCTTTGCTATATTTATGAATCCTTGAACGTGGATATACGATGATGATGTCGCTTAAGTATAATGAGAAGGGGCATTGAAACTTGTAATCGGTGTCCATTCAGTTGATTTCAACGACGATAAAAATATAAGCCCACCGCAACTGCTTTACATGAAGTATTCATGTGAACTCCAAAGTGTTTTATGTTCTTCACCTAGTGATCATTGTTTGTGTTGCTGAATTATTTGCTCTTGTGCAATGTTTCATGTCCATTTATCTAATTGCTGTGTTCCTTGCGCAGGTGTTGTTGGCCTGACTCCATTGTAGGTTGCTCGCCGGGTGCCCGGGTTGCAGTTGCAGCTTCGCTGTTACATCCTTGGTGGCCTGTTGTCTTCAATAGTGTTATTGGGACAGTGCCTTTTTTTTGTATTACTTGGATTCATGCCATGCATGGTATGGTGCGTAATATCCTTTGCAGTTCGGTTGTATAAAAAATAATATTTAGCTGAGGAAATAAGTGTTGTCACATATCCAAATCGATCTATGAAGCACTATGAACATCAACTATTTACTGCTACGTTGTTTTCGTACCTGAAACGTTTGAACATGCCTGTTCTTGCATCACTGAGACTAAGCTGGCTCGCTGCATGTGCTCTTCGTGTCATTTTTCCTTTCCACAGGTCATTGTTGTGTGGGGAAAATATACCGTAGACTTATTACATGGAAACATGAAAACTAGTTTAAAAAATGTACTTTTGTGACTTTCCACAGGTCCTTTCCACAGGTCATTTCTATGTGGCAGCCTATTTAATGTGAATGAAATTTAGATAAAACTTTCACTGAGATTGGCCTTAGGGCTCAACATTTCTATGTGGCAGCCTATTTAATGTGAATGAAATTTAGATGAAACTTCCACTGAGATTGGCCTTAGGGCTCAAATCGCGATGGGTAAAATCATACACTCTGAGGCTCTCAGCTCTGCCACTTATAATTAACTAATTTGTCGTTTGGATCTTAAAAATAGAATCTATTTTGATAAAAAGTTAGTTTAAGAGGAATTCTAGGAAAACCAGCTTAAGTTTACTATTCGGTAAGCACGCCTTTGAGACTTTTTTTTGGTTTGGCTCACCATAATTGTGAATGATCAGCACCGTGATTGTAATCAGATAGGATTGAAAATATTGTAATGTATTGTTTCACTTTTATAAAACTAATATTTTGAGCCGTACTTTTTCTACCAGCCGGCAATGTTGTTCTCTCACAATAAATCAGCAAATAATACTTTCAGTTATAACTTTTCAATTACGAAAGAAAAAACACTGCTGGCTGGCAGAAAAAATACAGCTTATAAAATAAACGAACGGAGCCCGAATAATTCTCCAAACATCTTGTGCCCATACATGTTAGAGCAGTGGAGTCATCCAGACGCACAGTGGAGTCTGGAGCTGTTCAAAGCTAATAAGAGCCCAGCATAGCCGAGGTAGTAGCTTAGGTGTGTGCATGCATTAGCAGTTCAGATTGATCACGACTGGTTAAAATGACCATTCTCATTTGAATTTGCACATTGATTTTCAACAAAGAAAAAAGATTTAAACTCCGGCACCGTGTATCTGAGGGCATGATCAGCGAAAGAATCAAATATATATGCATGCATTGCATGGCTGCTTGCGATGCAGGCGGTTGTCAGGTTGAAGAAGAGGGAGAGTGATGGCTACTCATTAGAAGTTCTTGGACGCCTGGTACGTGACGCCGAACTTCCAGTCCTCGGGGAGGACGTGCCACGACGTGGCCTTGCGGTGGTCGCCGGTCATCACCCTGAACGTCAGCGACTCGCAGGTGAGGTCCTCCCCGGTCTGCCACACTACCCCCCAGTTGCGCTTCAGCTCCGTCCACTTGACGCGCTTGCTCCCCTTCACCGACACCGCCGCCACGTCGCCGGCGCCGCCCACGTTGGTGACCGTCACCATGTTGAAGTACTTGTTCCCGGCGATGGCGTACCGGATGCCGCCCTGCCTCGCGCACGCCACCCGCCGGTAGGAGACGGGCACGATGCCGGCCTTCTCCTCCGCGATCTGGAGGAACGCCGGCATGGACAGGTCGAAGTGCTCCCGCGGCGGGTTGCACCACCCGCCGCTGTCCGCCGACTACTGCTCGTTGGGCGGGCACAGGTTCGTCGCCGTCACCACCAGCGCCGCCGCCGCCGCCGCCGCGCCGGGCGGCTTGCACCCGTCGGGGCTGTCCACGCACCGCACCTCGTAGCAACCGCCGCAGGCCGCGCCATTGCCGAACAGCACCGAGCTCACGGCCACCGTCTGCACGCCGTAGCCCTCGGACCGCGTGTCCTTGTACCCGCACGCGCCCGCCGTGGTGCCGGACCCGTCCCGGCCGCCGTAGAAGGTCGCGTGGGCGCGCTTCCACTCGCCGGCGGTGAACTTGCCGTGGTTGTGGTGCACCACGCGCCCGCCGGGCGTCAGGGGCTTGGCGCCGCCGGCATTGGCGACATCGGCGGCCGCCACCGCGAGCACGGCGACCAGCAGCGACGACACCAGGAGACGCGGTGGCGCCATCCACGAACCAGACATTTTTTTAATTATTATTATTGTTATAAAGCCACAATTTCTTCGATGCAACGGAGGTTTCTTATAAAGTGTAGAATGCCAGCTGCATGATTTGGCCATTTTTAGGTTGCAGCTGCCGGGCTGTTAAGGGCGCTAATTCTGAGAGATGCCATTAGAGGCCTGGAGGAGCATTCGGAGGATTCATCCATCTGAAGAACAACACAGGACAGCTTTCATTTGACAGGTATACATGATTTAAAATGGTCGTGTGCTAACATGCATGGAAACTAGTTTTAAAAATACACTTTTTGTAACCTGAAAAATCCTGAAACTTGACATGCACGTCCATGCATGAATTCGCACCAAAAGGTTGAGATGCAAAATTACTTTTGAACACTTCATTTGAAAATACTAACAAAATTTATTTGTATTTACACTAGAAGACAAAAATCCAGAATGCACATACAAGTGAAATTTATTATTTCTGTATGGAATTTTTCAAAATGAGTTTACAACCAATATTTTGCATGTGTAGATATACAGATGCACTGCATTAATGTCAAGTTTCAGTTTTTTTTTAAAAAAAAGTTATAAAAGTATATTTTTTAACCAGTTTTTATGTTTCCACCTAATAGGTAGTTTTCACCATATATTTTCTCTTGTACCTGGCGTACTCCCTCCATTTTAGATTATTGAACACTTTTTATACAATTGTAAAACGTTTTCTACGTAGCATTTACTATGCACTTAAATTTACACTATGTCCAAATACATACTAAAATACTACCTAGAAAAGTGTCAAAACGTCTTTTAAGATGGAGTACGTTTGAGTGGTGGTGTGTAGCCCTGTTCAGCGGTTCATCAAAATTCTTTTAAGTTATTTGTTTAAGTCAAAATTCTGAGTTATTTGTATAGAAAATGCAGAAACATGTACAATGGTTTTATATGACAAGAATATTGCCAAAATGTCAACCTTGTATTTGGGGCCAACGGCCATATGTAATAGTTTATGAACAATGCATATTTCCAGCTGCCAATATGCCGAAACATTAAGGTAAATGGTATGATCATTCAGGAGAATGCTGACATCTTAATCACATGTGCAAGCTCATACAACACGCAGTAGTTCTAACTTCTCTCTAAGTCAGAAGCTTCCATTCTAAAAACTCGGGAACCCTCAACTAAAGGCCAAATAACCAGGACTAAAGCAAAAGGAAATAATAAGGCTCCAGAGGCAGCAACTGCGCTTCAATCCGGCATTGTCCGTTGATGAGTTGCACAAGATGTTCAACTAGCCCATCCTGCGATGAAGATGTACACATCATCAGCCAAATGGTAGTTCTAAGGAACATTCATATCACACTTACCGCCCTGACTATGAAGGCTAAAGCAAAAAAAGAAATATGCAGATTCACTCGCAGCTACATGAAGTCCACATTTCAATTTACTACAGTCTTCATTTGCACAATGGGACAAATAACAAAGCTGAAGTAAAAAACATATTGCTTGACTCGATATGCATTGTTGACGAAATTTCAGATAAATTTTACTCAAACAAGGGGCCAAAGATCAGAGAAGTAAAGTATTTCTCCACTGTCTTCAATGAAGAACAGCAACTGCAGTGAATGAGGCAGAGGATATAGCTTCCCTAAAAAAACATGTTCAGCCTCAACCATCTTTCCTGTAATGAAGAAGAGGATCTTCGTAATCTATATTGGAAAAGTGGCTATAAATCAAACTAAATTGGATCGTGTCCTTCGAAAATAATAATTCACCAATGATTTCATAGCACAAGCAAAATAGCAAGGGAAGAAAATAGTGCATGGACAAATAACTTCATAGAACAAATTGTTGAATGGTTGCAAGGGAGGTGCATACTTCCTTTTCCTGTTGCCCATAGCATTTCTCATGTCATTCTTCGGCATATTAGTGCCTGGAGTTCCCACAAACTGCATAGGAGACATTGCAGATGCACCACCTGCTACCACAGGTGGCATAGACGACGTTGGTCCAGGAACAGGCGGAGCTACAGGTGTTGGCACTGACGCTGGTAGGGGCAATGTAGCAGGTGCTTGTGAAGGTGCAGGTGCAGGAGTTGGTTCAGGAGGAGGGCGTGGTAGGATGTGCTTCAGTCTGTTATTCCTGTAGTTTTTCCAGAAGAAATACTGCTGCCTATGAGCAAGCTCCTGTCAAACAATTAGTTGGTAGGTGTTAATCTCATACTAGTCTTAATTAATTAAAATAATACAGTGAAAAGTAAAATTATGAACATTTATAAACCATGCAAAAGCTCTTTCCTTCACCAGTTCCTACACAAATAAATATATCAACCATACTCTACACCTGTGTTGCATGGATACATGGCTGAGGAAGGGGAATAGGTAAATGTCCTAATGTTTCATATGAAATGTCTACTGGCATCAGGAAGGAAATTAAAAGGTGCAAGGAACTGGTGGAAAGGTCCAATCCATATCTTCGAGAAGCCTTTGCCTTTGCTTGCAGCCGCATCATGCAAGATTATATAATTCCTGGGTACAATAGAGTTAGGGAGGGAGCGACTCCTGAAGCAAGAAAGGAGGCACATAGAGACTCTACTGGAGAGCACGAACAGCACATGGGCAGAGAAGGGAGTCACAATCTCGTTGCTGTTTTTGAGAAGGCACCTATGTTCTTGAGGGCTGATAATTGTCAAGGTAAGTACAAATCAAAAGAATACATTGCTGATAATCCACTTCATTGTTTGGCGCATTCCCTTAATCCAACGTACCAATAAAAACTGAACTTGCCTCGTTAGATTTTTCTTCATTCATTTCATTAAAATTATAATGCCAAATTGTCGGTTGCAGATATTACAGCAAAAGGTGGCTTGAAGAAGGTGTTGGCCATGCCCGTGAACCACCCCACAAGGATAAAGGGGTATTAAAAATGAGGATGAATTGTTCTTTAGCATGCCAGAAGAATTGGCTAAAGTAAAAGAAGAGTACTCAAGGTTCTCTAGTTGTTCAGAAGAATTTAATGATCCTGACTCAATCTATGATAGATGTGCTGTTTCCCCTATGACTTGGTGGACAAATCATGGATAATCTATTCCCTTATTGATGAATTTGGCCACCAAATTGCTTAGCCAACCAGCCTCATCTTCTTGCTGTGAAAGAAATTGGAGCACCTATAGCTTTATCCATAGTGTCGAGAAATGACTTAACTCCAGAGTGTGCTGAAGACTTAGTCTTTGAATCTGAGTGCATCTGTCAAGAACTGCTGCATACAAGACAGGAGAGGAAGGATGTGGGATGTGGGAGGAGATTCTTTTGATTCGCTTGGTCATATTGGCATTCTTGAAGTGGCTGACCTCTCCCTTGACGAGCCTAAATTGCAAGCTGTGTCTTTTGGTTTGGGTGATCTGCAGCTTGATGTTGTGGATGAGAATGAAACAAACGAGACAAATGAGGAATAGGAACTTGATGCGAGCCTGAATTGCAAACCTGAATGCCTTTTACTAATTTCTTAAATTTGAGACTACTATATTTGAGAATTTGAGACCTGCTGTGTTGTAATAAGAACTTAAGTAGTTAAGTAGATTGCAACATTTCATTGTTAATTTGTTATTAGTTTTAATATGTGTTATTATCCTTTTATTTTAAAATAGTAAAATGTTTCATTCTTGTTGGGTTTCAACTTTAGCCTACCCCAACTTGCTTGGGACTGAAAGGCTTTGTTGTTTGTTGTAGTAGTAGTAAAATGTATCTATGAATCAGATTTTTTTAGGAAATTGCCACATCCTTCCGATACCAATACATATATCCGTATCCGTGCTACCTAGTTCTACACAAGTACTAATATCAAGTTTGTGCAATTTTCTATTTTTCGATAGGTTCTAGCAAGCAAGTCAAAATAATAAGGCCCAACAGAGCAACTTCAGCTAGGTTTTGAAAGGAGGGATGACGCTACAAGATGGTAAACAAAAGCTAAAAAGTGGTGCTCAAGTGTGAATGTTTGATTCTAGGCCAAAAAGATTACCTTGTTTGTTGGATGTGCCATTGCATTTCGGAAATTGGCATTTTGGAGGAGCTCAAGAAAGAAAAGGCAGTGTGGATACCTGCATCATCAGCAGAAACAATGAGCAAACCATTTCCTCAGTTGCAGACAAAACAACTGGATATAGTATCACTCACATTATGTGTTTGATATACTCTGGTCGCTGCCAGTATTTTAGGTACTTGAGGTACCCGATAAATGCCTCATCCTCAAAATATCTATTCTGCGCTAGATCTGTTCAGGAAAAGAAAGAACATTCAAATCTTCCATGCAGTACTAAACATGATGTGCATTGGACAAGAAAGTTCAAGTAAAGAACAACGAGCTATGAGGCGCACAAAATGATGAAATTCAAGCAATACTACGAACAATATCATAGCCTTAGCTTAGCAATCATACCCTACTGATAAGAAATCGCTCATGAGGCCCATGCAGATAGGACCAGTTTGAATAGAGGGAAAAGGGATTTAGGCTAGTGCTATAAAAATTCCAAGCAATCATCGCTCCCTTCTCATTTCTCAAGCAGGAACTTACTGACAAACACATTACTACGAAATCTTTCAGTTGCAATGAATTGCTAGTTACTAGCAGTACAACCACTATCAAAATTGGTCACGAACCGATGCAGCAACACGTTCCTTAGATTTTTTCGCGAGCGTGTCAACTTGACACGTGATTCATTAAGCAGAAACAACACGTTCCTTAGATGCGTGCAACATCAGATTGCTAAACCTAAGCAGGTGAGATGAAACAAAAGAATGGTGACAGTACAGTACAGTGGATGTAGGTAGGGTTGGCGAGGCACTGCACGAACTCCAACTCGAGTAGGAACCGCTGACTCCCATTGTCGGGGTCCTTGTACGGCGGCGGCTTCCCGCCCGCGCCAGGGTTGGACTCGGCGTCAGCCATCGGGGTTCGACCGGTTGAACCCGGGGGGCGGATCTGGTAAAGGGACAAGGGTGTTACATGTACATCCAATAATTTTTGCAAAAAGTTCGAAGTTAGTAGGCATCGAATAGTGAAATAGCTTGAGGTTAGAGTTTGAGAACTCGGTTTCGCACAGCAGAGAGGGAAGAGAAGGGGGGTGGGAATACCTGATGGGCGCTCTTCGCCGGCGGCGGCGGCGGTAGCCCACCCAGTCGTCGCAGAGACAAGAGATAGAGCGCGCGCGCAGGGGTGAAGCTGACGGATGCAGCGGCGGCGGCAGGTGCCGCAACCAGGATAGGATCTACTGTAGGAAAGAGGGAGGATTTCTGGACTGAGGCACTGTCGGCGGTGTGAGCCAGGCGGCGGCGAACGGAACCGAGGGAGACGGGAACGAGGACCGTAGACGATTGGGCTTGGGTCTAGGGTGGGGAATTTTTTTTATTTTTAATCTTTTTTTTCTAATAACACACTTATTTTTTACTTTTATAATTCTTAAACTTTTTATTCGCGCGTTGCGCGGTAATACTGGTTTGTCGTGCCATCAAAATAACGTGACAAGACTCTTATCTTATCTTATACTCAATCCATTTCAAATTATAAGACGTTTGACTTTTTTGACAACAAATTTAACCACTCGTCTTATTCAAAAAATTGTAAAAAATATCATTTCTTTTGTCGTGACTTGGTTTATTAATAAAAGTTCTTCAAAAATGACTTAAGTTGAACTATATTTATATAATTTTTTTAAATAAGACGAGTGGTCAAATTTGAGGTAAAAAAGTCAAACGTCTTATAATTTGAGATGGAGGGAGTATTTGAATTATTCCATTTAGTAAAATTTTAGCAGTATATTAATTGCATATTAGGGCTTATTACCTTATGGAAACACTTTTTTCTTATAAGTGGCCAAATAAAAACACATTTTATAAGAGAAAATGTAGTTTTTAGTTTTTTATTTTGAAATCATCAAGATGTTAGAAAAATAATATTTCAGCAACGCATGAACCATGAATCAGGGTTTATCATCTTAGAAAAACCATCTCTCTCTTGTATGATGTCAAATGAAAATACATTTTATTTAAAGAAATTTAGCTCTCAATGATTATAACTAAGCTTGAATGTGGTTATTCGAGGTTGTTAAGATGCTCTAAAAATTAATTAATATATAAAGTTCAGCAACATATTAACTACTCTCTCCGTCCCAAATTATAAGTCATTCCAAGAATCTTGAAGAGTCAAAGTTTTTCAAGTTTGATCAAATTTATATAACAAAATAATAATATTTTTTGTACCAACCAAGTATCATTAGATTCTTTGTTAGTTATATTTTTATAGTATAACTATTTTATGACATAAATCTTTATATTTCTTTCTATATTTTTGGTCAAACTTGAAAATGCTTTAACTCTCTAAGATTCTTGGAATGACTTATAATTTGGAGCGGAGGGAGTATGTATCATTAGGCCTCATTTGGTTCCCCTTCTGAATGTTAGCCAACTAAATTTTAGACACTTTAGTAGCTAAACTTCCAAACACACTGTCTCCACTAGTCACTTAAGAGTAGATAAAATAATTTTAGCTAGCAAAAATTTAGCAAGGAGAAGCAACCAGAGCCTAAGAGCATCTCCAAGAGATTAGCTAAATCATTTTCTAAAGGTAAATTTAGCTATTGTTGAAGAAAAAACGTTTCCAACAGACTCTGTAAACGACTTTTCAAATTTAGTAGCTCTCCATCCCACCTTATTCGCTCGCTACTTTTGGATAGCCTACCTCAGTAGCCATCCTTTTACAAAGTTTGTTGAAATACTCTAATATTTTTTGTCAAACCTATTTTAGAGAGTACTTAAATCAGTAAATTTGACTAGTGTTTTTGGCTAATCTCTTGGAGATGCTCTAAGGCTTGCTATTTTAGAAAAAACTATACCTTTCTTGTACGTGTCAAAAATGATATATTTTACATGAAAATCGTAGCACTCGAGGAGATCTACAACTTTCTAATTTTTATTTTTCATTTGAGATCGTTAAGATGCTCCAAAAAGTATAAAATTCTAGCACATTGATCACATATCAGGATTTTCCATATTAGAAAAATCACACCTTTCTTATATGGCGTCACGTAAAGTTATAGTTTTGGATGAGATTTACATCTTCCTATTTTTTAGATTTTTAATATAAGGTTGCGAAGATGCTTACTCAAATTTTAAAAATTAAATTGAGAATGTTGTAGATCTCAGCAAAAACTACAGCTTTTATATAATAATTATCTTTATACAACGTCATAGAAGAAAAATATATCTTTCTGATGGCAAGCGATGGTATGTGATTAATATACTGTTGAAATGGTACTTTTTGAAGCATTTTAATGACTTCAAATGAAAGTTTACACAAAAAACGACCTCAAATGAAAAAAACTAAAAACTTGTAGATCTCATTTATTGTTATAATTTTTATATAAAAAGTATCTTTTTGACAGCATATAAGAAATATATAATTTCTCTAAGGTTTCAAGTCCTGACGTATGTTACTAAAACTTTATGTTATTTTTTTCGAGTATCTTAACAACCTTAAATGGAAAAAATTCAAAACAAATAGGTTTCATCGAAATCTATAAATTTTATATGAAAAACTTCTTTTCTTAAACCATATAAGAAAATATAAGAAGTATTTAATTTTTTTATGGTGACATCTTGACAACATTAAATGAAAAAACAGAAAACTAAAAGTTTGTAGATTTATCTTTTCTAAGCTGATAAGCCTCGATATATGATTAATATGTTAGTGAAGCTTTATATTGTTTTTTGAACATCATATAATAACCTTAAATGAAAAAAATCGCAATTTCAAAAAGTTGTAGATTTCTCTAAAAACTATAGCTTTATAAAAAATCATCTTCATCCGACGTCATATAGATAAGATATGATTTTTAAATGTAGAGCCTTGCCATGTCATTCCAGGTGACACAACAAAGCAGAAAACCGAAGTAGAGTCGAAGGTTATTATCGAAAAATATACCATGCAAAAGCAAAAATTGTTTCTAAAAATATAGTTTAAAGTTTCACCAGTTTGGGTTAGTGTCATATTTTTTTTTCTTTTACACCAGAAAGACCTTTTTCACGATTTTTGGATAAAGGAAAATAATCTGGCCTCTACATTATTCACGCATGAATGTATGTTGCCGATACAACCAAATAATACCGAGGCTACGGAGAACAAAAATTCAATAGAGTTCATATGGGAAAGAAAACTAAATAAGCTTTGCTTAATCTCCATCCAAAAACTAAAAATCTCTGTAACAGTGGCTTCTAATTTTTTAGATCCCATCTTCAAAACGTCTCTCTCCTCCTCTTTAATAAATTTGTTCCCACTATAACGAGCAACTCCAGCAGACCCCTACTTAAGTCCCAATAGCTAAATGACCCCATATTTGGTTGGACACCCATATTTCTCCTCCAGACTCCATTTTTGTTGGCCCAATCAAACAGGCCCCATCCTCCATATCGCGTGTCCTAGCCCAGCGCGCACTCCCTCTCTCTCTCTCTCTCTCTCTCTCTCTCTCTCTCTCTCTCTCTCTCTCTCTCTCTCTCTCTCTCTCTCTTCCCCTGCACATGCATGACAACCTACGGTCACCGATTCAATCCTCCAATTGTGTCCTTGTCCAAAGAAAGAAAAAAGAGATTATAAAGGACAATGACGAGTAGGTCCATTCTGTCATTCTCAGACAGAATAGGTTTGGAGGCCCAAATTTGGATGATGCTGTTGGAGTTGAAACAAAAAAAAAATGAGCCCTAAAATATAGTGGGATCACCCAAATCAAAAGTAGAGGCTTTGTTTTTGGAGCTACAGTCAAAACTGCTCTTAGCGGCCTTTATAATCCAAGCCAAACAAAATGTTATTTTGATATATACCATGTGACCATATTCTAATCTTAATTCAGATAGATTTCTAATGCATCTAAGGGTCTATTTGGATTCTCTAGTCTAAAAGTTTAGTGCCTAAAGTTAAGAACTAAAAACTTTAGATCATGTTAGCTCACTTTTATGGTGTGAAGTTTTATGAGATAGTCTAAACTTTAGATAATATTTTAGACCTCCTAGGTGAAGCCTCAAGAGCTACAATTAATGTAAATTTTTAGACAATAAGGTCCAAACAGACCAAAGCGGTTGTATCCTTTTCAATTTATTGTAAATGAAGACACATATCTGTTATGTTTGAATAGTAGCAACTTCGTCGACATTCAGGGCTCACATAATAGGTGTTTAGTTCGGTCCAAAACCAAAAACTTTTCAAAATTTCTCGTCACATCGAATCTTATACCACATGCATAGAGCATTAAATATAGTCAAAACCAGCATAGTTAGTTCATAATTGAACAATAATCACCAAATAAAAACGAAAGTGCTACTTTACTTAAAACCAAAAAATTTTAGGAACTAATCAAGGCCTAGTCAAAAAGTAAATGTGATTATTTACAAACATTGTCTCTACATTTTGCATGGCTTCAAAACCAAAGATCGCACACACTTTTGCCAAAATTTTGCCACCGTTGCTAACCAATCGATGTGTAACGATGAGAAGTGCCATCACACTCTCTGAAAAGACTCAGGCCCTGGCACTGGCAGGACCGCAGGAAAGGCACTGAGCAAAGATGATGGTCGTGGGAGAATAACAACCCTTTATTTTTTTTTTTGCCTTTGTAATAAAATGTCCCCGCCGTCTCTCACGTAGTACGTAGTTTCGGTGTGGCTTTGTTTTAAAAGGGAACCAAATCTACCAATGAGTCTTTTTAAAAAGAAGAAAAATACTGTCAGCAAAACTGAGATTCTCCAGTTCGATCTTTTACAGGCTTCCAGCAACGAAAATGAAAAAGACTTGGTTGTCAGTGTTAACCACCACCAGGATAGCAGGCGTGTGGACGTACAAGATGCCGAACAGTCGCTGTCGCGCGACGTGTCCCGCGCCGGGCGGTCCGCCTCGCCTTGCCTGCCGCTAATCCAATTCCTACGCGCGCTCCTGCTCCTGCGTACAACCAGAGAGGCTATAATCTCCTCCACTCCCTCCCCTGTAGGCTGCAGCCCGTTCCACTCCTATCCATCCGTGCTCCAGCTCCACCATGGGCCTCTCAACGGCTTACTCCCCGGTCGGATCGCACCTCGCGCCGGCGCCTCTCGGGCACCGTCGCTCCGCCCAGCTCCACCGCCCGCGCCGGGCCCTGCTCGCCACCGTCCGATGCTCCGTCGACGCCGCCAAGTGAGTAGTAGTATACTACCCGGACGTGGACATGAATGCGTGCCATTTATCAACTACTAGGCTGACTAGCCCCCTATACGTTGATGCAGGCAGGTGCAGGATGGCGTGGCGACGGCGGAGGCGCCGGCGACGCGGAAGGACTGCTTCGGGGTCTTCTGCACCACCTACGACCTCAAGGCGGTGAGTCCCTCCCTTCGCCTCAGGCGGTGGTGGTCCTCCCCGGTCCCGGCCGGCCTCCCCGTGTGTGTTCGCTGAAATGCTCCATCGGCTTTTGCCTTTTGCTTCAAACTCAAAGTAGAATCCCTTTTCCACCTAAAGCTAGCAACGTTGCTTTTCTCCAAAAGAGAAAAAAAAGAAAAAGCTAGCAGCGTCGTTGGTGTCATGGTGTGGACCGTTGGAGGTGTGGTGTGGATATATGCTACGATACTGTGGATAGCTTGCACTCATATCAACAGCTTGCGTTATGCCTCTATAAATAAAAATAAATATCATACAGACCACCAAACCAAAGCGCAGGGTGGAGTGCCAGCGTCATGGAGAGCGCTGCACTGCACGCCACTGCTGCTTGACTTAATTTGGTTTCTAATTAACTTGCTGCTTGTATATATCGTCATATAGTAGTACAGTACTAACAATCTGTCATCCTATGCCATTGAATGGATTGGGAGTTGGGACACACAGGAAGACAAGACCAAGTCGTGGAAGAAGCTAGTGAACATTGCTGTGTCAGGCGCGGCTGGGATGATATCGAACCACCTGCTGTTCAAAGTAACTAAATCGTTTACTGACTCTACTTGTTTCCTATCTTGAGTTGCAGTATTGTAATGCTGACCATTCATTTTATTAACACAAAAAAAATTCAGCTTGCCTCTGGTGAGGTTTTCGGACAAGACCAACCAATAGCACTGAAGTTACTTGGTTCAGAGAGATCGTTTCAAGCTCTCGAAGGTGAATGACTGACTGCCTCTTCTTCTTTCTGCCTTGCTATCTGAGAAGAAGAATCAATTCATATTTTCCACTCACTCTGTTCCAAAAGCTAAAATGCCTTATATATAATTTGGAACAGGGGGAGTACATACGTATAGCTTTAGTTTCAAGCTGCCCTTACAGCTTCCAGTGTTGTACTCTCTGATATCAATGGATTACTGTGACAGTGAATATTTATCACTTCTTCCTCATGTGCTCTCAAAAACTGCAACTGTAGGTGTTGCTATGGAACTGGAGGACTCGCTATATCCATTGCTGAGGGAAGTCAGCATTGGTATAGATCCTTATGAGGTCTTTGAAGATGTAGATTGGGCCCTTCTTATTGGTGCTAAGCCCCGAGGTCCTGGCATGGAGCGAGCTGCGTTACTGGATATCAATGGTCAAATCTTTGCTGATCAGGTTTCTTTTGCACTCTGTTCCTCCTTTCTTCTCAAGTACTATGTCACCAAATTGTAAGAAGTCCTCTCAGGAAAGGTGCCAAGAAGCATTTCTGAAACTTCAACCTCAAATTTTAAGGATTCCTAAGCATTAGAACCTGCAAATTGCCAAAACCAGAAACCAAGTACAAATTTGAGTAAAGCACAAACGAAGTATAAATTTGAGTAAAGCCCACAAATAAACGACAGAGTAACTGTATTCTTGTTATAATCTGAATTTTTTTAAATTGTGTCAGGGGAAAGCACTTAATGCCGTGGCCTCGAAGAACGTGAAAGTCTTAGTTGTTGGAAATCCCTGTAACACTAAGTACGGACACTTGATTGTTTCACCAAGTATTAACGATTTTATGTCATCACCATGTCTTAGTTGTGGCTTGCCCTTGATGCAGTGCGTTAATTTGCTTGAAAAATGCTCCAGACATACCAGCAAAAAATTTTCATGCACTGACGAGGTTGGATGAAAATAGAGCAAAGTGCCAGGTGACTGACGTTGAACCTTTATTATGTCTCGTCCTTCCATTCCAAACAGGAAAACAGATTAAGAAATCACACACAATCTCCTTTTGTAGCTAGCACTCAAAGCAGGTGTATTTTATGACAAAGTATCAAACGTGACTATTTGGGGGAACCATTCGACAACTCAGGTGAAGTTTTGATTATAAATTAAATGAGCAGACTATTTTGCAGACACATTTCTTCGCTGATGGTTGGCACTAACTTCTCTGTGTAGGTTCCTGATTTCTTGAATGCCAAAATTGATGGAAGACCAGTGAAAGAAGTCATTAAGGATACCAAGTGGTTAGAAGAAGAGTTCACCATTACGGTTCAAAAGGTATGACAATCCATTTGGAGTTGTCTGTTACTCGATAAATTAAATCAAGGTTGTACCATAATTCGTTTCATTCTTATATCTAAACAGCGTGGAGGTGCGCTCATCCAAAAATGGGGCAGATCTTCAGCTGCATCAACCGCTGTATCAATAGCGGATGCTATTAAATCCCTGGTAACTCCTACCCCAGAAGGCGACTGGTTCTCCACAGGGGTAAGTTTTGATGCCTTTGAATTGATCACAGCTTTATTTCGGCATTCCTCTAATGGAAAAAAGTAATAAAAAAAACACAGGTTTATACGACTGGAAATCCTTATGGCATAGCAGAGGATATCGTGTTCAGCATGCCATGCAGATCGAAGGTATGATCTACTAATCAAATTGTCCTCATTATTTTTGTCCTAAGATAAGGTACCACTCCAATGATCGTAAAATTCTTCCAACAGGGTGATGGTGATTACGAACTAGCTACTGATGTGTCAATGGACGATTTTCTCTGGGAACGGATTAAAAAGGTAAGGGCTATAGGAACTGCCATCACTGATATGCTGAGAATATAAGCAGCATAGAGATTTTACCCTAACAGTTGGCCCTGTAATATTTTCAGAGTGAAGCTGAATTGCTTGCTGAGAAGAAATGCGTTGCCCATCTTACTGGAGAGGTATGTCACAGTGACGTATTTTATTTAGCTTAAAAAGAGAGAAACCGTGCCGGAAAGGATTGGCTTAGCTTTTTCTGTTTGTGCAATGCAGGGGAATGCATATTGTGATGTTCCGGAGGATACCATGCTACCGGGAGAAGTGTAGTTTAGTTACAGAGAAGCAATAGCAGGGGAATGCATTTGTCTATACTATAGCTGAGACTCGAGAGAAACAGCTGCTTGCAAGATGCAGCAACTACTTTTACTTATATATATATATTGTTTATATTCTGTACCCGCTCAGAGCGTTGTGTGCACACGCTGTGTGATTCCGGGACCGTCTTTACGATCGTTTTGCTTTTTTGGGCCATACCGCTTCGCTCCCGTGTTGCGCTTCCATTATTGAGTTATTACAACTCTGTTTTATAGTATTTATTACTGCCGAGATTTTGTGTAGATATTACAATCTTGTGTTTGGTTGTGTCTCTGCTCATACGCAAGTGCTGCAACTCTGTTTTTTATTCACATTTAGTTACAACTGTGTTATTTTGTAGTAACGACGTGTTATATGTGCTGTTACAATCGTATTGTAACTCTATTTCTTTTTCCTCATTTCTCCTTTTTAACTGTACTTATTTAACAGAATTAGTCGAATTTTTTCAGTCACAGAATAATATTTTTTTCTCACAACAAATCAACATCAACTAGTGTCGTCGAATCTCTACCTCGTGGAGCCATGACCGTTGTCTCGTGGGCAATCCCAAGTGAGCCCTATATGAGGCAGTTCTTTCGCTAATCATTTTTAAAACATATACCACAAGACCCATACACCGATTATGTTTGAAACTTTCAATGCTAGCAACTTCATCGACATACAGGGCTCACACGTTAGTAAAAAAATGTGAATTAAGCACTGTCTCTGCATTTTGCATGGCTTCAAACAAAAGATCTCGCACTTTGACTACATTTCGCCACTGCTGCTAAGGCCTTGTTTACTTACACTCTAGGACCCAACATTTTCCAAGATGTCTTATCACATCGAATCTTTAGATAAATATATGGAGTATTAAATATAGACGAAAAAAACTAATTGCACAATTTGATCGGAATTGATGAGACGAATCTTTTGAGACTAGTTAGTCTATGATTGGACAATAATTACTACAAACAAACGAAAGTACTATAGTGTCGTGAAAATTTTATCTTCACGAACTAAACGTGCGGCCTAAACGAACAGTACGTGGGTTCTTGGTAACGATGAGAAGTTGTACCATCACACTCTTTTGAAAAGACGAGGATGCCAACTTTGTGACTCAATACACCTAGCGAAGATTGTTGTGGGAGAATATAACCTTTTTTTTGGTTGCCTTCGTTTTGGTGTGCCTTTCTCTGGGAACCAAATCTGTCAATGAGTCTTTTAAAAATAAAAAAAATGCTACCTGTAAAAACTGTTATTCTCCAATTATTTTTAAAATGATTTTTTTTCTCTGAAACTCCTTTTTAAAATGACTTTGTACTTGTCACTGTTCTCCTCAGACTGAGGAACCGCCAGGATAGCAGACGTGTGGACGTACAAGCTGCCCAACAACCGCCGTCCTGCCACGTGTCACGCGGCGGGCGGTCCGCCTTGCCTTTGCCGCCAAATCCAATCCAATTCCTTCGCACGCTACTGCGTAGCTATGTTACACGGATACTCTAAAGAAGGTGACGTATCCGTATCCGATACTCGTCGGATACGCGGATACAGATACTCGGATACACTATTTTAGTAGGTTTTTTTTTGAGAAAGTGCATATCCGCGTATCCAATACGTAAATCCAATCCAATTCCTTCGCGCGCTACTGCGTAGCTATGTTACACGGATACTCCAAAGAAGGTGACGTATCCGTATCCGATACTCGTCGGATACGCAGATACGGATACTCGGATACACTATTTTAATAGGTTTTCTTTTGAGAAAATGCGTATCCGCGTATCCAATACGTATTGTATCGAATACTCGTATCTGTACTCGTCTAACGTAGCTGCGTAGTGCAAGCAAGTGCAACTCCTCCTATCCATCCGGCACGCCCAGCATCCATCCACTCCTCTGCTCCAGCTCCAGCTCCTCCTCCATGGGCCTTTCAACAGCTTACTCCCCGGCCGGGTCGGGCCTTGTGCCGGCCCCTCTCGGCGCCGGCGCCGCGCGCCGTCGCTCCGTCCAGGTCCGCCGCCCGCGCCTCGCCACCGTCCGATGCTCCGTCGTCGACGCCGCCAAGTGAGTAGTAGTACATACCGTGTTTCAGCTCACGCCTAGCTATAACCCCCGATGTGTGTGTGTGGACACATGAATGAATGCGTGCCAGCAGCTTGATCGGCTGACTAGCCGTGTACGTCTGATGAGAACCCCAGCAGGCAGGTGCAGGACGGCGTGGCGACGGCGGTCGCGGCGGAGGCGCCGGCGTCGCGGAACGAGTGCTTCGGGGTCTTCTGCAACATCTACGACCTCAAGGCGGTGAGTCCGTCAGCCTCACATCACATGGTCCTCCGATCCCCCAGTCAGTCCCTCCCCGTGTTCGTTGAAATGCTCCATCGGCTTGGCTTCTTCTGCTGCCTCTCTGGTTTGCTCTAGCTTCGCCACTAGCTACGGTACTGGATAGCGAGCACACATATAAACTTCGTACAGATCACCAAACGAAAGCGCAGGGTGGAATGCCAGCGTCATTGATAGCTGTGCGCTGTGCTGCACGCACCTCTAGCTGCGTGATCAAGCGCTTTCATTGCCAGACAGCAAGTGAGCAAAGATGGTGTTTGACGTCTAACGCCTCCTGAATTGACATGCATGCCATTTCTTGACTTAATTTGGTTTTTATGCTGCTTGTATCATCACATAATACAGTACTAACAACCTGTCATCCACGCCGTTGAATGGATTGGGACACAGGAAGACAAGACCAAGTCGTGGAAGAAGCTAGTGAACATTGCTGTGTCAGGCGCGGCTGGGATGATTTCAAATCACCTGCTGTTCAAAGTAACAAATCTTTTACTGACTCTGCATATTTTCTACCTACCAGAGAGGCAGTATTGTATTGTTGACAATTCGGTTTAACCCAAAAAAAATTCAGCTCGCCTCCGGTGAGGTTTTTGGACAAGACCAACCAATAGCACTTAAGTTACTTGGCTCAGAAAGATCGTTTCAAGCTCTAGAAGGTGAAAGATTTCTTCTTTCTGCCTTAGTACTATTTGAGAAGAAGATTCAATTCATATTTGCTAGTACATAGTTTAAGCTCCAAACTACCCCTACAATCAATGTATTACTTTGACAGTGAATATGTATCACTTGTTCCTCATGTGCTCTCAAAAACTGCACTGCAGGCGTAGCTATGGAACTGGAGGACTCGCTGTATCCACTGCTGAGGGAAGTCAGCATTGGTATAGATCCTTACGAGGTCTTTCAAGATGTAGATTGGGCCCTTCTTATTGGTGCTAAGCCCCGAGGTCCCGGCATGGAGCGAGCTGCGTTACTGGATATCAATGGCCAAATCTTTGCTGACCAGGTTTCTTTTCCACTCTGTTCGTCGTTTCTTCTAAAATACTATGACATGAAATTGTAAAAAACCCTCTCAGGAAGGGTGCCAATAGGCATTTCTGAAACTTCAGTATTTGACCCTCAATTTAAGAAGGATTCCTTAGCATAGAACCTGCAAACTGCTGAAACCAGAAGCCTCGTATAAATTTCAGTACAGCGCGCATAAACCAGAAACCAAGTATAAATTTGTTCACAGTGTGCAAAAAACAACAGAGTAACTGTATTTTTGTTATGGATCTGAAATTTTGAATTGTGTTCAGGGGAAAGCACTTAATGCCGTGGCCTCGCGGAACGTGAAAGTCTTAGTTGTTGGAAATCCCTGTAACACTAAGTACGGATATTTATATGTTTTGCTGCTTACTAACGATTTATGCCATCGACTTGTCTTAGTTTTGGGTTGCACTTGATGCAGTGCATTGATTTGCTTGAAAAATACTCCAAACATACCAGCAAAAAATTTTCATGCACTGACGAGGTTGGACGAAAATAGAGCAAAGTGCCAGGTGACTGACGTTGAACCTTTATTATGTCTCGTCTTTCCATTCCCAACAGGAAAACAGATCAAGCAATCACACACAATCTCCTTTTGTAGATAGCACTCAAAGCAGGTGTATTTTATGACAAAGTATCAAACGTGACTATTTGGGGGAACCATTCGACAACTCAGGTGAAGATTAGATTATTATAAACTAGATGAGCAGACTATTTTTGGGATACATTTCTTCGCTGATTGTTGGCACTAACTTCCCTGTGTAGGTTCCTGATTTCTTGAATGCCAAAATTGATGGGAGACCAGTGAAAGAAATCATTCAGGATACCAAGTGGTTAGAAGAAGAGTTCACCATGACAGTTCAAAAGGTGTGTGCCTCTCCCTGTTTGCAGTACGTTTGGAGGTTTCTGTTACTCGAGAAATTAAGTCAAGGTTGTACCATAATTCGTTTCATTCCTATATCTAAACAGCGTGGAGGTGTGCTCATCCAAAAATGGGGCAGATCTTCAGCCGCATCAACGGCTGTTTCGATAGTGGATGCTATTAAATCCCTTGTAACTCCTACCCCAGAAGGCGAGTGGTTCTCTACAGGGGTAAGTTTTGAATCCTTTGAATTGAAATTGGTCACAGCTTTGTTTCAGCATTCCTCTAATGGAAGAAGCAATAAAAAAACACAGGTTTATACGACTGGAAATCCTTATGGCATAGCAGAGGATATCGTGTTCAGCATGCCATGCAGATCGAAGGTACGATCTTACTAATCAAACTGTCCTCATTATTTTCGTTACCACTCTGATGATCATAAAATTCTTCCAACAGGGTGATGGTGATTACGAACTAGCTACTGATGTGTCAATGGACGATTTTCTGTGGGAACGGATTAAAAAGGTAGGGGCTATAGGAACTGCCATCACTGATATGCTGAGAATATAAGCAGCATAGAGATTTTACCCTAACAGTTGACCCTGCAATATTTTCAGAGTGAAGCTGAATTGCTTGCTGAGAAGAAATGCGTTGCCCATCTTACTGGAGAGGTATGCCACAGTGGCGTATTTTAGCTTAACGATGTGTGCGTGTAAAAAGAGAAATAGTGCCGGAAAGTATTGGCTTAGCTTTTTTTTTGTTTGTGCAATGCAGGGGGATGCATTTTGTGATCTTCCGGAAGATACCATGCTACCAGGAGAAAATTAATTTAGTTACAGAAGCAATAGCAGTGGAATGCATTTGTTTATGTTAGTACAGTTCCTGGCGAAAACACAGAAACTTTGAGAGAGACAGCTGCTTGCAAGATGCAGCAACTACTTATATATACATATATAATATAAGTCTCATCAACTAAAAATCATTACGAAGTTACTGGCCAACAGGTTGGCACCACACATGAATGACCTAGTATCTACAGCTCAGAACGCCCTCATTAAGAGGAGATACATCCACGATAACTTCATTTACGCGGAGTTGCATAAGAAGCCAACTCTTTTTATAAAGTTGGACATCTCGAAGGTGTTTGACTCTATTGGTTGGAGCTTCCTATTAGAGGTACTTGAGAACTTGGGGTTCAGTACAAAATGGAGAGATTGGAACGCGGTGTTATTAGGCACATCAACTCAAGAGTGTCTTGATCAAGGGACAACCGACGAAGGAGATTCGACATGAACGTGGGCTCAGGCAGGGAGACCCCCTCTCCCCTCTACTTTTCATCTTGGCCATCGACCCACTGCAGTGAAGCATCGAAGCCATTGCAAACAGAGGTATATTGAGCCTAATATTACCAAGAGTGGCAAGCCTTCGGTGTTCACTTTATGCCAATGATGTGGTCTCTTTGCCTCCCCTTGTAATCTGGACATCGACCATCTGCATAGGATCCTTAATTTTTTCGTAGATTGCTTGGATCTCAGAATCAACATCTTCAAAACAGAAATTTTTACCCCATCAGCTTGGACAACAGCACAGTCGTGCAATTACTTCAAAATTTTCCCAGAAAATTTGCAACTTCCCCAGCAAATATCTCGGTCTCCCCCTTCATGTCAGAAAACTAAGGAAAATTGATGTGCAACCCTTGCTAGACAAGATTGGTGCAGGATTGCCGGGGTGGAACCTTGGTAAAATAGTGCTATCATCCTAGCCGATCTACCATTTGACTGTGTTTCCAGAACTCAAATGGCTCATAAAAAAGATCGATCATGTGAGGAGAAGCTTCCTTTGGAGAGGTGAAACGCGAGATAAAATTATACGGGGTATACGGTTGACATTCGTTAGTCAACTGGCCCACATCCTGTATCACGAAGATCAAAGGAGGACTGGGGACTCTTGAGTTGGAGAGATTTTGTCACGCCCTGCGCCTTCATTGGCGCAATAAGGAAAGAGCATGGGATAAATTGGAGCTACCGTGTGATCCCCGGGATATGGACCTTTTCGCTGCATCAATAGAGGTAACACTCGGTGATGGTAAGACGTCCGAATTCTGGACGTCATCATGGATGTAAGGCAAGACGCTCAAGAACTTGGCACCATCATTATTTAGAAAAGCCAAGAGGAAGAATATTACGGTTCAGGTGGCAATACAGGAAAATAAATGGATTTCACACATCACTCCGATACAGACGTAGGCCTTGTTTAGATGCACCCAAAATCCCAAAATTTTACAAGATTTTCCATCACATCGAATCTTGTGGCACATGCATGAAACATTAAATATAGATAAAAAAAGATAACTAATTGCACAGTTTACATGTAAATCACGAGACGAATCTTTTAAGCCTAGTTACTCCATGATTGGACAATGTTTGTCAAATAAAAACGAAAGTGCTACAGTGTCAAAATCCAAAAAGTTTTTGGATCTAAACAAGGCCGTAGTTGAAATTCATGAATATGTTCTTATCTGGGCTTTGATTCAACAAATTGAGCTTGAGGATAATAGAGAAGACAACATTATATGGCGTTGGATGGAAGACGGTGAATATACCTCCAAAAGTGTACATCACATCCAATTTAAAGGAACGTTATGCAAGCTCAAGATTATGCCAATCTGGAAAGCCAAGGCTGAACTAAAATGTAGATTTTTTGCATGAACCTTGTTACATAAAAGATCCTTGTGACTAATAACTTGAAGCGCAATTGTCTAAACGACCCCATATGCAAGCTTTGTGGCCACAAGACCAAATGTTGAAGCGAATCAGCAGATCAATAGTGTTGTTCTCTGTACTGGGTGGTGTTCTATCTTTTATTTTCTAGGTGGAGTTCTGAGTTGTTGTTCCCCTAGTGGCTTTGTTAAGTGTTCACTAGTCTTGTGGAGTTCTTGTATAGAGTCGGACTTATGCTCTGTTTAGCACAGCTCAACTTCATTAGTAAAACCATTTTTTTTAGAAAATAGTTTCGAGCAACTTTCTAGATGAAGCTAAGCTATTTTGAAAAAAATGTTTGGTAAAATAGCTTCACCAACTACTTCTTGCATAGAAGAGAGAAATGAGGGAGAGAGATGCAATAAGCTACTTTTTTCAACTTTATCCTAATTTATGTCTTTGTGAGAGGAAAAGAAAAACAACTTCACTTGTTTTAGAAACAAGTGTTTGAGGAAAAAAAGCTCAACCGAACAAGCCTTAGGATCGTTGTCCTAAGTTCGTAACACCGTTTCTTTTTCCTCGTCTAATAAAAATCCGACAAAAGCATTTTGCTGCCCTTCGAAAATCCAGCAAAAGCATTTTGCTGTCCTTCGAAAAAAATATGATGCAAACCTTTTACACTAATAAAGCAACCAAATATGATTGCCGAGCTGCTAACCATGCATCAAGCAGTCATCTAGTATCAATAGCAAGTTAGCAACACTTATATTCATGACGAAAACAAAAGCAAAACAAGCCACAACTTGCATTCATCGGTGGACACATTTGCAGGCTCTATGTGGCGTGCAACACGATGAGCATTCATTTTGACACCAAACACTTAGGCTTTGTTAGTTCTGAAAATTTTTTGGTAGTCTACTGCAGCACTCATTTGACAATTATTGTCCAATCATAGATTAATTAGACTAAAAAAATTCATCTTACGATTTACAAATAAAATGTATAATAGTTTTTATTTTCATCTATATTTAATGTTTCATGCATGTGCCGTAAGATTCGATGTGACAAAGAATCTTGATAGTTTTTTGTTTTTGGGTGAACTAAACAAGGCCTCAAAACACCAACACAACTATACTGCAAAAGCATCATGATTCCCATGGCGGATCTGAAATATATATACAGGATTTTGCACTAACATTGTCCACTACAACCAGAAGCATGGAAAATGGCATCATCAGACACCAATGAGGCAATTCGCATACTATAACTAAATAGCGCTTAATTCATACATACACCATTAGCTCTCGAGCTGCAAAATGGTACTGCTAGTGCTAATCACCCCACAGGTCCATGTCATGCAATGCAATACACTTAAAAGCGCATGAGGCCCCAGTTGAGTCTGCCTCAAAACACAGGATTAACCTAAATGTCTTGAAATTTAACTTAATCCGATACCAGGCTGCTACTTGCCATAGATGCACATGCCCACCTCGTAGCTCACTAAGAGCATTATTGCCGAAACGAAGAAAAGGCAGAAGCCACCACGCAGCACCGCGGTAATGGTGTTGCAGCCACAGTGTATACGGGTATCAGGCTCAAAATCTGCAGAGAAGAGCAGCTCCATGCCTTGATCCTTTTGCAGAGCCCACTTGTCTGCGCCAGAAGGAACAGCTAAACTTCCTATGCGGATCACTTCAGCAGAAACATGGAGTGTGTTGGGGCGCGCTCCAGAAATATGAGCCAAGGATTTGCGGTGGTTAGCTGGGAATTCTCCTGCAAAAGCTGGGGGAGCGGAGATCGAATCCAAAATCTTTACAAATCCCTTTCCGATAGCACTACTCTTAGCCTGACCATCTGTGGAACACAACACAAAAAACTTGTCAACAATGTCCATTTACAGGTGTAAGCTAATGACCAGGAAATTGCATGCTAGCTGTATATAACCCTGCCCCAAGTAAGCAAGATTGAGCTAGATTTCTCTCAAAAAACACAAATCGTCTAATACTTCAATCTTGCTCAATGAGGGTAAGTGAATACATCTAGCATAAAAGAATCTAGTGCAATGGAAATTGCTCCTTTTTCCATCATAGATCAAGATACAGCCGACCTATTGTAATTTTCCATAAGAAGATTACCTGGTAAAACAACACAATTTAACTGACTACCAGCTTCAGGTAACCTAGCAGATGACGGGGCACCAACTACAAAATTAGGTTCTAAAACCTTTTGAGTTGGACTATATGTATACATGGTATTGTTGACCTGTAAAAGTAGAAAATTTTGGGTGATCACCAGTACATATCTATGGTCCGAACAAACACAGCAACTACGTCTCTTGTTTCAAATGATATCATACCTCTTGGGTAAGGACTGGGCCATTAAAAGCGTGGGAACTGTTACCAGCTGGCTGCTGTATGGAGCCCAGAATATCATTAAATAAATTTTCATCCATTGCATCGAAGTATTGCATACCATCGTCCACCATGCCAATGCCAGATAGATTGGTTGCTGCGGAGCCAAGAATTCCATTCTGTCCAAACCCATCATCACACATGGTGGAATCGAAGGGTGCATCATAGAACATCAAAGAATCATCCTCAGGAAGAACTGAATTTGTCATAGAAGAATGCCGGGGGTCAATGATACTTGAGCCGAAATGGGAATCTTGTTGTATTGACTGCAGCAGTTGTTCCAGCTCATCTGGCTGGAAAGTCTGGTCATCAGGGACTGGAGGAATCTCATTGTTAGCTCCATTTACAGCTTCTGCTGAGTCGGGTGTTTTCCATGCCCAACCATCTGAAGGACAGATGGTTGATCCATTGCCCAGAGGGAAATCCACATTTGCAGCATCTGCAAAATCCTTCAGCTCTAGGAACCCATCACTGGGGCTGGAATTCGTAAAAAAATCTCCAGCATTTGCATTTGATATGATACTTCCATTAAGCATTAAGCTATTTTGCTCCCCAGGTTCATACTGAAGAAAATTAGAGCCAAGGTTTGGGTCACTTAAAATGTCCCCAGAATTTCCATCTACATCTTCAGAATGGTTGCTATTATTTGAAGTATCAGAAACTGGCAAACTAGGTGTACCATTTCCATTTTGATCACCCAAACCCTGAAAAAGGGAAGAACAACATAATTAGAATTTAGAGCCATGAATCTACCGATGTGTAAATTTGATACTGGTATCAAAATGAATTTAGTAAACAAAAAAAGATCACCTATAAATCATATTTTACAGAAAAAAAAGAGAGACGCTGCATGGATGAATAGTAAGCTCATTTTTACATTCAAGAAATGTTTTCTTAAAAAAACTTATTTTTAAGGAACTATTCTGTTTGACAATCTGCACTGTAGCATGATGTCCGAGTTCACACCACACAGTTAAAGATGGAAATGCCAACACAGAATCCCAAACCTTTTTAATGTTCAGACATGAATACTATGATATCATGACTCTTGTAGTCGTGATCTCATACAACTTGCTACCTAATCCTGAGAGAAAAAGTAAGGTTTATGCCAAACAACAACAAAAAAGTCAGTGTCCTTGCTACAGAGCATGGGATAGAATTTTGTCAATACACATTATAACAAGGTAGATGCCAAAGCAGAAGGAAATCCAGCAAACCTGATAAATGCAAGGTACACGATTAATCAATATGATGTAAGATGTGACAAGAGTTATGGTCTGTTGACAAGGTACATTCCACAGCTGTGGGCCTCTTTCGACAATGAGCAGAACATGAATCTTATAACGGACTACATGCCATCAACTGTTATCCTAGAAAAGTGCGCTAAGAGAGAATGTGCAGATCACCATCAACTGTTATACTAGAGAAGTGCACTAAGAGAAAAAAAAATCACATTTATACTAGCATATTTTTAACATCCTTTTACTTTCAGAGGCCAGAGGATGTGAGGGCCTTTGGCTGTTGTTCACCGCGGGAAGCCAGAGCTCTTCTTTGCTGCTTGTGATCAGCTAGGCAATGAGGACATGCGGTGGGCACCGTTGGTTTGTGTGTTACCTCTGTGTAATTGGGTTGCAGTGGGTCAGTCGTCAGGGCTATTGTGTTCTGGTTTTGTGGGTTTTTTCTGTGTTTTAAGCTGTGATCTGAAATTTCAGGCTGGTTTCCCTTGTAAACTAGGCCAACTCTATTCTTCTTAATTGAAAGGCAGAGCTCTTGCTATTACATTAAAAAAAAAACTTTAGTCAGACAGCACAAACAACAGATGAAAATTCAGATACTAGACAACCAAAATCCGACTTAACAGCATCTTAAGAACAGGAAAGGTGCCTTTTAAACAATTATTCTAACCCACCTATAGGACCCCAAAAAAACCATTCAACAGGTAAATAACAATATCCATAACTGCGCATTATTTACCGACTAAATATGAACATCAAATTGAATTTTATGTACAGAAACACTGGCAGTTTTTTTTTTAAAAAAAAAAATTCGACAGGTAAATAACAATATCCATAACTGCACATTATTTACCGACTAAATATGAACATCAAATTGAATTTTATGTACAGAAACACTGGCAGTTTTTTTTAAAAAAAAATACCATACAAGTTGACTGGTTGCAACTATACCTGAATGAGATCACTCATCTGAAGATAGCCTCTCTCCAGGGCACCAGGTATCTCCACAGGAGCGCGGGGAACCTCAGGGTCAACAGCAGCATCACCCTCCACTGGAAGCAAACCGACATCTGCGTCTTCCTCCTCCCATTCCTCCTCAACAAAGGGCGCTCCATACTGTGCCCCATTCTGAGGACCTGGGCCAGCTTTCTGGAAGATCCGGCACACCACAAATGAGTCCTGTACGTACAAGTTCAGAAATCAGTGTCAGTACTAAGTACAGTGCATTTGTATGAGTACAATCAGTGGTGTCCAAAGAAGTAAACTTAGCCCTTTGGTTACAAATTCGCATTACAATCAGCACATGTCCATTTTTCACTGGAATCAGGAAAGGATCCATTTTCATTGAGTAATCATCAGGTATGGTCATAACATCAATCTAACTCATTTCCCACCGAACCTATCTATCATGTAGTCAGATACCACGTGGGACGCAATTTTGTTTTCTTATTAACAGAAGAAGATTGCACTAATCAAAAGTATTATGACCAACATATATAGGAAACACACTACAATAGTACAATGAAACACACTACAATAGTACAATTCGATAAATGATGATGAAACGGACTTGTGAAGTGTGTGAGTAACTCGCAAGCAAAGAAGGGGGACGGGGATAGATAGATTGAATGATTGAATACCTGCGGTATCCCCGCAGCGTCGTCGCCCTCGAGGCGGTACTCGTGCATGACCCAGTTGGTGCGCTCGCCCTTGGGAGCGCGTCCGGCATGGAAGACGAGCGTCTTCTTCATCCCGACGACCCTGGGCCCATGGCGCACCTCCCTGTCCTTCCCCGTGGTCTTCCAGTACCCACTCGACGTGGCGCGGTTGGTGCGGGCGCGGTTGGCGTGCTTGCGGTCGAGGCGGCTGAAGAAGTACCACTGGGAGTCGCGGGAGCGGAGGCGGGAGCGGGCGGGCAGGTCCCAGGGCTCGACCTTGTAGAGGTCGACCTCTGCGATGGCGTCGACCTTGAGCGGGCGGCCGAGGACCTTGCGCTTGAGGTAGTAGGAGACGAGCTCCTCGTCGGTGGGGTGGAAGCGGAAGCCCGGCGCGAGGGAGGTGGCCTCGGCCGCCCCCGCCGCCGCCCCGGGCGGCGGCAGCGGCGGGGGCGGGGGAGCGGAGGACGACGACGAGGAAGGGTGGGTCATGTACGCGCCACCCGAGCAGACTGGCCGGCGGCGCGGGCTAGGGTTGGGAGAGGGGGACAGACAGGGGATTGGATTGGAGAGGATTGGGGAAAGTTTCGAGGGAGATGAGAGGAGGAAGAAGGGGGTGGCTTGGGCTATAAGAAAGGCCAGGGGCGTTTTCGGAATACCATGGTAAACAGAGCAAAATCCAAGGATTAAAATACTGATCCTGTTTGTTTTCTCTTTCCAGCGCAGCTGGCCCAGTGTCCAGTGGCAGTGGGTGACCCCGCGGCTTGGCCTGGCCATTGGTGTCTCTTTGCTTTGGTGGACATTTCGTAGAATTAACCCTCAAGGAGGGTGTTTTTCTAGTTATGGGCCCCTTTAAAACCCACGCCAGTTTAAATCCCCGTGATAGCTATCTTGCCTCGTGAAAATGTAGTAATGTGTTTTGACATTAAAAAAATAGGTTGGAAACATAGAGTTCTATAACGTGGTTGGTTGACTACCATTGACTATTGTATTTAGTATTGCCTCTTTTTATTTATACAGCTTTTTTTTTCCATTTCATTCACTTTATTACTATAACATAACATGTGGTTGTAAATTTCTAGCCTTGTTTGTTTGGCTGATAAGTCGTGGCAGAAAGTACTGTTAGCTAATTTATTGTGAGAGAAAAACACTGATTGATTGGGCCGATAAACTCAAACGAACAAGTTGTAGATGTCAATAGACCTTAACTCATTTTACTTATGATGTATACCAAGGATTTTTCTCGTATATAGATGATGCAAAGAGCAACATCATGCTTGATACCCATATCGTTTGAGGTGAACCAAAAGTGGGTGGCGGTTGTGATGGGTAGATCGAAGTAATACTCCCTTCGCCATGAAAAGAATGTGATTCTTGTTTTTTTTTAAGAAATCAAATAATTTGAACTTTGATCAAAATTATAAGAAAGTATTATTACGATTAAAAAATAAGTATTATTAGATTAGATTAGTTAACTTTTTAGAAATATAAATATTAACATGACTCATCGCTATAAAAGTTAATCAAACTGAGTATGTTTGACCGGGACGAATTCTATAATTACATTGTTTTCTAAGTCTAGACAGTCAAATTATCCAAAGAGCTGTAAAGCCTGTAACGTACTACTCTTGATATATCTAAAGTGAGTACAAAAGGCGTTTCTATTTTCGAAAAGAACTCGTCACGTACTTCTCCTGAATGTAACAACAGAACACCTATAGATCCGACGACTCTTTTAGCAAATTGGTGGCAAGAGCCACGTAATACACGCGCTAGCATATAATAATGCTGCATATGTATACAAGTAGCAAGATCCTATATAAGTATATATGTATATGAACAGAATATATACGTGCTCCCGTCCGTGTGGCATCCTCTGCTATTGACGGAAGTAGCCCAAGCACGTGCGTACCAATGATGCCTGGTGCGGGCTGCAAATCTCTAACTAACGAGGGTGCAGTTCGGGGTGGGGGAGCGGAGACGTGGAGTGAGCTGACGCGATGGTTTGGGTGCCTCGCCTCCACGGCTCCACGAGCCTGGGACGTTTTGGTGGGTCGGGTCGGGTCGGGTCCACGGAGAAGTTTCGCAGCTGCTACGGATTGGGTGACCGTGGACTTTTCTTTCCGTTCCGGCGCGCGCGGTTGGAGGAGTGGATACGTGACTGGGATGGGATGGGACCAAGATTAGCGGCGGTGAGCCACGGAATCCCTCACGCGCGGCGCCACGTCACGTGCTGCTGGTGCCATATATAGAGGGCAGGGAGAGGAATTGTTTCCAAGTAAGCCCTCGCTCGCAGAAACAAGACATCGTCGTCGTTGCAAGCAAAGAGCTAGCTACACCAATGGGAATCGGTCAGAACGTTCACATTTCACACACACAGACACAGTACATATGTTCCTTTCTTGCTCGTGTCAGCATCTTTTAGCGCAACTCAAATCCAATTCGTACTCGATATAGTACATTTTAAATTTTTTTGCATCAATTAAAAGAAAATATAAAAAACATATATTTCCTCATTTTATTTTCTAATCATACGCTATCGTCAACGTGATTAATGATGATTGATTGACAAATAAAAATATTAATGTAAAATTAATTTTTATATATCCTCTAGAATTATATTTGATGATAATTTTAGAATACTAGAAATGTTCTATGTTACAAAACGGAGGAAATACTTGGACTATTGACCGACTCTGATTTGGCCTATTTAGTCACCTTACCTCCAACGCAGAGTTTGGGGGTGGTTAAGTTTTTTTTTTTTGACAAAGAACAGACCGAAATATATTAAACGCAGCATGAAGCTGCAAAGGTTTGTACATCAAACAGGTCTACTGAAAGTAGAGCCTGAAGAGAAGAACATAAAGGACCACAAGCCAAACGGGTACAAGTGTGATCAAGCTAAACAAGAGTGGAAACTCTCGCTTGTTTAGCTAGGGTATCCGCTGTAGAGTTTGATGATCTGGAAATCTTGAAAAGAGTAGCTTGAAGTAATCCTGCGACATTATCAAAGGTTTGGGTATATGGTTTCATTCTCCAGTGGGGAGGGTTGTCCCTTCTGTCTTTGTGAAGAAACCGAACCAGCTGTTCGGAATCAGAGAGGAAGAAACATTAAGAGATCTGGAGGGCTTGAATCAGCTTGGCACCGAGAGCTAGAGCCGCAGCCTCTCCCATAAGAACAGAGTAACAGTTTTGCATCCTGGCCTTGATGTAGATAGATTGGGCTGGTTGTGCCTGAAAATTTAAAAATACCTATGCCAGCATTGGCCGGAGCTGTGGATTGATCATCTGGCACTCTGGAGACATCTACATAGCATCGGGATCCTTGGAGTGCCATTGGGTTGGCGTAAAAATGTGGCCTTGTCGATTCCGCTGGGATTGGAGTAGTCTGCATGACAGAAGAAATCATACCAGGGGGCTGCTGGAAAGAAGCAGCTGTTTGGGATGGATGTAGATGAGTATGCTCCATATAACTTGCAATGGCAGTGTGAATTTGCACATGGGTCCACTCTTTCCTGTTAAAATGGTAGTCATTTCTAGATTTCCAGATATACCACAAAGTAGTGAGAGTTTTACATAAAAGAAATTCATTTGTGTTATCTGGGAGAATAGTTTGGAGGATATGTTGTACTCCATCATCTTTCGAGGGAAGGGTGGCTGTATTGAGAGCAGGACTTGATGTGAGCCAAACCTGTGTAGGGAGATTACAATGAAAGAACAGGTGAGAGTCAGTTTCGATCATGTTGCATCTGTCACAAGTATTAGTCCCGTTGATGGAGTATCTTGTCGCTCGATCTGCTGTGGCGAGCGCCCTTCTAATGAGTCTCCATGCAAAAGTTTTGAGAAGCGGGGGGATGTATTTGGACCTCCATATTTTGTGTAATAACTTGCTACAACCATCAGTAATAGAGCGAGGACCATGATTAGGCAAGTTAGTAATATTAGTAGAATGAAGATGTTTGTATATCGACTTAGTGGAGCAAACGCCGTCTTTCGCCGGGATCCAACGAAGAGTGTCGGGGGAATCAGTAGGCACAGTTGGAGTCGCTGCAATGAGGTGGACAGCAGGGGAATCAAAAGTGTTATTTATAATATTAATGTTCCAATTATGAGTATTGGGGTGCCAAAGATCCTTGACTTGAGCAGGAATGGGATTGACCGAGACAGACAGCTTGAAGTGGTCATGGATGGTATCCCATAAAGGGAACCATGGGGAAGACCAGATCGAAGAGTTACCATCATGAAGTTGGAGAGAGACATTGGCGGACAAATCCTATTTTACCTGCAAAATAGAGGACCAGAAAGCAGATTTTGTAGTAGAGTTGGTAGCAGTCCAGAAAGAATTAAAAGGGTAATATTTTGCTTTGAGGACTGCGGTCATGAAAGGGTTTTTGTTAGTGACAATATTGTAAGCAGCCTGCATAATGAGGCTTTTGTTGACCAAGTAGAGATCTCTGATTCCTACACCGCCATTGTCCTTCCTTTGACAAATGTCGTTCCAGGACCTGAAATGAATAGGTTTGGTAGAGTTCTCTTCTTGGATACCTGCCCACCAAAATCTTTTGATGATAGTTGTTAACTGTTCAATAAAAGTTTTAGAGAAAAGAATGGTGGACATGTAGTAAATAGGGATAGAAGAGAGAACAGATTGAATGTAAGTTAAACGGCCCGCATGGTTAAGTTTGTTCCCTTTGACCGTGTTGAATTTTGCATAAAATTTGTTCTTAATAAAATTATAAGCCTTATTTCTATCTTTGTGATTAAAAATGAGGGGATGTCCTAAATGGATAATATTAGGCTGGAGGTCAGGGACAGGGAAAAGGCCTTTAATATCTTGTTTGATACTATCAAGAACATTACGACTGAATAAGATAGAGGATTTTTGAAGGTTTGGAATCTGACCTGATTGGTGGCAGAAATTGTAGAGGGTGCTGTGAATTGACTGAGCTTCTTGAAGGGTAGCCTTACCACAAATGATTAGATCATCCGCAAAAAGCATAGAGTGAATAGAAGGACTACCTGGACCCAATTTGATTCCTGCAAGCTGATTATTATATAATTGGTCTTGAAGAGAGATAGAGAGTTCATTGATGGCAACCACGAAGAGATAAGGGGAGAGGGGGCATCCCTGACGAATTCCTCTGGTAGCTTTAAAATATGCAGATGGTTCACCATTTAAAAGAATAGAGAAGGAGGCAGTAGAAATGCATTGGTAAATAAGATTAATAAAGGTAGGAGAGAGATGAAGTCTTTGAAGAGCACGAACGATGAAGTCCCAACGAATCCTGTCAAAAGCTTTAGCCAGATCTATCTTAAGAAGGAAAGCGTTGTCAGTCCATGATCTGAGTGAGAAAGAGTGAATAATTTCTTGAGTAATTATAATATTAGTGGATATATGTCTATCCTTAACAAACACAGATTGAGAGGCATCTATATTATGAGGGAGATGTGGTTTAAGTATTTCAGCTAATGTTTTAGAAATGAGTTTATAAGCTACATTGCAAAGATTTATAGGTCTAAAATCCTGAGGAACAATGGGTTGCATCTTTTTTGGAATTAAAACAATGTAGGTTTTATTGATTTCTGGGATCATGAAAGCTTGAGAATAGAAATCATATACCATTTGATAGACATCTTGACCAATCCAGGGCCAAGCTGATTTGTAGAACGCGGCATTGAGACCATCAGGGCCGAGAGAAGCATTGCTTCTCATGGACTTGATTATCGAATGAAGTTCCTGCATTGTAGGGGTGGAGTTAGTGTACCTCATACTTTCTTGAGGGAGGTGGGGGTCGTTGGCTCCATCAGTTTGCTGGGTAAAATAGGCCGTGCTGGGGTTGTTGGAACGAGGAGAATCTACCCTGCCAGATTGATCTGCATGAAGATGAGGAGGAGGAGCTTGGACAGCAAAAATATCACAAAAGTAATTGGAAAGAGTTTGAGTTAGTTGATCATGAGTAACAGATTCAGTACCATCAGGATTTTGCAAAAAGGTTATTCTATTCTTCCGAGTTCTTTTTATGATGGCCTGGTGAAAATATCTTGTGTTGCGGTCCCCAAGCTGCGCCCAGTTCTTTTTAGCACGTTGGAGGTGGAAGTGCTCATCCTTCTCCATTAATTGTTGGTGCTGCCGAGCTAATTGATCCTGCAGAGTATAATCCTGGATAGAGGGGTGAAGGGATTGCTCCTGAAGAATGCAATTTTCAATTCGTTTTAATTGCTCATCAATTCTAGGTTTTTTGCGTCGCCATTTTTTAAGATCAGCGGCTAGGAAGGTAGTTTTTTGGTGAAAGGGTCTATTAGCAGATTTTAGCCAACTATTTTTGGCAGTTGAATTATAGTCATCCTCTAGGAGGCACCAATTTTCAAAACGAAAAGGTTTAGTGGTAGTGCCATGGTGAGAATGAAGCATAGTAAGAATCGGAGAATGGTCACTATTTAACATGGGAAGGTGAAAAACCGAAGTACGCGGATAAATGATACACCATTCAGCATTAGCAAAACAACGGTCTAACCTCTGAAAGGTAGGAGTAGAAGTAAATCTTTTATTAGTCCATGTGTAAGCCGAACCACTATAACCAAGATCCATAAAACCACATCTCTTAACAAGATCGCAGAAAACACTAATACGACGCATGTCTGGCCTACCCGGGCCATGTTTTTCATTCGGATGCATAATTTCATTCATGTCACCCATGCAAAAAATAGGCAAGTCATGGTGGGTTTGCACAAAATTAAACACTTGCATCCAGATGTGTTCTAAGAGGTCATGATGGGGATCACCATACACACACACAAGACCGAACTGTCGATTGTCTAACTTATTATTGCACACAGCGAAGATAAAGTAAAGGGAGTGCTGAACTACGTTAACACTAACGTCCTGGTTCCAAAAGAGCCAAAGGCCTCCTGAGCGGCCTAGAGCAGGAACTACAAAAGCATTAGAAGCATTGAATTTATTAATAATGGAAGTGCGAGAAATAGAAGAGTTATGGGTTTCAGAGATAAAACATACCTGGGTTTTAGTAGAGGTGATTAAGCGGGCGAGGTGGGTCATCTGGGGGTGGTTAAGTTAAGCTGCGTCTACTCCACGCAGGATTCTGATGATCTAATTAAGCGTCTGCTTTAATTTCCCTTACCAAATTTGTGTCGGGTTGGTTACCAACCTAGACTAGTCTTTAGGCCTTGTTTAGTTTCATTTTTTTTGGATTTGACTACTTTAGAATTTTCGTTTTATTTTACAATTAGTATCCAATCATAGACTAATTATACTTAAAAGATTTATCTCGCGATTTACAGACAAACTATACAATTAGTTTTTATTTTCGTCTATATTTAATATTTTTATGCATGTGTTCAAAGATTTGATGTGATGGGTGAAAAGTTTTTGATGTAGAACTAAACAAGGCCTTAGTAAAAGTTTCAACGTGGAGTTTCATTCTCATTTGATACTATGACACATCAGCAAATTTGCGTTGTTGAGCTAGCAGCATTGTCACAATTATCAACAAAAAAAACTAGCATGACA
The DNA here is from genome assembly GCF_000003195.3 of Sorghum bicolor. NCBI lineage: Eukaryota > Viridiplantae > Streptophyta > Magnoliopsida > Poales > Poaceae > Sorghum > Sorghum bicolor. Next base: position 60,130,014 of record NC_012876.2, on the reverse strand, counting down.
ATCTTGATAACTGGATTATTATGATACTCTACATTGAGACTGATCTTACGACAAGTAGTACACATTAGAGCCTGTTTAGTAAATCTATAGCTATGAGGTCAGACTGGATTGCAGTTTGTGTATATAAAATTAATTAATTAATTAATGTGTTTTATTTAAGTATGTATATTGAAGCCTAAGTTATAAACAAAAAAACTATAAATACTATATATTAAGTCTAAGTACATGTAAATGCTTGCTTTGGACGTGCTGTAGACCCAAGATTTCTTGAGCTATAGATAGTTGGTTCTGAGAAATTCACATGTAGACTAGAGCGCTATGCCAAACAACACATCTTACCTCTCAACTCGTAGTTATTTGAAAAAAACTCAGGCCCTGTTTGGTTCCACCAACTAAATTTTAGCTAGCTAAAATTATTTTAGCTACTCTTGGGTGACTAATGGAACTAAACTATTTTAGTCTCTTTTAGTCAATGTGTTTGGAACTTTAGCTACTAAAGTGACTAAAGTTTAGCTAGCTAAAATTTAGTTGGTGGAACCAAACAGGGCCTTAGTCAACTCATGTGATCGATGCATCTGTACGGCGATTGTACCGCACAACATACAATTCAGAGGGGGATCATATCCTATCGCTTTGCCGCTCCTCCATTCAATCGTGCGGAATTATACTAAGGCCTTGTCTAGTTGGAGTATGAAATTTTTTTTGGGTGTCACATCGAGTGCTTTGTAGGATGTCGAAAGGAGTATCTGGATATTAATAAAAAAATTAATTACATAACTCGCCTAGAAACAGCGAGATGAATTTATTAAGTCTAATTAATAATACATCATTAGCACATGCTGTAGCACCTAACGCTAATTATGGACTAACTAGATTTAAAAGATTCGTCTCGTGATTCCAACCAAACTGTGTAATTAGTTTATTTTTTATCTATATTTAATACTCATGTATGTGTGTAAAGATTCGATGTGATGGATGAAAACTTTTGGGGGTGAGAACTAAACAAAGCCTAAAACTAGATAGGATGGACTAACAGTGGACATATACATACACCACAAACTTGTTCCGTAAGTAAGAGTTGTTTGGTTCTAAAAGTAGGTGGTCCAGTACCTAAAAATGTATTTATTGTGGAACAAAGTTTGAATACTAAAAGTATGGTTATTTTCGGACAGAGGGAATAGATTTCATACATAGGTTATAATCGTTTTCCCGCCAATAGCCTCTATGCATCTCTGTTTAGATTAGATTGACTAAACATTCTTAAAATCTAATACACCATACTTCCTTTGTTCAAAAAACATTCATATATCTCGATTTCTTGAAGAAGTCAATATTTTTCTAAAATGACTAGATCTAGAAATTAAAAATATTATTAATATTTGTCTCTCCTAATACATTTACTATAAAAATGCATTCCACTATTCATCTAATTATGCTCATTATACATCATCAATATTAATTTTATATATTTAGTCAAACTTAAAAAGATTTATTTTTTAAAAATCGAGATATGCAATTATTTTAAGACAGGGGAAATTATTTATGGTCTTTTTGGTAGAGCTCCTCTTGCTCTAATAGAATATTATAGAATATTATATCACAATTTAGAAGGATAGGATGATGAAATAAATAACATATGTAGATGACTTATATGTTGAAAGATTAAAAGTACTACACATAATGAGACGTTATGGACAATTTTTATAATTAAGAAGGGATGACATGGATAGCTTGTATGAAAGATTGCAAGTTAGCGATGTACTTAGTGGGAAATGATATAAATATCTTGCACCAAAAAATAAAACATCTAGTGGAGTTTATCTTTATTAAAGTATATAGATATAGATATGGATATGGATATAGATATGGATATAGATATAGATATAGATATAGATATAGATATAGATATAGATATAGATTACTTTGCATAATCAGAATATAGAATCACTTCTTAGTTAAAAAAATGGATTGAATCGTGAGATTCTTCCCTGTCATGTCATCTCCGCGAACATATCATTTACTGTACTATATATCATTACTAACAAATAATCCTTAGCACAAAATGGGTACAGCGTAGCTAAGTATGCTTTTTTTTCCTGCCTTAACGTGACACGCATGCATTTTATAACCTGATCGATAGTTGGCATCTGGCATACTGGCATGCATGCGTACTTCTCCATGCTAGCTATAGATACTCTCTCTCTGTCCCTAAAAGCTTCAACTTCTAGAGAGTTGTCCTAAGTTAAACTTTTAAAACTTTAACCAAATTTATGAAAAAAAAACTAAGATTTATGGTATCAAATTAATACCATTAGATTTATCATCGAATATATTTTCATAAGATTCTCATTTTATGTCATAAATATTGATGTTTTTTTCTATAAAGTTGGTCAAAGGTAAACAAGTTTGACTGACATAGATTCTAGGAGTTAAAGTTTTCAGGGACAGAGGGAGTACACTACTAAAAAGATTTTTATGGAGGTGGACGTTTTAGATTTTTGGAGGCGGACAATCCCAACTGTCTCCAACGAAAGGTCTCCGTTAATACACAAACTATGAAGGCGGGCAAAATGCTCACCTCGGTTAATCGATTAGAAAAAACAAAAAAAAAGAAGCCCAGTGAGCCTGGCCCGCTGAGCCCATCCAAGCACTGCTGGTCGGATTAGCACCACCGGTGCGCTCACATGTCGGATCTATACCACTGTTGTGCCCACTAGCCGGATCCAGAAATTGCTCGTCGGATCCGGCCATCCGCTTGCCAAATTGGGTCGCCTGCGCCTGGATTTTCCAGCCCATCGACCCAATTTGCCGCCATTGTGCCATGGGGGAGACCAGGAGAGGGAGCAGGCCGCCGCTAGAGAAGTCACTCGTACATCGTTGTCGCCATGAATCTGCGACAGAGAAGGAGAGGTGAAGGGCGGCCCTAGATCTGAGAGAAGGGAGGGAGGGAGGGAGAGAGAGAGAGAGAGAGAGAGAGAGAGAGAGAGAGAGAGAGAGAGAGAGAGAGAGGATGAAGGCATACCACGACCTTCTCGAGGGAGAGCCGTTGCCGCCGCTAGACCTCGAAGTTAAGGGAGGGTGAATCGCCTGCGCCGTCGGATCTCAGAGGGAGGGAGGAAGAGCCACCAGAGGGAGGGACGGCTGCTGGCGGGAAGGGGAGGCCTTCCTCCCTTGGCTTGAGCGCGACGCTCGGTAGAGACTAGAGAGGGAGCGGGGCTGCACGCGACGCGACGCTGAATGGAAGGGGAGATGTGCCGCCTTTTTCCTGAGGAGGGAGAGAATGAGAGAGGGAGAGTAAGTGAAGGAGAAATCCTAACTTCCTGTATTTATAGCAACGACGGTTTGTGGAGGCGGGCCTTATAGTTATGCCCGCCTTCAAAAATCGATTTATAGAGCCAGGAACCTTAATACGATCACCTCTGTTAATATAGATTAATGTAGACGGATTTTTTTTAATGTCTATTAACATTTAACCGAGGCAAATTATTTAGGAGTTGGCTATGGCTTGCTTGGCTGGGAACAATAAAGGCAGGTAAAAAATGTGTTCGCTTCTGATAAAAAACCCCAACGCCATGTAAAAGAAATCTTATATACTAGTGATAGTGCGAGTACATACTGATACTGACAGATATCAATCCTATATATACACACACATGTGACAATGTGCATGCGTATATTATTATGGATAGCCCATGGTAGACAGTACGTACACCCTGAAGAAAGAAAAAGATGTGGATCCAACGGCTGGCACACATGCATGCATGCAGGCAGGCAGGCAGGCATGCGCAGCTTCTGGTGTCTTGGTTTGCTTTGCGAATTCAATCACGCTACAGCTGGCTAGTTTGCTAAAGAATTGAGAATCAGACGACTAATGCATACTAGATAGTACGTGGATAATTAGCAATAATGTAGATACTACTCGTATACTAGTTAGTTAGCATTTGCTAATACTGATATATATATTGTGGGTCGTCAAATGGCCTACAGTCAAACACGCAGGTCGTCATGCACAACCTTATCATCCCATCCGTGATGCGGTCGATCTGCTAACAAACCACGATGCTTCCTTCAACGCGACATCCTATCTCTAGTGCAGGCGTATGCTTGTGCTTAGGCCTTGTTTAGTTCACTCAGAAAACCAAAAAGTTTTCAAGATTCCCCGTCATATCGAATCTTGTGTTACATGCATGAAACATTAAATATAGACGAAAACAAAAACTAATTACACAGTTTAGCTGTAAATCACGAGACGAATCTTTTAATCCTAGTTAGTCCATAATTGGATAATATTTGTCACAAACAAACGAAAGTGCTACAGTACCGAAAACATTTCACTTTTCGGAACTAAACAAGGCCTCAGTGACAAAGGAAAACTCGACCGCTGACACTTCAAATTCAGGGTTTCATACAATGCAAAAAAGATGTGGATCTGTATGTATGCGTACGTGTGAATCATGAATTGGTCGCCATTAGCTATAGCCATGGACCAACAATTAAGAAGCTACTGTTGTATTTCTGTTTTTTTATAAAAAAGTTGCAATATTACCAACCCTTTTCTTATATAATTTGTATAATACCAACCAATAATGCAATCCGCAGTGTTGCTTTCTTATTAAATAAAGAAAAATTTATTGTTCCTCCTCCTCATTTTTATCTAATATAATCTGTACGTCTTCCAAACTTCAGTATGTATGTATATTTGGGAGCGGGAAAATTTTTGAATAATGCCACGGCCTCCAGCGTAGGTCGTATGAATCCCTCTGAAGAATGTACTAAGGCCTTGTTTAGTTTCCAAAAAAATTTGCAAAATTATTATTCCCCGTCACATCGAATCTTTAGACGCATGTATGGAGTATTAAATATAAACGAAAATAAAAACTAATTACACAGTTTAGACGGAATTGACGAGACGAATCTTTTGAGCCTAGTTAGTCCATAATTGGATAATATTTGTCAAATACAAACGAAAGTGCTACAGTGTCGATTTCCCAAAATGTTTTGGAACTAAACAAGGCCTAACAAAAACTGAGGAGATAACCCAAAGTTTGTGTTTGGACGAGGTGGATTGGAAGGAGAAGAAGAATTGAATTTTGAATAGAATATATACAAAAGTAAGTCAAGTCCATGTCCACCTCAATTAGCTTCTGCTGTCCGGCATCCCTGAGCCTGCACCTGCTCATTGACCGACTACCGCTACGCTACATGCATCGATCTCGCTTACTTTACCAATGGCATGCATGCCAACTGCTTCCACTGACGGTTTCTACTTTCCAGCAGCAGGAAGCAATGCATAAATTTGCTTTATTTTATTTTCCTTCTTTGGTGTGGACGGGGTTTTAGATAAAGAGTTGACATATGCCAGTTGCCAACAAAACTAGCTAGAATGTCTGAATGTCAATTGCCTACAGCCGCAGCGAAACTACCAGCAGGCTGCTGGGTCAGGCACAGCTGATATGATGATGATACTACAGTACTATACTAGTGCTATAACGTCTCCTATGCACGTGGTTTCGCATCTGATCTGATGATTTCCTTGTCAGAAATTCAGAACTAATAACATATAATAACATCAGGGCCATGAACTGATCTGAAACTTTCAGCTGATCGATGCACCTGATGGCTTTGATATATATAGCTTCAGTTGACTGATAGGCGATGCCGATCATAGGTGTACTGCCCACCAACACCTACTGCTCTCTTGGCATAAGTAAAAGAAAACATTTTTTAAAAAAGAAAACTTCCTTCACAGTGCACGCTATCTCTCTCCTTTTTTTCGAGCTTGCTATGTCTCTCTAGATTTGTTTTTTCTAAAACAACTCTCTCCATCTTTTTTTGAGAAACTAACAACTCTCTCCATCTGGTTGAGTTGCTGGCTCGCGGAGCTAGTAAACAGGTCGGCCTGGCTCTTGTACGGCCCATCAAAAGTTTCAACCCATATAACGGCTGCCTCTCTAGGACTGCGCATGCGTGTGCGTGCGTGCGAGTACGGACAGACATCCAGGCAAGGTGCTTGCAACTAGCCGGAGTTGAAAGTTTAATAATTCAGCCCTCTTGCTCACTGTAAGTTTTGTTGTAGCCTTTTCCTAGCTCACCTATACAATAGTTAGTTATTCACTATTAATATATGACCCACTTATCTCTCTTACAGAGTTTTTTGGTTCTGTGCCTAAGCTGGATGTAAGCTTACAACATACTTCTCCTCTCTCTCATATTTTCTCTCCTCCACCTCAGCATTTAGCCAGCTTACAACCCACTATAATACTTGCTCTTAAGAGCCTTCTAGAGATGCTACCTACGGAGTAAAAGTGTAAAACACACATCCCACTTCTCTATGTAGGTAGTTACCTACTATTTCTATACTAATAACTACATACCTATATTTGGCCTTAAAAAAACTACATACCTATATATATATTTCTTATTCATTTGGCTGATAAACTATGACATTGTTGGTTGATTTATTGTAAGAGAAAAACACTGCTGAATAGCTGACAGATTCAGCTGATAAGCTCAAACGAGTACTACTTAAAACAAACCCCCTCCAAATCCATCCTTGCATAGCATGGCATGTGGGATCGACATGTCATTCTCTCTCACATGTCATTCTCTATCATCCCCTTCTTCCCATTGACGACCGGAGAGAGGCTAGGCAGCACTAGGGTGGGCTCGTCGGAGTAGCATGCGTCGAGGGGAGGGCCAAGGGGCCAAGCTGGGGCTCGTCGAAGCCGTGCCGAGAGCAAGGCACCGAAGCCACACGGAGCATGTCACGGCTGCCGCACGAGGGGCAAGACTGGGGCAGCGCTAGGCTAGGCGCGACTACAACACCAGAGGAAGTCCCATGCTAGGGATGTGCCACCGGGCAAGCAAGACCGCCGCGTCGTGGGCAGTCTTGCGTTGGGGATGTGCCGCCGAGGGAGGTCCGTCGTGTGGAGGAGTGCCATCAGAGGAGCAGAGCCGGTGAGGCCCACCACAGCTACGTTGGTGGCAATCATCGTGTCAGAGCCAACGAGAGAGCTGCAGCGATAGAGCGAAGAAGAGATGCACAGAGGAAAAAAAAAGGGAGAGTGGAGTAGGGGGCAACAAAATTAGGGGGTGATGGAGAAAAATAGAGGAGCCAACATCCTCTTAGATATAGATATAGATATAGATATAGATATAGATATAGATATAGATATAGATATAGATATAGATATGAGATAGAGTTTCAGATTGATATATACCTAACACACATGCAGGTGAATGCACAAATGAAAACTTATAGCGTGTGGTATCTTAAATTTTATTGCAACCAGAAAAAAATAAAAAAATATAGAATATTGTTAGAATATATAAACAAATAATAAGAGAAAGTGAAGATTTGAAGTTATCTATCTTGATTTTTTAAGGAACCACCTGATTCCATTAACCTTTAATGGCCCATAAAGCAGCACGTGGGTCGATAGACTACTGCCAATCTAATGTCGACCCTCCTAGAACTCTAGGTTTTATATTTCTAGCAAATATGCCTGTGCGTTGCAATAGAGGAGAAAAAACTATCAAGCATTCATGCAAAACAATGACGTCAACGGTACATATCTATTTATGTTTTATCGTCCTTTTATAATTTATTTTATGATGGCCATGACATCCATAGTATAAGTTAATGCTAACAATAAATAACAATATCTTACTAAACTCGTATCAAATTGAAATACACCTTAGTATATTTTTCCTTTCGTTGCAAGCACATAATTATATAGCTATAAGTATATCATAACTTTAACTTTTCATAATACACATGTGTTTCTATAACTCAATATCGATCTTTTGTAGCTTTCTTGATGCATCATATCAACCTCTGTAATTTTTTTTGTCAATGTGTCAAGGATTTGTCTATCCACCAGTGATTGAGAAGTCTCTTGAATTTTTAGGAAATTACATAAATACATTTGTATAGATTTCATTACATATTAATATGCGAAGTTTCCGATTATAAAGTGTTTAGTTGTGTTGCAAAACTGGTTTGGTATTTTTTATGATTTTCTATAATTTTAGCAAATTTTGCAATATCTATGTTTTTATAGAAAAAGAAAAAAAGAAAAGAAAAGAAAAGAAAAAGGGCTTGCATGGGCTTGGTCCAACCCACAACGAAGCCAGCCCAACTGCAAGAATTCAACCTAGATTAGAAAAGAAGCACAACAGGAGAAGTCCATTCGGATCTAGACATTTTGCATTAGGAACCCTAATATATTTTAAAAATTATTAAGGCTCTCCCACTTTTTTCTACATCTGAAACCTCATATTTCTTTCTGTTCTCTTCGCTATTCCTAATCCGTTGGCAATGAAACCCATACCAAGTCGGGCCTGATTGGAGGAGGAAGAGGTGGAAGAAAAGAAGAGGCGAAAAGAAAAATACAGAGGAAATTTTATATTTTTATTATTAGGTATAGATACACGTTTTGGACCATAAAATTTTCCAACTAAGCAGGTTATCAAGAATCATAAATAAATTTGGTTAAGAAAAAAAAAATCCAGTATAGAGATGATGATATTTTTTTTGTAGGTACTCACTAGCTATATAAGCTGCGACTAACATGGCACAATAATTAAGGAGAAAAACACATATTTAATTTGGAGCAAATCATTCAAATACTATATACAATCGTGTCCGGATAACATATCACAGTTGTGGTGTGCTGTGGGATCAAGATCAGAGGTTAGAGAGAGGATGAACCCATTATGCATTATTGATTTTCTCTATCAGTCACCGCCACCTTACAGTACATGGGTAAAAGGTGCCATTTTGGCCCTATGTCATCGCACGTAATTTCATGCATGTTCTTACTAATAAGCTACCAATTACTTAATTTAAATGAAAAACAACACTGTTTCTTCTGAATATAAGCAAACTGTGGACTTTAACTAATAACCTGATATTACCAAAGATAAAAAAAAACTGACACTGTTTCTCACAGTCATGTACGTGGAAGAATGCAATTCTATAATTTTGATTATTGAAAACTTGGATTCGCAGAGACATTATTGGATTCTGCCATCGTTCCTATAAGAGACACGAGTAATGTTAACTAACCGAACCTTTTTACATGTATTGGTAAATGTTTCTCATATATCCGACAGCAAAATTAGTAAATCTTTTGGAGGTTTAACATGCACGACAATAAGATTATCTGTGTCAAAACTCAAAACTAAAATTTGTCTCTCTCCAAGGTGATGAATGAATATTACTAGAAGAATCAGTTGTAACATATATGCACGACTTCCCTTGCCTTTTGCTCCTAGGTAGTGGGCATCACTGGAATCTTGCATTGGCTGATGAGTGATAAGGGCTTCCCCAGTGCAAGTGAATGCAATTGTTAGCAGAAACGAAGCCAGAAAAAATTGTAGGAGGGACTCAACAAAATTGCTATATCGATTTAACTTTACTATAACCCCTCACAATAGAAAAAATACATTAGCTTGAAGTAGTCTTATATTAATTCATAAAATATATATAAAAATAAAGGTCTCAGCCCACCCTACCTTATAAATTTGTGTCTAAAATTAGAAGCAAAAACACTAGGAGCGCCACTGAATCAGCAGCGCTGTAGGGGGGGCTAGAGCCCCCCTAGCCCCACCGCTAGCTTCGTCCATAGTTAGCCCCACAAAAAAGTTACATTCCACGTGTACATAGATGAAATGAAACCACCAAGAAAAAAGTGTATTCTCAGAGCCAAAAGTTGAGGTACTATAGCTTTTTCCCTTCCATCTACTCCCAAGCAAACTGCTCCCTACTACCCTGTTTAGTTCCCCATCCAAAATTTTTTCGTCCATCCCATCGAATCTTTGGACACATACATGAAACATTAAATGTACATAAAAAAATAAACTAATTACACAGTTTAATTGAAAAACGTGAGACGAATCTTTTAAACCTAGTTACTCCATGATTAGCCTTAAGTGCTACAGTAACTCACATGTGCTAATGATAGATTAATTATGCTTAATAGATTTGTCTTGTAGTTTCCTAATGAGCTATGTAATTTGTTTTTTTATTAGTTTCTAAAAACCCCTTCCGACATCTTTACGACACATCCGATATGATACCCCAAAAATTTTTATCTCCAATCTAAACAGGGCCTAACCACGACGCAAATTTTCCGAACTACGTCATGTTTATGTTATATGAGGTAGGGCTCTGCAGGGCTACTACTCCCGGTGATTTGAACACTCAATGCACACATGGAGGCTGGGGCAGTAATCCACAGTGGAGCATTGGGGAAGGCCTAAGGTCCATTCTGATGTTTCCAAAAGGAAAATGTACTATATTGTGGGTTAAAGTGAAGAACAAACGTCCTCTTGCACACTAAGGGCACTCCCAATACTAAAAACTATATGTAGTTTCTATACCTATTAATTTATATAGACACTATATATAGAAACCATAGTTCCAATGGATAGTTTCTATACAATAATTTTTATCCAATCACATTCATTCTCTCTCAATTCTCAACCAATCATAACACTTTACGTCTTGGATCTCGTGTAGACATGGTTTCTAACTTATACCCAGTTTCTACGTTTTTTGCTCTCTCTATTCAATAACTATCTTGCCACATCAACAAAATGCTTAGATGACAGCATAATTAATGTCTATAAAAATTATGATAGTTTCTGCATTAGAAGTGCTCTAATCATGTGCAACAAGGTGCGAGACCCTAGCGCAGGTGCCTATAATCATTAATCACCCTAGCCAGGTGAAGGACAACAACTTTTTTGGTCCCAACTGAGTGACTGACTGACACTTGGCAAACTTACAAGGAATCTCATTTATTTCCCTCTTCCCACAACAGAACTTAATTTTTTTTTGAGAGAGCAAACTATGGGGGGGGGGGGGGGGGGAGGATCCCCGCCTGGATAGTATTGTTTATCATCAACAATCAGAACTTAAGATTAACAAAATATCGATCGACCTTAGTCCGTTCCTGCTGAACACAATCATGCAGTCTATGTGTATATATATATATATATACCATATACACGTGGGATGTTCAGTCTTTGGGCATATAGTTTGCAAAGTTAGAGTAACTAAGAGCATCTTCAACAGTTTTGCATTTGGAGTTTGCATTCTTGTAATTTATCAAAAATCGTAAAAAAGGTATCCAATGGTTTTACATTTGGAGTTTGCATTTTAGGCAATTTGGCAAATGAGAGAGCAAACTTGGCATAATTGCCAAGCCGCGGACGGCTTGGAAAGCCCGATCGTCCGCGTCTCTCGGTCCCCCGCGTGATCCAGACTTTTCTTCGCGCCATATATGCTCCATCGTTCGCGACAGAACCCCCCCGATCTCCACGCCCCGCCGTCTGCAGCCGATCGAAGTCGTGAAGGACTCTATCGTGAGCACCGGCCCTCCACGCACCGCCGTCCGCTGCCGATCGCAACCATCTCCATCGCGCAGAAACTCCCTCCCCACGCGCCATCGTCCACTAGGAAGCACTCGATGCAGCAGCAGCGAAGCACTCGATACCTTCCTAGGGCAGCAGCTATGGGGAGCAGCAAGGCAGGAAATGGCGTCGACCTGATTGGCGATAGAATTGGCGGCAATACAACTGGCGACACGGGTATCTGGGCGCGCGAAGAAGTCAACCGTGCGGGAAGGAACCGCTACCACGCGCCACACGAAAAAAAATTCGCATCTGGATCCACTTTAGGTAAATACCAAGTCAATTATGCAAAACCCTTGGAGATGACCTATTTTTAGACTTTGCATTTTGTTTTGGGAGTTTACAAACAACAACAAATGTTAAGTCAATTATGCAAAACTCTTGTAGATGCTCTAACAAAGGCATTAACATTTGACATCTTTTTGGAGACCTCCACACCAACCAAAACACATCCACCACATACTTCAGAATTATAGCAAAGTTTGTCAATCTATACAATTCAACACACAGCATGAGCTTGATTGCTGTTTGCCTTCTCTTTTTTTAGGATAATGAAAAATAACAATCGAACTCATGCATGCTTTGAGTTTTCATGCACGGAGATATCAAAAAACAAAAAACCTTTAATTAGTTGGAATATGTTGTAGGCCCTAAAATTTGCAAAGTTAATCAGGCTAGTTACATTTGCTTTTTGATGCCATGTTATTGTAGTAGTAGCACGATTTATAAAAAAACTAAAATTAAAACTGAAACACACACCCGTACGTCTCACTAATTCATAATTACAGCTCTATATATTTGTCGTTTGATCTACACACGAACAGCAAGTCAGCAACAGTATGCAGTTTGATTGCAGTTTTGCCCTTCTCTTTTTCAACACAACGAAAACAGCAAGCAAACTCATGTTATATACGCTGAATTATTGCTGATACAAATACTATCTAATCTTAGTATCTTACCCTGATATATAGGCAGTGCATTGCACCTTCTCATTAAAGTGACGATCCCATCCCAAATGCCATGCCATTACGTACCGAGCTGCGTGGACGTCGACATCGACGACGATGATCTCCTGCCGCCGTTGGCCTGCCTGTCAAGCGGCACTGCGGGCTGGTGTCCGGTGAAGAGCGCGAGGTGTCCGACGAGCTTGTCCTTCCGGGAGAAGGAGGTGCCACAGGAGCAGAGCCAGCGGTGGTCGCCGCAGTGCTTCTCGTGGGTGCGGAGGTCGGAGAGCACGGAGAAGTGCTTGCGGTTGCAGCGGTTGCAGACGTACATTTTGGGGCAGTGGCTGCGCTTGTAGTGGTTCTTGGCGCAGATCACCGACTTGAGCGGCTGGAACTTGGCGTGCTTCCGGTTCCAGCGGCAGCCCTCCTGCGGGCACGAGTACAACGACCTGCTGCTGCTGGTGCTCGCCGCGGCGGCGTCTCCCCCGGCCGCCGCCGCCGCCTTGGCCGGGTTCGCCAGCGCCGCGCTGCTCTTGTACTCGTCGCCGTGCGCGCGCATGTGCATGCGAAGGTTGGCGTCGCGCTTGAACCCCTTGCCGCACACTTGGCAGTAGTGCGTGTACTTGGCCAGCAGCTCCGTCGCCTCCAGCTCTATGATCGTGCCGCCGGCGACGCCGACGCCGACGTCCTCGTCCTCCTCGGCCATCATCACGGCCGCCGTCGTCGGCCTAGGATGCGATGACGATGGCATGGCCGCCGCCGCAGCTACGGGTGTCGTCGTCTTGCTGTCGTGGTGGATACGCCCGCCGTAGCCGCCGTCGTAGCGGTGCTCCTGCTGCCACTGCTGCTGCATGACCATGACATGGTCGATCACAGCCGCCTGCTGGTGCTGGTGGTTGTCACCGGCACCGCAGGTAGCCGCAGCGTCCGCCACGACGACGCCGCTGCTAGTCCCGCCCTGCTGCGCCTGCGCAGCAGTAGCGGACGCAGACGCAGGCACCGCGCCGCCGTGGCCGCACAGCTGCTGGAAGGCGTACATCATGGAGGATGCGGCGGCGATGATCTCCTGGATGACGGCGCCGGCGCCTGGCGCGGCGGCGACGGGGCCGGGCCCGTCGTGCGCGACGGCGAGGCCGACGAGCGGCTGCAGCTGCTGCACCTTGTCCCTGAGCACGGACAGGTTGTAGTAGAGCAGCGCGTGGCACTGCGCGTCGGCGGCAGAACAACCGGACGACGCCGGCGTCGGCGGCTCCGCCATGAAGCCGCCACCGTCCATGGTGGCATCGAGGGCGTGGCCATGGTGGAACAGCTGCTGCTGCTGGTTCTGTAGGTAGTACGGGTTCCCCCCTCTCCCGATCATGGCAGCTACTTTCTCGGCGATCTCAGCTCAGCCTCATTGAATTAGCTCGCGGTTGATGTTTCTACGCATGCGATATGAAATCTAGGGGCCGGCCGGGCGGGAGCTCTATTTGAGAAGAGGGTGAAATCGAGCTAGCTGGGTCAATGGAGATAAGAAGGGCATTTCGCGTGGCCGGAGACGGAGACGGGATGGATCGAAGTGGGGAATTGTGAGTAGGTCAACTGGGGTTGGGGTTGGGGTTGGGGTTCGGCGTCACTTGACAACATCCCTACTTGAAGCCTCCCTCAAATGACACCCAGCCCGAAAGCTGACACACTGTTGTGCATGAGACTTACTAGTACATGTCAGAAATATTATACACTAACTAGTGTTAAATATATATATGCACCCTAGTATGGCCTTGTTTAGTTCCAAAAAATTTTGCAAAAAAAAAAAGATTCTCCGTCACATCGAATCTTACAGCGCGCATGCATGAACCATTAAATATATATAAAAATAATAACTAATTGCACAGTTTGTCTGTAATTTGTAAGACGAATCTTTTGAGCCTAGTTAGTTTATGATTGGACAATATTTGTCAAATACAAATGAAAGTGCTATAATTTCTATTTTGCAAATTTTTTTAGAACTAAACAAGGCCGAGCATCTCCCTCCCTCTCTGGGCCAAGAAGGCTAATGTAACTATGGAAGAACAGAATATATTTGTTGGTGTATTTTAGTCCAATCATGCATGTCCCAGCAGCTCAAATTTTTGTTTAATTAGGTATGGCAAGGACCTTCCTGCTTCGGATGGAATATATAAGAAAATCTCCATTTGATTGCTTCTCTCCCAGCAGGCATAAGCTCAGCAAAGCAATGTGCAGAGCATCTACATACTCTATTCTGAATAAAAATATATATACTCCTACATAAACATAAACAAGACTAAGTTTGTCAAAGCAGGGTCACTGACCTGTATGGCCACTTCCTTCCTGATCTACCGATCGATTACTGCACTTTTGTGTGCTGTCATGGACTGGCCACCACTAGGATATAGAAATGTGCATGCATGAGCCTGTGGACTGTGCTAGTAGCTACTTGTGTTCAAACTTCAAACACAAA